>NC_082594.1:51231275-51542237 GCF_030936135.1 Gavia stellata | reverse complement strand
GAGAGATTAAAAGAGCATTGCAAATTATGTGTGCAGGACAACTAATTGGGAAGGATAGAATCAGGAACAAAATGAGATGTATGCTATGCCACTCAAGACACTGAAGTAAGAAAATGAGTAAGGAAAGTTTCATCAGTGGGAAAGGTTCAAAGACATAAACAATTTGGCTGGATTTTTATGTACATAAACTGATTTCAGTGTGCCTGTGTTCTTAATTCCCTGACAGTGGAACACAAAAGGATAGGTTAAACAAGACTGTGCTGTAGGACACTGCAGATGCTTAGATATAAAAAGGATGTATAAAGGCAACAGATGCAGTCCTAGCATATCAGTTGCATAAAGATAAAATGGGAAGGAACCTGGCTCTCCTTGGAAGTGGAAGTATCTGAAGTCACAGAAAGCTTAATGGGATAGAAAAATAACAGGTATCATATGTTTAAAAGGAACATAACAAGTTATGCTCAAAAGAACAGCAGTGCTTACTTAATGACAGTTCCATTGCTCTGAATTCAGTTACAGAGTGTATTACTCACTTTTAAAGGACAGCATAAGATTGCAGATTTGACAACAGTAATTTAATTCACCAAATGGTGCTAATTCCTTAAATGGGATGCATAAAGATAAACCATTCAGCTTGTTGGCTCTATTTGCAGCATGAAGACATAAAAAAAGATTTGGTGCTCTGTTACCTCTCAGAGTTGTGTAACAAAACTAGTATACCATATACGTGAACTTCTTAGGGAAGGTTTTTATATTTCTTGTGATCCTTTTTCCCATGTTCTAGGAATGTATTCCCTTCTTTAATGGAAACATTAAAACTGTAGTTGTGTTGAATTAATTAAACACAATCCAAAAATTATCCAAAAAGGATAATGTTTTCAAATTAAAATCAAATTGCTTATACACTAACTCAACATTTTTGGCAGTTTCTCCTGGATATCATTACTTGACAAAAAAAAAAAAAAAGAATAGCTTCCTCTGGAGAAAAATATTAGTACTTGCTGTCTTTTCAGCAAATAGCAGAATTTTTTGTCACAGAATGATTAATTTAGCATGGGTGATTAATGCTTTTCAATTTTTTTTAATAGATTATTTAGAAAGTATTGTATATTGAAGCATAGTTATGTTTGGAAACATGACTATCCCTAAGCAGGAAATTGTTGTGTTGAATAACTTCATTCTTATGCAGCCAGGCTCAGGTCAGGACATAAGAAGGGGACTGTAGAAAATATTATAATTATTATTGCCAGTAGTATTATCTAGTCAAAAATCTTCCAGAAGCTGTTATGCTAGGTGCTGCATGAGCACAGAACTAAAATATAGACCTTTTCAGAGTACTTATTAAAATGAGTCAGAAAAGAAGAAATGAAAACAGGCAGTTGTCCCAGAATTTCACTTGGGAACAGTAATATCAATCCTAATATATTATATGATTATTTCAATAAAGGCCAAGATGCCCAGATCACAGGCCTTTATTACATACTAATAGGTGAACCATTCTCTTTCTTGGAAATAATACTAATAATATACTAACAATATAAACACTCTTAGATAACATATTTCTGTTGTATTTGAGACAGTATGAAAGATCTTCTTCGACTCATTACAGTCTCAGAAATAGGAAACAAAATAATTCTCTATACTTTTAAGAAAGAACAGCAGGAAGAGGGCTGGGTTTATGTCCCATTCTGAATGTAAGTCTGGCTTATAAGGGCCAGGCCTAGCCCCCATACATGACTGATTCTCTGTTACATTCCTGGTCAGAAAAAAATTTCCAAGTAGTACTACAGAAAGAATAAAGATGCAAAAATGGCACTCTAGAGAAAAAGCCATTGTGTACTCACAAACTTTTTCTTTAGGGGAATGAATCCTGAATGTATTTGAGAAGAGCATCTGGCATAGCATCTAAAAATATATGTGCAGAGAAAGATCAGTACTGCAGTGGTATTAACTACAAGTTAATTTTAAAAGCTTTCAAATCTACACAAAGGCTTTAATTTTCACATTGTTTCCAGGAATTTATTCCAATATAAATTCAAGAATTCATTAACTTCTCTGTATGGATAAAAATTACGTTGAAAAATGGTAAAAAGATCTGTATCCACAATGCACAATTCTTTAGTCTGAAATAATAGGAAAACAACCTTTTTTTCCCCCCAGTTGTTATACTCAGATGTAATGTTTATGCTAAAGTGTTTTTTGTTTTTTTTCCATTTACATTTCAAAATTCCCACCTGCCTCACATGGACTATATACTACCTTGCTGCTTTGGACTCACAATAACTGAATACCACATCTCATTTAAATATTGGGGTCAGGTAGGAAGAGTTAGGTATCATTTATACACTACCAGATATGACCTACATAATCATTTTCTCCAATACTGTTCCTTATTGTCTTTTATTTTTGTTTAGTTTAAAGGTAGAAAAAGAATTCAAGAGAAATCCTGAAATGCGGTATCCCAGCAGGTTGCCATCTAATGTGACATTGAAAGATGTAATTTTTTTACAAGTGTCAAAAGGCAAAACTCACACTTCTGACAGCAGTCAGATGGACACAGTCTTAGCACCAGTTCCTGGCAGAGACCCTGACTTCAGTTGAAATACCACCATGTACAAGAGAATATAGAAGACTGTGGGACAAATGATGCCTTGCGAAAAGACGGGACTAACCGGTGAGATGTCTTCAGTACACAGATCTCTGATTCAGAACAAACGTAAATCAATCTGAACAGTCAGCTTGTCTTCTGTTCCCAGAAAAAAGAAAAACTTGATCTATTTATTGTACAGCAGAGACCTTAACACTATCATCAAATTTGCCTTAACCATATGTTGTAAGATTTGAATTTCATGGATGAGTTTCTGTCACAGAAATGTTCACAGAGCTGGTTAACACCAACTTGTTCAGATGTGAATCTCTCTCCAAGAATGGCAGGCAAATAAAACCCTTCATAATTTCCTGGATACAGGCAAATCCTAAAGTACAGGACAACAGTTCTCTTGAATAATAGTACATATTTCTACAACAGGCTCATGGTTGATTTGTTACACCAGTTTGATTTGATACTAACTTTATGAGCAGTGAACTTCCAGGTGGCAATGGACATGTGCATCAGAAGACATGGGTGAGTTCTCCTTTGCTTTACCATTTTCTTTGCTTCTGGTAACTGATTTACAATATGTCAAGAAACAGAGATCCTTCTAACACGCACACACACATGCACACAAACGCACACACACACTCTCTCTCTCTCTCTGTTCATCCATAGACATTCTTCATCCAGTCATGCTTGTTCTGAGATCCCAAAATTAAACTATTCTAAGTGATGTCCCTCCTGAAACAGTTGTGCAATCTTGCCATATTGCTCTTTGTTCTTTTCTGCATTCTTTCCCTAAAGCTGCTGGAGATGGCAGGGGAAGCTTTAGTTGTAGCTTTTGCAGCTGCTGCCAAAACTGCTCAGTAGTGCAGCAATTGAATTACAAAACTGCAGATGTCTGCTGTCAGTGTATTCTATCCATCTATGCAAGCCACTGCCTATTCCAGATATGTAGCTTGTAAGTCCAGAATATTGTTTTATCCATAATTGCAAAATAACTATTTTTAAATGGACTTAGCTATCCATCATAGGGCCTCTCAAGGAAGAACTACAGATTAATTTTCAAACACAATCAAAATCTCCTCAGAGAAAAAAAAGCTTCTAAAAGTATGTTAACAGCAAAAGGAGGACTAAAGAAAACATTGGTCCATTACTTGATGAGGTTGGTCACCTCAAAATAGGGATGAAGATAAAACAGAGACATTTAATGCCTCCTCCACCTCTGTCTTTAAAATCAATGATGGGCTCTGGGACCCGCGGAACCCTGTGTTGGAGGACTGTCACTGGGGGAGTGATACACTCCCAACTGACTTTGAATTTGTACAGGATTTGCTGCTGCAACTGAATGCACGTAAGTCTACAGAGCTCAATGGGATTTATTCAAGGGAACTGAAAAAGCTGGCCAACGTTATTGTGAGATATGTGTCATTTATCAACAGTCTGGGGAATCTGGAGAGGTCCCAGTCAACTGGAAGCTAGCAAATATTATTCCAATTTTCAGGAAGGGCAAGAAGGAAGACCTCGGTAATTATAGGCCTGTCAGTCTCACTTCAGTGCCTGGTAAAATTATGGAGAAGATCATTCTGGGAGTTTCTGAAAAACACTTGAAAGGCAATGCAGTCATTAGTCAAAGACAATATGGGTTCATGAAGGGAAAGTTATGCCTTACTAACTTAGTATCCTTTTATGACAAGGTTACCCACCTAGTAGATGAAGAGAAGGCAGTGGATGTGGGGGACTTTGGGGAGGATTTTAGCAAAGCTTTTAATACTGTCTCTCACAATATCCTTCTGGATAAAATGTCCAGCATATAGCTAGACATGCACACAATATGATGGGTGAACAACTGGCTGAAGGGTCTGGCTCAAAGAATTGTAGCAAATGGGGTAACACCTGCCTGGTGGCCAGTCATAGTGGTGTTCCCCAGGGCTCAGTTTTAGGGCCAGTTCTCTTCAATGTTTTTATCAATGACTTGGGCACAGGAGTTGAGTGCACACAAAGTAATTTTGCTGACAATAGTAAATATAAGAGGAACCATTGATCCCCTTTAGTGTGGAGAGGCCATACAGAGAGATCTTCATAGATCGGAGTGCTGGACAATCACCAACTGTATCAAATTTAACAAGGACAAATTCTGGATTCTGCATCTGCATCTATACGGACCTCCTGGATGTACGTATAGACTGAGGGACAAGAGACTGGAGTGCAGACCTGCAGAAAGGGATCTGGGGGTTTTGGTTGATGGTAAGCTCAATATGAGTCAACAACGTGCCCTGGCAGCCAAAATCCTGGCAGCCAACCATACCCTGGGGTGCATTAAGCACAATATAGCTAACCAGTTGAAAGAAGGGATTGTCCCAATATATTCAACATTGGTGTATCCTCACCTTGAGTACTGTGCACAGTTTGGGGCTCCACAGTATAATAAGAATATAAAAATATTAGAATGTGTCCAAAAGAGAGGAACAAAGATTGTGAAAGGACTAGAGGGCATAACTTATAAGGAGCGACTGAGGATACTAGGTTTGTTCAGCTTAGAGAAGAGGAAACTGAGGGGAGACCTCATTGTTGTCTACAGCTTCCTCATGAGGGGGAGTGGAGAGGGAAGTGTTGATCTCTGCCCTCCAGCATCTGGTGAGAGGATGTGAGGGAATGGCTAAAGGCTTTGTCAGGGACCATCACTGAGAGAGTGGTCAAGCACTGGAACAAGCTGTTCAGGGAAGTGATCATGGTCTCAAGCCTGTTGGTGTTCAAGAAGCATTTGGACAACGCTCTTAGATACATGGTTTAACTTTTAGGTTGCCCTGTGTGGAGTCAGGAGTTGGACTCGATGATCTTTGTAGGTCCCTTCCTATGAGTCTGTGAAAAAAAATAAATTAATCTGAACTTCTTTTTTTCTGTAGAAGCACTAAGGATTGGATTTATCTGCACATATTGGGCACACAGAATCTTGATATGGACACCCTAGGCTTTGTTTATAACCACTATATATACCTCTAGAAATGATTCACTTCGTGTTGATACAGCTGTCTAAGACTGGTTAGATAAACATTCCTCTATAGCTGCTGGCTTCTCTCCATTGGCTATAAAGGATTCCCAGAGAAGGAAGCTCAGATTTAGACATCAGATTTTTAAACAATCCAATTTAGATTATATGATACTGTACTCTTTCTATTACCATTTGAATGATTCAAACACTGAAATGCTCACTGAAACTGGTTTTGTAAGCAGGAATATTCTAATGTAATTGAGCTGTAGACATCTGCTCAGCACTCTGTTTACACGTATGATAAATAAAAGGAATTCAGGTCCTTGGGAAACTGAGGTAGATTTTACAAGTATGTAATGTATCTCTTAGTGGTTGCAGATTAGAAACAGACATTTTACATGGAAACAGCAAAACCAGAAATTCGGTTTTTTGTACTTCTACTTATAGGTACTGCTATATATTTCAGGAATAAAAAGTACTATGGCCCTCATTATATTTCTATTTTTGCACGTTTGCTTTTGGTAACCTGATATTCATAACTGGGGATTAACATTACTTTTCTGCCATTCCTGACCTAGCTCCATCTTACCTTTTCTCTAAAGAAGTTCATACATTGAGGCAATGGTCTTCGGATAGTACATTTAGATTTTCTGCTGCTGCGTGTTGAAAATGACTCCTCCCTTCTCTCTAAAAGGAATAGATACATATTAAATATGCATTTAGACAAGTTGTACCAGTTGGCAGATGTTGGGAACCAACACAATGCTATTGTCAAACAAGAGACCTGTTGCAGTAAGACTACTTCAAGTTCTACTAGTGTCTTTATCAAAACCACATCTGAAACATGGTTTCCTCATGAGATGTGACATGTGAATTTTTATGAGCTGTACTGCATCCTATATCCCGTTTGAAAATTGCTGTCTTTTTCCAAGAAAGAGTCACCACAGACACCAGCAATAAAAGGTTTGTTTTTCTGGAGAATGTGCTTAAAAAGACAATGCTACATATGCAGTGTTTTTAGTTCTGAAGATACACCAGGAATTGTTTTTCTTGGTACCTTTTTTGGAGTTTCACAAAAGACTCCAAAGACTGTCTCAGCCCTGATTACTTTGTCCCAGTAGGAAAGCATGTTCCTGCTGCACATTAAAAGTTGGAAGGCAGCTGATGCACCTACTTCTGAACTCACTGAAATACAGAATGTTAGATGCTGGATTCTACATAGTGACTTTTTCAATCAAATTATTTCAGTCCTGAATTGGACATTCTTTGAAGGTTGGATTCGGAAGTGGTTTATTTAGAAATGAGTATCACACTTCTACATAACACCAACAAAGCACAAAATTTATAATATCCATAAATTTTAAAGAGCTAGTTAAGCCCTGCAAACAAAATCATCTTTTAAATTTGGGCGTAGGACTTAACTACAATTTTTTTTTCCCTGTGCTCAAAAATTAAAAGATCATTTCACATACCTTTTCAAATTGCTCATCTAAATGCAGACTTTTAAAAATTCTTATTTATATTTAGTTGTATCTGTATTTAGTCATCTTCCAAAATCAGATCACATCTAATCTGAGATAAACAAATGAACAAATGAAAAAAACCCACTAAAGCCCTTCCTGAAAAAAAGTGAAAAACAGCAAGTATCTAGTAAAGAACCTTGTAAAGAAAAACTTAATTTATTTCTTGTATAGCCAAATATCAAGTCATGGCTGTCATTTTTACCATTCTGTCTACTGAAACTGTCCACCTCAGGAGTTATTTTTAATTCTAACTAACTTTTGTATTCCTTACATGAAAACTGAAAATCCTCTGTAAAAAGACTACAAACTTCCAGATTTTTTCTTGCCTTAAGGGCACAACTGTTCTCTTTCTGCTTACCGTTTACACCTGTTATTTCAGCTCTGGATGTAATTTTAACTAGGATGATGTTGAAATGAGAACAGCTTCCATCATTTTTTGGAGGCAACAGATGCAATCGCTTCATAAAATGGCAGTATGGCTTCTGCTTACTTTCTGTTTCATAAGCAAGCTCTGTCTCTCTGCTACTTACAGGATGACACAGTGCTGAAGTTGCATCATCTAGGCAGGTTGCATGTCACTGATCTATTACAGTTTAAATTCTTTTTCACTGTAAATACACAAGAAAACAGATGTCAACTGTTAAATTCTGGTTTATGCCCAAAAGTATCCTCTCTTGAGTCATTCCTTTTAAAGCAGTATTAAAGGTTCTACAAATATTTATATCAAGTCATTGAACACTTTTCAGCACTTCATCATTTAATAAGTCATAACCAGTAAGTAAATATCATGTGTAAATGTATTTTCTACTAAAGAAGTATTTTCTGTGAATCAATTCCTAAAATTTTCATCCTTCTTCATTTCCCTGGGTAAGGAATTCCAATCTGATGTTCAGAAAAAAACCCAGTATTCTACCCAGTTTCCCTTTGCATATGTCATGACCTAGAAGGTTACCCAGCCTTCATGTGTGTAAGAGATTGCAACCGTGAGTTCATAAGATTCCATAATACACAAGAATGTGGAGGCATCTATCCTCTAAATTTCTCTACTTTATTATAGATTACCACAAATAACACAAAAATCACCACTAGCAAGTAAACTATCACAAAAATAACGACTAGCAAGTATACCTATGATTAATAAAGAGAATATATTTCAAGCTATTGCTGTTAGCAATCAGTAATATAGTATCAATCAATAGTATGGCAGCAGTTCATAATAACAGAAACCAATCGTATAGCAACAACCAATAACAGCAACAACTAAGTAGGTATATACTACAAAATTATCATTAGTGAAGCAATTTACAACAATATAGCAGCAGATGTGCTTATGGTAGATCACCTATATGGATATATAGTACCAGTATCAAGCAAATTAAATTTCAGAAGGGGCCAAACCACCCCAGAGGGGAAGACAAACTGATCCCGTGGTGGGACCAAACCATTCCAGAGGTGGGAGGACAAACCAAACTGACCCCAGAAGTGGGCCCAGAGGGGGTACCAGTAAAATAACAGACTTCAGTCTCGCTTGAAAGATGATTTGCATCATGGAAGCTAGTCAGCCAGGCCTCCCCAGTGAGAGTCCAAGATCTCATAAAAGGTTCATGTGGAATTCAACGTCTTTAGGAAAGGAAAAGTGTGTGCAGCACAGGAAGTTCTTAGAGAAAGAAGCCTTATTTTGGATAAAAATTAAATCATTTTTATATCACAGAGACATAAGAGGGCATAGGACAGCACCACTTTGAGCAGCCAATAGATGTTGTTAACTTCAGGTTTTCACCTGTAACAGACAAGAGATGATGATGTTTTCTGTTCTTTCAGACCAATTTTATTTGCCAGACAGTTTCCACTTTTTCAGGTTATAAGTTACCATTACAATTATCGATGGTATCTCAAGATGTCTCCTGTTCCTAGGTACCCAGCTGTACTTCAGAGACGTCAGCTGCACTTTTCAAGGAAGTTTCTGCTTCCAAGGTCTAGTTCCCAGACTCACAGCTCCCAGGCTGGCAGACAATTTCTCTGTCTGTATTTTTCAACAGGCATTTTCTTCTGTTCAGTAATTTTTCCCTTCTAACATTTATGGCGGCTCACGTCAGCATCCCCACCCATCACAACATATCCCCTGAAGCTTTCAAGGTAGCTTTGTGTTAAAACTGACCTTTTCAGCATTGCATGAAGATCAGAAGAGTAAGTGAAAGAGCAAATTAAGTATCACAACATTAATAATGCTTTCTATCTTAATGAAGACTATGGCTCTGTAAAGCTCTGATTATTTCTGTAATCTTCCAACGATATACATTTTAAATGGTACATCAGGGGGCCATAATAGAACCTTTCTTAAATTGTAGATGCTTCATATTAATAAATCATGTTCCAGTTTATTCAACACACCTTAAATGAAAATTGTTATAAACAGTTTCTTATTTCAAAGGTCAGAAGTAAAAGATTTCTGAACATTCAAGGAAGAAAATGAATAACCTAGGTAGATGAATATCAGTTTAAATTGATGTTCAACAGTTCTCTGAAGGGCATCTGAATCTATTCCACATTTAAAAATTAAAAGGAATGCAGATTGTCCCAATAACTGTTCACAATATAAACAAGTGTCGATAAACAAATCAGAAGCGGAATATTAGAGCAAAGGTGTATTGTGTTGTTATGTTGGAATATTTTCAGATTGCTAGGTAAATATAAGTTAAAATCTGAATTTGGATATGGTGGGTAATTTATTTGAAATTAAAACTGATGATAATTTATTTTTAAGTTGTAATAATGATGTTGGCTTGATCAAGAGTTTAACGGTGCTTTATTAAAATTTAAAACAAATACATAGAGGTTTCTTTATCTATAACATTCTCCAGTTCTAAAATCAAGATCCAATATTCTCCCTTTATTCACTGAGTATGTCATCTGATCATGGAAAACTGTCAAGTTCATCAGGCACTGTATGCCCTTGGTAAATCCATACTGACTGTTCCCAAACTCCTTCTTTCTTTCATGCGCCTAGACATACTTTCAGGAAAAATTGCTCCAAACTCTTCCTAGAACTGAAGTTGTGCTGACTGGCGTGTAGTTCCCTGGATCCTCCTTCTTGCTTTTTTTGAAAATGGGGGTGACATTCGCTTGACTATACCCCTGGCTTGACTATTTCCCAAAAGATCTTACTCTATTTACTGAATATACTTAGACAATTTATAAAACAAATATAAAGTGCATGTAGCCTAAAATCAGTACTGATCTGATTAAGGGCAAACACAAACAAAGATTTTAAGCTATTTTAATCTATTCTATAACTATGATGACACCCCTATTATGGTGATTAAAATCTTTAGAACATGAAAACAAATATTACTATGCTTGATCAGAAATAATTCTGCACTCTGTTATCTTGGATTTCAGTCATGTCAACTAGCTATGTTGATAGTGGTAGCTGCTTGTCAATTTTATTTAAGTATACACACTTGATGAGAAAAGCAAAGACACATTTAAACATATTCAACAGGAGAAAAAAATCAAGGAGATTTAAATTTTTAAAGATCATGGACAGACTATAATAAAGTGTAAAATTATAGCATAGGAGGACAGGAACAAGAGAAACACTGTCATTATTTATTTGTTTTACCATAATACTGTTGATTGCATTGCTCTCAGTTTTCTTCTCTATGCTAGAAAATTCAGCAGCATATTAATTCAGTGTGAGGAAATCTCAGTCAAGAACACTCAATATTTTGTGACCAAATAAGAATTCTCTGATATCTTTATTTTAATCACTGTTTCACTCACTGTTCTAGTGGTCATTAGTATGCATTGTTCCTCTGATACTGAAAATAAGAAAGGATCCTTTGGGAGCTGTCGTGGTTTAAGCCCAGCCGGACTAATCACCACACAGCCATTCACTCACTCCCCTTCCTCAGCTGGACAGGAGAGAGAAAATATGAGGAAAAGGCTCGTAGGTTGAGACAAGGACATAGGGAGATCACTCACCAATTACCATCATGGGCAAAATAGACTTGACTTGGGGAAATTAGTTTAATTGATTACCAGTCAAAATCAGAGTAGGATAATGAGAAGTAAAACCAAATCTTAAAAAAAACCCAACACCTTCCCCCCACCCCTCCCTTCTTCCCGGGCTCAACTTCACTCCTGAACCTCTTCCCCCCCCCGAGCGATGCAGGGGGACGGGGAATGGGGGATGCGGTCAGTTCATCACACGTTGTTTCTGCCGCTCCTTCCTCCTCACACTCTTCCCCTGCTCCAGCGTGGGGTCCCTCCCACAGGAGACAGTTTTCCATGAACTTCTCCAACGTGGGTCCTTCCCACGGGCTGCAGTTCTTCACGAACTGCTCCAGCATGGGTCCATTCCACGGGGTGTAGTCTTTCAGGAACAGACTGCTCCACTGTGGGTCCCCTGCGGGATCGCAAGTCCTGCCAGCAAACCTGCTCCAGCATGGGCTCCTCTCTCCACGGCTCCACAGGTCCTGCCAGGAGCCTGCTCCAGCATGGGCTTCCCACAGGATCACAGCCTCCTTCAGGCATCCACCTGCTCCAGCGTGGGGTCCTCCACGGGCTGCAGGTGGATATCTGCTCCACCGTGGACCTCCACGGGCTGCAGGGGTACAACCTGCTTCACCATGGTCTTCACCACGGGCTGCAGGGGAATCTCTGCTCCGGCACCTGGAGCCTCTCCTCCCCCTCCTTCTTCACTGACCTTGGTGTCTGCAGAGTTGTTTCTCTCACATATTCTCACTCCTCTCTTCTCCGGCTGCCTCATCCCGGTTTTTTCCCCCTTCTTAAATATGTTATCACAGAGGCGCTACCACTGTTGCTGATTAGCTTGGCCTTAGCCAGTGGCAGATCCGTCTTGGAGCCAGCTGGCATTGGCGCTATCAGACATAGGGGAACTTCTAGCAGCTTCTCACAGAAGCCACCCCTGTAGCCCCCCCTGCTATGAAAGTGCTGCCACGCAAACCCAATACAGGAGCATATGCTAGTGAATTAGCAGACAAGCTGAGTTAAAGACCCCATATTGCCATCAACACTTGTATCAGAAGAACACAAAGTCCTCTACATCTGCTTGCATTGTGAAAGACAGACACAAGTTTATGCCTTTATTACCACATATAAAAGAAAAAAACAGACCCTCAACAGATGGTCTTCTAATAGCCAACCAAACAAAAACCCCAGAGACATACATCTAAGTATATTTTTCACAATACATTTTTGGTTTAGCATGTTTTCTGTTCCACATCTGTGCAAACACTGGCATACAATTAAAATTTGCTCCTGTAACACCTGTAGTACACTAAAGCATCTACTCACAAAGTAATTCTCAAATTTCAGAGTGAACATTTACATGCCACAAACCATTGTTAAATAAATGGCTTGGAAGACAATGTTCTTACACATTTATCACCTTTATAATTATGGAGATCAGACACAGATTTGGCTCACGTGAGGAAATGTCTACTGTTTTAGGATACCCAGCTGAGAGCTAGGTGTAGAACACTTATGTAAACAAATTTAGAAAAATTACAGTGATATGTATGGTATATCCCAAATTAAATTAGGGTAAGTGATTTCATGGAGTTTCAAAAATACAGCAAAATTGTGGGCTTTGGGGTTTTTTTCCCAAATTGAAAGTCTCTCCTTTTGCAATGTAAAGGTGCTCATTTAAAGATTATTTTTAGACTGCATTATTTCACTTCATTTTGCTGCATCAAAAAAGCAGAAATTCACTGCAGGAAAGTTTCATCTATCTTTTTCTGATATTAAGTTCAAACTAATTATTTCCTTTCCTAGCAATTCTGTTATTTTCTTGTGAGTTACTGTAAGTATATGTCTGCATAACAGAACATCATCATCTATCATACATGCATCTTTAATATTACAGAAGTCTGTAATAAGCTTCTATGCTCCTTATTCTGATCTATTTTGGGACTTATAGAACTTATCCTAGTGTTATTCCCTACAAAACTTTGAATCCAGTATACAAAGCCAAGAAATTAAAATAGCAATACATTCTATTTAGCTATCATGTAACAATGGAAATGCTCTGTCCACCTGCTCAGTTGTAGTATGCAATTATTAGAGTCAAGCATTTGTCAAAGCATGATCAAAAAAGGCTGAAACAGTTGTTATAAGCCCTTATAAAATGTCCAAAAATCTTGGTTGCAATTTCCAAATGATTGCCAAAGGTGACAGGCATAGAGTAGGTAATGAACTATTCGTACGGAATTTATAGATAGAAGAAGCCTTCCACATTTCTGACAGCAGTTCAGAGTTTGTTAGCTTACACATTATTTGTTAGATGTCAAGTTTTCACAGGATGTCAGACTGGATTTTCAAGCCTCACTACTGCTGAAATAGATTATAGCAGATGAGCAGTACCTTTGAGTGTAGGCATTAAATTCAACACTATCAATAAATGAACCAATTACTCATGTTAAAGTCCTAGGCTTCAATCTAGCATAGCATCTCTCCAGGTTTCTGAGCCTCAAGTCCCAGAAAGTCACTGAGTAGATATTTCAGGTGTGACAGATGCATTTTTTTTCTCTGAGGAAACCAGCAATAATGGTGCGCTGAAAGCAACTCACTATGTATTTGCCTGATCCCCTTCCCTATCTGCCATGTACTCCCTTCCCCAGAAACTAAGTCACCTGAACTGAGTCAAAGAAGTACAGCTGCTCAGAAAGTGAGAGAGATTCTGAAAGGCAAATCTCTTCCCTTCCCTGCTGCCTGATTCTCCTAAACTCTCTAACCTTAACTGCTGGCTTGGGAACACAGTATTGAACAGCAGAATTGTATTTTGCTTCCTCTGTCAATCTGGATTATAGCTGTGGCCACCAAGTTCATATTTCTAATTGAATTGATTAAAACCATTGCTGCTGCGGTCATGGGAAACATTGGTACAAGCTATGGATTAGGGAGGAATTCTCTACAAAATTTCCTCTGCTGTGTATATATATACATATATATAATATATATATAAAAAACCTCTATTTTGTTGAAGAGCGTATTTGTTGTATTCGGTTTGCATGGCAAGGTTTTGGTAGCGAGGTGGCTACAAGGGTGTCTTCTGTGAGAAGCTGCTAGAAGCTTCCCTTGTGTCCGATAGAGCCAATGCCAGCCGGCTCCAAGACAGACCTGCATCTGGCCAAGGCTGAGACAGTCAGCAATGGTGGTAGCGCCTCTGTGATAACATATTTAAGAAGGGAAAAAAAAACGGTGGGGAACAGCAGCTGGAAGAGATGAGTGAGAATATGTGAGAGAAACAACAATGCAGACACCAAGGTCAGTGAAGAAGGAGAAGGAGGAGGTGCTCCAGGTGCTGGAGCAGAGATTTCCCTGCAGCCCGTGGTGAAGACCATGGGGAGGCAGGCTGTCCCCTGCAGCCCATGGAGGTCCATAGTGGAGCAGATAACCATCTGCAGCCTGTGGAGGACCCCATGCCAGAGCAGGTAGATGTGCCCAAAGGAGGCTGTGACCCCATGGGAAGCCTGCGCTGGAGCAGGCTCCTGGCAGGAACTGTGGACGGTGGACCCGTGGAGAGAGAGGAGCCCGTGATGAAGCAAGTTTTCTGGCAGGACTTGTGACCCTGCGGGGGACCCATGCTGGAACAGTCTGTTCCTGAAGGGCTGCACCCTGTGGAAAAGGACCCATGCTGGAGCAGTTTGTGAAGAACTGTAGCCCATGGGAAGGACTCACATTGAACAAGTTTGTGGAGGACTGTCTTCCATGGGTGGGATCCCACACTGGAGCAGGGATACAGTGTAAGGAGGAAGGAGCGGCAGAGACAACGTGTGATGAACTGATCACAACACCCATTCCCTGGCCCCCTGCACTGCTTGGGGGAGGACGTAGAGAGAATTGGGAGTGAAGCTGAGCCCAGGAAGAAGGGAGGGGTGGGGGGAAGGTGGTTTAAGATTTGGTTTTATTTCTCATTACCCTACTTTGATTTCATTGGTAATAAATTAAACTGATTTCCCTGAGTTGAGTCTGTTTTGCCCATGATGGTAATTGGTGAATGATCTCCCTGTCCTTCATTGTGCTTCATGTTGTCTCTGTCTTTATGTCTTTACCATAGAAATGGAAATACCATGATGTCCTTTGACAGAAAAGGTGCTTTGTATTGACACTTACGAAACTGTAATTGTTCTTGGCATTTTTCTTCCTAGTGACTACTGGCAACACAGGTAAAGAAAAATCTGTGTTTCATCCTAAAAGGCTTCCTTAAAATGTATTTACAGGTCACACAATGCAAGAAATAAATGCTAAAGTTAGTATTGCCAGCTTCAGGCATTTAAGAAATTGAACCAGTTCCACCAAAATCATAACTTCAGTCTACAGAAATAATAAATATATGTATATACATATCAATAAGTAAAGAAGTGAGCTATAAACTTTACAGTTGGAAATGCATGGTTTTTATAACAGAAGAAATAAATAGATCTGGAACTTTAAGAAAAAGATCAAATTTCTTGACATGTCCAAAAAAATTGTGAGTCAGCAGACTAATACTATATCTTATGAAAGTCTCTGCTCATATTAATAACTCCACAAACTCTGGGAATAATGCTCAATTTATCTTCTGTGAATGGTGGAAAAATCCTGTTATTTTCTTTTCCCCCTCTAAATTGACCTGTAACATCAACTTAAAGGACTGATTGCACTTTTGCAAAATAGATCTCAAAATGAACAACGGATGATGAGTTCCACTAAGGCCCACTGTATAGTTAGTTTACTTCTACCAAATAGGCATGTCCAAGTATCACAAAGACAATACCATGGAATTACTCCACAAATGAACGCTTGACCTCCCATTATCTAATCCTTATTTAATATATTTTTAAAAGATTATAAAAATACATTTTAAAGATTAACATGGTAATTAAAATAGTGAACATTTAAAAACATTTTTAAGCATCTGTTTCCACAGATGTCTAATGTTTGAAGCCATTTCAATGCTTTGGTCATTCAGAGCAGTAGTTATGCAACTTTAGAGAATAATATTCTAAGTTTGTATATGGCATTACACTAAAAGTTTGTTTTCTCAAGACAAATTAGTTTTGCTATGTAAGTCCTGTGGCGACTGGTATACCTTGAAGGACTGAACCATACTATCAATATGCTGTGCAAGTTCTAATAAACTTCCATATGTACTTTAAAATATTATTATTTCAATATTGTCGTTCA
The DNA here is from genome assembly GCF_030936135.1 of Gavia stellata. Lineage (NCBI taxonomy): Eukaryota > Metazoa > Chordata > Aves > Gaviiformes > Gaviidae > Gavia > Gavia stellata. Next base: position 51,525,937 of record NC_082594.1, on the reverse strand, counting down.
AGTCAAAATCACAGAAAATGATCTGTTAGCTAACTAATGCCTGTCTGAAGTGACTTTAATTAACAGAAGAGAAATCTTTTGTGTTGTAGGGGGTTGACCCCAGCCAGCAATCAAGCACCCACCCAGCTGCTTGCTCACACACCTCTTTCCCCCACTCTAGTGGGATGTGGGAGACAATCAGAAGAGCAAAAGCAAAAATAAATTGTAGGTCAAGATAAAGAGAGTTTAATAAGTGAACAGGGATGGGGAAGAAGTAATGTAAAGGCAATCATTCACCTCCTCCCACCTGCAGTCTCTGGGAAACAGCTACCTTGCAAAAACTACCCCCCAGTTTTTATTGCTGAGCATGATGCTATATGGCATGGGATATCGCTTTGATCATTTAAGGTCAACTGTCCCACATCTGTCTCCTCCCAACATAGCCCACTCACTGTGGGGGCAGAGTGAGAAACAGAAAAGGCTTTGGTGCTGTTAAAAATGTGCAATGGTTATTGGTGTGATATCAACACTGTTTTAGTCACAAATCTAAAACATAGTACCCTACTGATTGCTATGAAGAAAATTAAGCCCATCCCAGCCAGACCCAGTACATATATTTAAAGAAAACTCACTATAAAAAATAAAAAGTATGCTTCATTAATTTATTTGCAAAGTGGTGGAGATATGAATATGATTTTTAAATCATCTCAGGTTTTCAACAACACTTGAAGAACTACCTTCAAACTGCTAATTTAACTCCAGTCTTCAGTTCAGAGTACATCATGAGGGAAAAAGGCATATTTAAATTTCCCTCTACTGCTATGATTCTCTAGTCACCAGAATGACTGTGATGAGTTGTTCACAAATAGCATAGTGTTGAGGAACTCCAAGGCTGCTCTAGATATGTCAAGAGTAGAGGCTTACAAGGTGAAACCCCAGGACCAGGCAGCTGCCTTTAAAGCTTAAAGTCACCTTTATACCACCGCTTCCCAGCGCTAACAAGCAGTACTTTTTTATATCTTCCTCAGCAGTACTTTTTTATACCTTCCTCAGGAAGTCAATCCACATTGTACAGTATGTTATTTACAGATGTATGTTCATAATATTTAATATTGTATATATAGTTATATAGATATGCAGTGAATTTTTTGGGTATTGGAAATATTGTTTGAGGTTAAGGCTATTCAATTAACAGAAGCAAACATCCTCTTGAATAATAAAGAGAAAGTAAAAAAAAGAGTCAGGTTATTGTTAACATACAATCCCATTTTTATACTTTTACTTCCAGATGTTTCTGCAAGCATCTTGAAAAAGCCAAACATTAGTTTTCTACAAAAAAAAAAAAAATTAAGTTAAGAGATTTCATATTCTTTACAACCCCAGCATCTTAAAAGTTAAGTTTTGTGTGTAGTTTTTGTGCATCTACTCCATGAGCCGGGTAACTCCATGAGTCAGTTCCTGGCTTCTGTTGGATTTCTAAAGTTCTAACCCATCTTATATAGAGAGATCCCCTTTGCTCTTCCCTAAATGCATTTACTATAAAACCAACAAATTTCTAGATTATTACTACTCTGACCCACAAGCATGTTACTTCTACTTTATACTAGATATAAAGCCTGAAATGCTCAGGATTAAGCATCTGGTGTTAATTCTGCTACAGGATTTTTTTCTCCACACAACCAACAAATAGTATTGGTGATCTTCTCAAGTAACAGATACTGGCCTTGGGCAGCAAAAACCTCTTACCTTTGGTGTAATGGTATTTTGAGTAATGATATTACCTTTTGTGCAATGGTATCCGACGTGAGCACCAGAGGATGTGAGATTAAGCTGATCATTAATGAGATTTTATTTCAGTCCCTTGCTGCACAAGGCCTCTCAATTAATGTAAATTAATTACAATTTTTTAAAAAAGTAAATCATGACTGTGGTAGTGTAACTTTTTTATCAGCTTATCAGCTGTTGTATAGTCACATGTCCAAAACCAAAATGTAGCATCTGTGGAACTGCAACACAAGAGATACTATTATTTTCAGACAATTTAGCAACACCAAGTAAAATTTTATTGTCATTGATTAGTTCCAAAGTGATGGGCCCAAAATGTACACAAGAAAACTATGTAAAATACAGTTCTTAAAATCTGGAGCTATATTCCATTTATCAAAGGAACCACGCTAGGACTTCTTGTCCAATATTTCAGCATAGCTCTTTAGCAAGAGAGCTGTGTGCACTGCAGGCGGCTATTCCTGTAGCCAGCCATCCAACAACTATCATCAAAAATAAGCTTTTATTTACTACAAATGCATTTAAAATTAATATCAAATTGATTTTTTTATTTCCTGTAATGATTCTTTGAATTCCCTTACAATGTTAAATCAGGCTCTTAACGCAGTTTCCAGGCTTTAATCTCAAAAGTTAGTTTATGCATTCTTAATTTTGCCAAAATCTCATAGTTTTGTAGATCTTAATTATAGCATCTTACCTTTTACTGAGAAGAAGCAATTTCTTTTTCTTGTCAGAAATAATTGAACCAAAGGGCAAGAATAACTTTCTTTAACTGTAAAGTGAAATACCAACACTGAAAGAATTGATCTACCCAAGGTCTTATACTAAGTTAATGGAATAACTAATCTGAAGTCAGCTAATGTCATATCTAGAAAAAAATCTAAGACAGCATCAGTCTGATGAGTCCATATGTTAATATGACTGTATTGTCAACAAGTCTAGTCACATTACATTTGAATTATGCATTTCTACTTTTTCTGTTTTCCATGGACACTTGGAGTGTTACAAAGTGAAAACTGATTATTTGATCTATCGGCATAGGGTAACACTTGTGCAGGGAATCAGGTCTCTCAAAGAGGATGGTCAGTCACAGTTCAGTGGCAATGGGACCCTCTGCTGAAAGAGTTCTTGCACTGGCATCTTCAGCTGAACTGGGAGAAACTCTTCAAACTACTGTTCTACTCAGTGCTTACAATCCATGTGGCCTCAGGTCCCATGTAACCACCTCAACACATGCATTACTTAATACACCTTAATTACTTGATACACCTTAACTATATACAAGACATCTCTTAAATATCTTAGCTATATACAAAATAATATCTGACATGGTCATTCCTGAAGAAATAGTTTCTACTAACTTTTTACCAATATTATTGCTATGCACACGTTGATCACTTCTGTAGCAAGTCTTGGGACACTGCACCCAGGATGTTACTCAACACATTTAGGCATACAAATTGCACTAGATGCAGTAGCAACCACATGGGTGGTGCAGAGAAGAAATTATGGAACTGTCAAAAATTCCTACCTGCAGGGTTCCTGTCAAATATTAATAGTGAAGTCCACCTTGTTTCAAGCTGGTCTGTTGTCTTACACCAGTCCACTATCTCATCTGTTCAGATGACTGGCTGGGGAGTTTCTGGACCACCCAAGGAATTAAAGACTTAAGTTCCTGTGAATAAACATACAAGCATAATTCTGATAGCCAGCTCCACCACAACTATAGCTGAAGAACAAAATTGATTTTCAGATTTATAACTCGCTAATAACTTAAGTCCTATCACTCTTGTCACATCTGCAACCACATCTCTTAAGTGCAGTGTTCTTTGAAACTTACTACAAAGCACTAACTGCCTGCACTCTCTTTTCATCTTGTATTCTGTCGCAGGACAAATAAACACTACAATATCCTGCCTTTTAGATGTTGGGTAGTAAAACTCTACTCCTCTAAGAATTTATTTGCAGAGTGCTTAATATAGCTTTAAGTCTGTAAGCTATCTCAATGACATCAAAATGATTTTATAGGGAGCTGAAATTAAGCACATCTGTAAATTAGTTTTAGGACTATTGCATAATGATTACCATTCATGGGATGATTAATGTTGTTTTCCACATGCATAGATTATACCACATTCTTTCTAAGACAAGCAATTTACTATTTTAATTTGTAGATTAAAGAACTTTGTAACACGGTAGAGAAAAAAAAAAAGTAACAGTGATGACTGCTCCTTCACCCTTTCACAGCCTGATTTCCCCTATGCTAAGCCCAGAAGAGAACCAAAGACATGGTTCGTTTAGGAAAGCCAACAATGAATACTAAGCTAAGCTGAGAATCTTGGGTTCACGTCCTAAGGTGCATCCTATTATCACAGCACTTCATTTGGGCATTAGCAACGCTTATTTTTAGAGGCATTACTACAAGGCAAATCTTAAACTGGATAGATACATAGTGGAAATGTACTTGCATACAATAGCCCAAGGTAATTTTAAGAACTCTCTTTCTCAGAAGGTAGGAGATTCTTTTAGTGCTATAATTTTGATTTTTTTAACCAAAGTAGCAACAAGAGCTTTTCAAGAGTAATAAAGAAACAGGACTATGAGTGTCAGAGAATATTATACTTTAAACATTAACCAGAGAATTGCCACTGATGGTGATTAAAATCTTTACACTTGGATGTTTATTGTTTGATTTTTAATTTCATATTTAGGTATTAAAAGTTATTTGAGTCCTTAAGTATGAACTAGATCACCCACTTTTGAAAATGTTGCCTACTATAGCATTTGTTTTCACAACAGCTGAATGTCTAATATCCCTTCTACTAACGGTTTTAAAGAATGATCTGTTACTCACTGAAACAAAGGTGTCTGCTGATGATGCAGCTAAAATTCATGAAGCGGTAAAGAAGCTGTATGACCTCTCAGCGTCGTGATCCACACTCACTGCAGCAACCAAGCAGAACAGATTTTCTTTACTAGAGCCAGAGATAGATTCACTTTACTAAACTTAGAGAAAACACAGCCTCTTTGCTTTGCAGAAAGACACTTTAAATATACCTTTTTGTTTGTTTAGTGAGTGATTATGCTTGTCTTTCTGCAATATCTAATGTTAAATAATACTCATCTTTATAACATTCTCTCATCTTTCCAACATTCTCTCATCTTTCCATGCAATATCAGCACATTTGCAAAGTATGGAGATTGTTTCCTTTTTGTCTTCTGCCACTTATTGTCACTTACATGATTTGAATATGAAGCACAGCATCTCCTTTGGTGATAAATGACAGACAAAAATTTTCAGTCACAATTAGTGCTTAGGCTGCAGGAGATTGAATCTTCACTATACATATTACATGTTATGGAATATTACCTTACATGAAAAAAGGGAATAGAAGCCCTTCAGGACATAAATAAGTTTGTTTTGCTTTATGCTTGCCTGGGTATAAATGACTATCCAAAGTGCAAGAACATTGAGAAACAAGCACCAATATTTTGCTTCTTACAGCTTTGCCTCTAGTACAAAAAGACGACTGATTTAAGGGAAGAGATTCTAAGAAAACTGAGGATAATAGGTACATAATTTTTACAGCACACCACTCATCAGATGCTGTAGATGTTGAAACTGATTTACCGTAAAGCTTCCCAGTGTGAGTACAACTTTTTTATAATACAAAGAAGAACTATAATGAGAATAAGATATGGTGGCATTGGCAATATCTTTTAAAATGGTTTTTGACATTTATTTTTAATAGAAAATTTATATCAGAGGAAATAGAGAACAGCAGATAATGTAAGTGGAATAAAAAATCCAGAAGATATTACTATGTTTTCAACAATCCATGGATCTTGTTTTTCTTATCTGTGATGAGAGGTATCAATTATATCTGTCTGTGTAACACAAGAGTCAGTTTATTCCACAGCTGTTTTCAAATGAACCCCCAGCTTTTGTTCCCCTTTAACCTATTGCCCTTTGACCTCAACATTCCCCCACCTTTTATATTCCCCTTCTTGCATGTATTTCTGCAAAACCAAGAAAATAATACTTCCAGAGATCTATGGGTTATCTGATGATACGGTTTACAAGTATAACAATAAATTTTTTTACCTTTGCCCACAAAATCCTGCATCCCCATAGTACATTTTCACACCTAATAATTAAGAATCATCATTTGTAACTTACAATGCAGGAACTAAGGGTTACTTGTTCAAAGGCAAATACATGGGAAGCACAATGTGCCTCAGGTGTATGGTGTATGCAGTAGATTATACTGTCGTTAAACAGCAGGACTTCAAATTCACATTGCACGTGAACTGTATTCCATCCATTTTAAACATTCTTTACATGTATTGCAACCTCCAAATTGACTCTAAGTAAGACAATCTTTATTTGAGCATCAGATTTGCTTCTAGATCAATAGCAAGATCAATAATAAAATCAATATGCTGGTCCATTGACTGCCAATCTGAAACAGTACATTAAAAAAGAATCTTTGCTCTTGAAACTACAGATGGTCTTCTTTCCTCATCATAAAAGAAAGCGAGCCAAACGACTATTGCTTTCTTATTTAAAAAAATCTATACTACATTTAAATACATGACTGGAAAGTAGGTTAAAGAGTTTTCTGCAGGAAACCTTTTTGCCCAGTTCAGTACATGTGGAAACAGAAAATATGCAGACAATCCCCATCTTTTTTTATCCATCCTTATAAGTTAGATTATATTTTACATTTAAAAAAATATTTAGTAATATAACATCTTTCAAGATGAGATGGTAATATACACAGCATAAGACTAGTGTTGCCTACATAGTGTTAACCTAGTTTAACGAAAATAATCTGAAATTTGTATGTCAGAAGAGATTACAATAAAACCTCAAACTCTGGAAATAGTATCGGTTTATGGAAGAATAAAATACAGGAGACATATAATTGATTTTTAACTATTCTAACTTTCTTAATGGAATGTGTGTGTTCTTAGATAAGATCACATTAATTAATATTCATTCTAGGTAAGTATTTAGGCTTTGTTTTCTGATCCACCTGAACATCTAGACTATGTGTAATATTTCACATGTATAGTATTTGAAACAAAAAGGTTTTTACATTAAACAAATGCTGTAAGAACTGTAACAAAGACATTTACTCAACAACTGTAAACCATTTGCTTTTCTACATACTACTAGGTACTAGCTAAAATATTTTCAGAAAAAACCAATGAAAAATAAAGCAAACAAAAAATTGAATTTAGTTTTAGATTATCCCTATAAATATCTCATGAGTACATTCATTAGAAACAGAAAATTGCCCATCCATTCCACGTGCCATTCTTCTTTTACTGACCTTTGGAATTTTTTATTACTACTCATCAATTCTGAGTGCCCTCCAAGTAAGAACAATCATTACTGCAGAATCTGTAGCAGGTGTCATACTCATCCATCTCCCACAACATGGTCTATTTCTGTCTCACAGACCACATAAGACAGAACCTTAACTCCAGCTCTGGAGAGTGATGAGGAATATTTGATAATATTACTAAGAAAAAAAATTTCTGTTCTACAGTGAGTGGTCTCACATGATGGATTGTGTGTTATCTTAAATTTGAATAACAGTAGTAGTAAAGATCAAGAGTAAAGAAACAGTATAGTAACATGAAATTGGTGGAACAATACAAAGAGTCCCTTGGCGTCTGTAACAATGTACAAGAAACTGTTCTTCCATTCTTTTCAGAAAAGGTGTTCAGGAAACAAGTCATCTCACATATTTCTCCTCTGCTTAGTCAGAATACAGCTGATCAAATTCAGTCTCTGAAGAGCGTAGAAGTGAAACACAATTCTCAGATAAAACATAGAAGTCCAAAATAAAGATTTTAAACTTCCTGGAGATTTTAAATTCAGCTTTTAGCTGTTAGGGTCCTGCAGGCACCACCAGGCCTGGCTGTCCCTGCCCAACCCCCTGGGCTGTCCCCCCACCCTGACCACAGCCCAGGACCCCATGTCAGCCCTCCGGGGCTGTCAGCCCCTGCCCCCGTGACACAGCAGCAGGGCCGAACTCCAGCTCCCACAGCCCTGGCCTGCCCAGTCATGGGTCCTGCCAAGCCAGGCTCACCTGAAGGCCCATGTCCCAGCCTACCCTCTGCCTGTCCCCTGTCCCTGTCCCCAGGGAGGTGCCCTGGGCCTGGAGCAGTGGGATGGGCTCCAGCTACCAGGCCCTGCCCCGACAAACCCACTGGGGTCCCCCTGACACTCCTGGCCCCCAGGCCATAGGGAGCCATCAGCTGTGCTGAGCCCAAACATTAACTCTGTACTTGCTATGTTTAGTCCATACTAAAGTTCCTTCACTTGTACTTTTCATTTGCCATGTGGGATCTGCTTGATATGACATGCAGGAAAAAATCACAGTCAAGGAGACAGAAGAGGATATTTATTACATTATTAAGAAACTCAGGATATATTAAAATGACTTTTACTAGCCAAAACTACACAGTCTATACATGGGTTAGTTTAGAAGTGTCACATTAAATTAACTAATCAGAGTCTGTAACACTGACAAACAATTGGCCAAGCACTACAGCTTCTCTTGGTGTGCTCAGTTCTGTTTGCACACAGGTGTGCCAAGTGCAAGCATGAGAAAACTTCGTGGGAAAACTTCTTTGGCACTTGGATTGCTTACTTATGCCATTTAAACAAATGCTTGTTTCTTCCTTGTCTTATCAGTTTTGAAACTTTCACTGACAATCTCAGACCTTATCTTCTTGTCTGAATATGCAGCTCCTTCAGCTTTAGAGCAGACCATCAGAAACAAACCCTCTCAAAAGAGTTGCTGAATGCACAGGACTTTGGCCTGTGGGGATTCTGCCTTCCCACACCCCTGGAGCTGATACTGGTGCACTGCCAGATGCGGGATGTTTCTCCCATCTCAGTGCGATGGATGTGGCTGCTGCTGTTCCTGTTGTCAGGTCTGGGCAATAGCAAGACTGAACATGAATTCCAGAGATGCAGCTGGAGAGGTGCGTGCATGCGTACGCTGCCCCACCCCTCACCCCCAGCATTTCTGGCCACAAAAACTAACACAGATGGAAAACAATGTTTTCATGGCACTCACATAAACACCTACAGCTCTCACATACATGAACACAGCCACCCAGTGCTGTTGTTTCTCTGCTAATCAAGTTTGGACTTCACTGGTGAAAACACACACACACATAGAGGATTGAAACTCCGTAGCGGAAAACACATTCCAGCCTCTACAGCTGCAGGCATCCCCAACCTACAGACTCCCTGTGACCTGAATCCCTTTCTCTGTGTGCTAGCACCTAGGTACATACACACAGAGAACGGACAGTGCAACTGCACAGAAAATAATGCAAAACATGATTTAATAAGAAGACGGGACAGTCTGCAGTGATCAGGTGCAGGGTGCAGTCAGACAAGTGTACTGATCAGCAGCTTGTTTTCATACAACCAGCCCCTTCTGTTCTCCCCTTCTCTCCATTTTCCATGCTTGTACTTTTGTGATCCATTTTGATCCCTCCCTTTCTCCGGCCTTGTCTCCTGCCAAGAAGCCCATCCCTAATTACTTTTTTTCCCATTAGTCCCAGTTTAGCTAAATCCATATCCAAATTTGATATTTCTAATAGCCCTTCTCTGCCTAAGCTTTAAAGGAAGCCTTCATTATATGACAGCAGGCAGGATTCCAGCCAGTTTCAACGTTGCACATTGCAGCTAAAAGAGAAAATAAAAGTACTTATTGAACTTTGAACGTACTCTTGCCAGCGTCACTACTGCATCTTTGAACCTCAGAAATTCATCCAGCTTTCATCCAGTTTTCCTTTGACCTTTCTGGGAAGACCATATTTCCTTCTACTTTGTTAAACTTCACTTTACTAATTCAGAAGTGGTAACTTTTAGCAGGAAAATGTACACTAATAGCAAAAGTGTATTTGTAAAGTTTCTGCCAGGTTATCTGGAAATCTTATTTTTGTGGACAGGATATATATTCTTAATGCTCTCATGTGGCAGTCATCCAGCTACACATTCTGAGTCAGTTCCAAGTCTCTTGGTCAGAATAGTACTCACATTCTGTTCTCCTTTTTACAGTTAATTTTAAAAGTGTTTTAGAGCACCAGAGATGTTCATAGATGTTAGGATAACTATAATATATGTGCTGTCACAAGCTGCAGAGCCAATGTTCTTACTAACATACCTGAGATTTCAGTTTTGAAGGCAAAAAGCAAACCTGGACTTGTCCATGGGAAAATACACTTGCCTGTAGAAAAATCTTTGCACTGCAGAAATGTCAGTAATAGACAATGAGCTCAAAACAGAAGCAGAGTTTAACATCCATGTGTGGAGGTGCATTCCATCCCCCCTCTTTTTCCTGGGCCACTCTACTATCTCAGGAAGTCCAGCTAGGCCTTGACCTGTGTGCAATGAGTTGGGCAATTAAGCATCCCTTGACCGTACCAAGAACTCTTGCATGGCTAAGGTGGGGAGCAGCACTGACTGTACCAGGCATTCCTGTTACCCAACTCAAGGTGGGTAATGAGAACGGGAATAATCAGTCATCCCTTGACAACCTTGGAACATCCCTTACCCAGACTGTAGCCCGAGTCGAATGATACCTGTGTTGCTGGAATTCCAGTAACTTTCCAGTAATTTGCTGATGACTAAAGCCAATCATCTTGTGAACCTATAAACAGTGGTTCCAAGTGAGGCCCTTTGAGCTCTCCTGGACTGCAACAGGCTGCGACCAGCATCTCGCTCTGAGTGGGACGTGTTTCAGAGTTTCACAAACTCTCCAGTTTGTGAAATTTGGAGGACTGCTGCCAAAAGCTAGTGATGGGACCTGGGCTAAAAACCTCTCCTCCTCAAGGCTCAACCCTTGCCCGTTGAGAAATGCGGAGACATTTGAAGTGAATATTTCACGGAATTCTAGGGGTATTTTTAACAGGTATACTTTTATCTATCTATCTATCTATCTTTGTGTCTGTGTGTATGTCTGTGAATCAATATGAGTACTCACTAGCAAGTATAATACCATCATTCCAAATCTGTAATCAAGCCACTGTTGTGATTTTAGTAAATTCTATCAACTCACTTTGTAAATGTTAAACTAATCCATGACTAAGTGTTGCTAAGACCTTATCATTTATCTTAAAGTGTGAATGAACCTTAGATCGCTGTTAAATTCATACAATCCTTTAGATATGAACTGTTGATGAAGTCTGAGACTAGGATTAGACCTAGCTGCACCTAGACTCCTCTCTGAGAAGGAGGGTGTATATATCCAGCTGTAGCCCTATATGTAGTACCGAATTGACTCAATGGGAGGGTCCTCTTTACCCTTTTCTTTCTCTGGTCTCTCTGTATAAATCATTCTGATTCAATCCTAATTCAATATTCCTTAGTATGTTTTAGTAAGTAATAGAGTGAACCTTGCCATCGAATTCAGTTAAGTTGCATTTTTATAAACTTCTATTAAAATAGCTTTTGCCAATATCCTTGACAGTGAGTCTTTAAGTGGCCTAAACCACCCATTCGTGACACCATATCAGGGTCTGAAGTGCACCAAATAGACATTAATGGCCTTGGCCAGCTTCGACTGAGTCCCCACACGCCCTGTCTGCCCATGGGCCCAGGATCTCCATTTCAGTCCAGGCCTGGCATGTCCTATTGTAGGTGTGCCTATCTCCAATTGTGCCTATTTCAATCCAGGCCTGGCATGACCTATTGTAGGTGTGCCTATCTCCAAGCTGTGTTTCCTGGACAGACCCCTCAGACCTACACCCCAGTTAACTTGACTCCAAATCCTGTTGCCTGGATTTACCCCTTGGACGGACTTCTCAGACCTCCATTTTGTAGCCCCATGCACCTGATGGAAAGTCCTGGTCAGTCCCAGCCTTGGCTCAATGCTCATCAAAAGTATTGGGGGCTGTTGGTGGGCCCCGTTACTGGCTGCACTCAGGCCCCACAGGACAGTGCCCATCGGGGGAATACCACTGTCCCTGGGGTTGCTGCTCTGCCTGGCTCAGTCCTGAGGGAGCTGTCAGCCCTGGATGTGCCCTGGCAGTCAGGTCAGGTCTCTGAGCTGAACATGATGGGGACTGGCCCACAGCAGTGCAGGGCCTTGCCCCCATGGCTTCGCCTAAGTGACCAGCCTGGCCCTGGGCTCTGATCTGCCCGTAGAGCCAAAACATTGACCAGACCCGGGCTGCTGAGTGAGCCCCCTCTTCCCAGTCCTCCCTGAACTCAGGGCTCCATAGGGGCAGCTTGAACAACTCCTTACCACCCTGCCTAGGCACATCAGGAACAGCCTGGATTCTTTCAAGTTTTAATATACAACTTATTTATACATATGTCCATATGTAGGCTGTTTAGAACTTTAAGGTATACGCTATTGGAAGCATTTACTATAACTGCAGTATGAGAACATACAAGTATTTTCTGTTCTTAGTTGCACAGTGTTCATGCTCTAATGAGATACTCATCCTGCATAGATGAACATTTCTGCCACTCTGATTCTTTAACATAAGAAATATAATTGGCTATTCAGACTTCTTGAAAGTAGGTGAAACACCACAGACTTCAATCAGTTCATCCCACAGACTCAAATACAGATGAGGCTATAGGAAATGAAAGATAGAAGAGCAATGTGATCTGTATCGCAACCTTTTTGTTCAGTTTTCAGTCTGACTGCAGCTTACACTCTGCAGTCAATGGAAAGACTAGTTCTAAAGCACAGCATCTTTTATTGAAGGTTATGATCACATTCTTTATAAGAAACATCTGAAAAAATAAAAGGGAAGATTGTTTCTGAGTTTAACTTGAAGTTCTTTGGCTGTATTTAGGGATACCTACCTACCATCTAAATGAGCTCCTATAATATAAGAGTTAAAGTTACTGTAATATAAAATAGGACACACATTGTTACTGCACACAAGATATTTGATTAAATCATGGTGACCTCTGCAATTCCTATCCTAAACTACCGAAAGCCATTTTTATCTATGCAAGTGCATTTCATTTGTAAAGCTTGTGCTACAGTTGCTGCATCTATTATATTGAGAAAAAATGCACAAATATATGATGGGAGATGGGATGAAACAGGATGGAAAAAGTGAACCGAATCAATCAGTAGCTCAATCATGTTGCCCTAATTATATCAATATATGGCCATACAGTTTATTTAAAAAAAAAAAGAAGGAAACATTAGATAGTTAAATCCATATGCAATAACATTATGTTATGTGCAATGTCCTAAATTCATGTCAAGTATTTCGGCTGTTTGTCAGTGTCTTTCTTGACTACTTTTGGAATTTTCTTCTTCAGAAACAGTTGAAACTTGCAGCAGATAAAACTTTATTATCTCTGGTTGACTGAGATCCAGCAATTTCTTCAGTTTAGAAAAGACTTTAAAACATTTAGAACCTTTTTTACACAAAATAATCAAAATAATAGAAAAGAGGGTTTAGAATGCTGCCTGAGTTGTGTCTAGTTCAAACTCTTGTTCCAAGGCAAGATGAACTACTCATCCTTATTTTTAAAAGACTCTGTCTAATATAAAATGTAATAAAACCATTAAAACTGCTACAATATTCATTTGTTTTATTAAATATTTCTCATTGTTCCTCTCCATACAAAACAGTGAGCTTGAATAAGATTGGCTGTAATAATTATTCCACTCCTGGAATCTGCTTTGCTGCATAGTTCATGGTAAACACTAACACTCTGATGATGATCTAATGAAGCTGGTGACAAAAAAGTAACTGCTGATTAAATATCAATACCAGCTACTACTAATCATTGTTCCGAAAAGCAATGTAAATCAAATTACAGGATTTAGTTGACTAGGTGAGTCCAGATGCCTCTTTCAACCTAAATTTATTTGATTTAATCTTTTGGAATCTAGGGTTATAGTATAGGCACAATGAAGTACCATGAAATTTATACAGCATTTCTGCAACACCATAGGTGTTTTCTTGTAATCACTTACAGCTATGAAAGCAAGGTAAAGAGGATTTTTTTTCTTTTTTTCCCCTTGAATTTTTTACAGGATGAATATTATTTAATGTATCTCAAAAGCTTTTAAGAAGTTAAATATTTACATTTTCCCATCAAAATTATATATAACAAGAATGCAGGTGTAATGTAAGGTTTTACTGAAAAAGGTATTTTGCTCCTACATTGAGAAAACAGCCTATAGCCATCATTTACTGTCTCTTCTAATATATATATATATATATATCTTTTTTTCTGCAATGAGTTTCACAAGAGAGTTATGTTTATTGTTCATTTATTACTTCTCATATTAAAAGAATGTGTTAAATTTTCTCGAAGGCTTAGTGAGTTTAGTGAGTAGTGAGCTTGCCCAAGAACTGTGTTTTCAGACATCCAATCACATCATAAAGTAATTTCACATTTCCAAATATATCCAAAATGAGTTTATTAAGCAGCATTTCAGACTAAATCTTTCTCATTTTACTGAGACTCTCCAATCAAATACGAGGACATATTTGTGTAAATAAGGTAAATATGATTTTCCTTCAGTGGATGGACTAAGACTCACCAGGAAGCATGGTAATATTATATATGTGTGAGAAAAAGGAAAAAAAAAAAATCTGAATACTGAACTCTATTGTCAACATTTAATTTTTTTATTTAATTTAAACATAATTATTTTTTGTAATGTTGAAGAATTTAATGTCAAATATAACTTTATTAGCCAGATCAGTATCTGTTCAGAGGGTGTTTAAACACTGCAGAGGGTGGTCAAACACTGGAACAGGCTTCCTAGAGAGATGGTCAATACCCCAAGTCTGTCAGTGTTTTGGCATTTGGACAACGCCCTTAACAACATGATTTAACTTTTGGTGAGTTATTGGTCAAGCAGTTGGACAAGATGACCGTCATAGGTCCCTTCCAACTGAAATTCTGTTCTGTTCTGTTCTGTTCTATTCTATTCTATTCTATTCTATTCTGTAAAAGTAGAATAAATTATTTCACCGCATACCAACTTTTTTGATAACTATTTCATTCTGGTTTATGAATATGATTTTTATACATATCATTCACTTTTTCTCCAAATGAGCTAGTTTCTGGTTAAAGCTTTTTAACTGTGAGTTCGTATCTACCATCAATGTTACTGGTGTAGTGCCACTGAAAGCAGATGATTATTGTTCATTTCATAGATATCTCTATCCTAAAGATCAGTTGAACAAAACTCCCAAATTGCCCAAAGAATTTGCTTTTTTCTCTTTGATATTTTTTGTTACTCTCGATCTGTGAGAAGTATTCTGTGTCCTCAGGAGCAGTTGTTTTGCCTTTCATGTGACTCAGCCACTACTCTTTACTGCTGCACTAATAAATATATCAAGTGCTCCTTAGAACCACTTGTGAAAATTCAGTTTCAACATTAGTATCCTGCTTCAACCAGAAGTAGTTCTTTATTGGAGAGAGAAAGACATCCCATAATTCAGGGCATTAATGCTATGTGCAAGTAAATATTAAACTATTAGCATTTTTTCCCAGATTCGTACTAGGTAGTTACATAGCAATAAGGTGTGTTATATACATGTATACTAACAAGGTATGGTATGCATTATATTAAGGTGTCATCTATGTTTTATTTTTTAATAGATTTTATTACTTATAGCCTGGTACAGAATATGTAATCAGAATCCAATTTAATTCATATATTTAATCAAATAACATTCACTAAAGATCTTTAAAATTGGTTTTCCTCCATTCTTCCAGTGGATGATAGCTGTTACGGAGAGGTAGCACTTAGACTTGTGCTTCCCCTCTCTACCCCCATTACCTTTAATTAGCTAGTTCTAATAATTCTCCAAGTGCTGAAAATAGAAGAAAATTGTATCTCAAAGTAACTCACTCCCAGTCATGAGGCAACAGAATTTCCTGAGAAACTGAAATTTTACAAGTTTTCAAGCCAAACTAATTCATGCATCTTTAAAGATATTCTGACGGTAATTCCTGCTTTTATTCAGAGCAAGTGCATACTTAAAGTTTTAGTTTACTTTTAGTAAAAACTGAACAATTTATACATTGAGATTTTGCAGTGGCAATGGTGAGCTTACAAGGGTTAATTTTTATTTTATTTTTCCCCAGAGTACATGACATTATCAATTAGTTCCCAGGGAAGCAGTGCTAAATTAAGATGATATGAAAAATGTTATAAGGGATCTTTGGAACCCACTACTAATTTGTGATTCATGACTGGATATAATATTCAGACTTATTTACAGTAAAAAGTATTTTTTCATTTAATGTCAAATATGAGAAAACAATGTTAAAACAGGTTCCTGTATCAGGACAATGTTACCCTTCTGCTGCACAAATGCTGAAGCAGAAAATGCACATTTATTTCCAAAATAGGAGATACTGGTCTTGCAACTAAAGCAAATAGGTAGTAAACAACTGACTTTTGCAAAGAAGCTACCTTATTTACTGCTCTCCTCTTCTCTTTATTGAAGGCTTTACTTGCTGTGCACTGTAACAAATTAGTGTTTCATCTTCTTATGATTGTTTCTATTTAAAGTAATTTTCTCTTTTTTTTCTTAATTTTGCTAGTTAAAATAATGATGCATTGTATGTATTTACAGATCAATGCAGAAATCCAGAACAGGTCTGGTAGGGAAAATACAACATGTCATTCTATGACTGATATTTCCAGTTACTTCAGGTACTGTATACCTGCCGCAGCAGGTATACCCCTGGAGAGACTGTGGCTCATAGATAAGGCTCCCCCTTGGAGCAGGTACACCCCTAAGGGACTGCAGTCTGTGGATAAATCCAAGCCAGAGCAGCAGCATTGCGATGTTAAACCCTATGGTCTGGTCCAAAGGGACCAGGGGTGGAGACTGTAATGGAAATACCTTTAAATTGTAGTAACCCAAGATTTGAGTTGCATGTTACAGGAATTACTATAGCAGGAACCACCTGAACCAATGAAGGACAAGCCTTACAAGAAGCAGCGCAAGTGCAACAGTGACCTGACCTGAGCTGTCTTTGGTGCCCAATAACTCCACGCAACACACCATCTCTCCGGTCCTGAGTAACCATCGTAACAGATGGAGCCCAAACTCATGGACTAAATGAACTCAGTGGAAATTTTGTGGACATTTTAAAGGCATTTTACATGAGTTGTCCATAGACCACGGGAATGATATCTGTGTACTATATCAAAGGATGGGAAGGGTGTGGTGGTTAATGAGGATGTATTGGATACCTTGGGACCTGAGCATGACGTAAATGGTATGGAATAAGGTGTGGAGAGTGTGCTTGTTTTGGCTGGGATAGAGTTAATTTTCTTTGTAGCAGCTAGTATGGCGCTGTGTTTTGGATTTGTGCTGAAAACAGCATTGCTAATACGGGGATGTTTTCGTTATTGCTGAGCAGGGCTTACACAGCATCAAGGCCTTTTCTGCTCCTCACACCACCCCACCAGCGAGTAGGCTGGGGGTGCACAAGAAGGTGGGAGGGGACACAGCTGGGACAGCTGACCCCAGCTGACCAAAGGGATATTCCATACCACATGATGTCATGCTCAATGTATAAAGCTGGGGGAAGAAGAAGAAACTGGGGGACATTTGGGGTTATGGTGTTTGTCTTCCCAAGTGAACGTTAAGCATGATGGAGCCCTGCTTTCCTGGAGGTGGCTGAACACCTGCCTGCCAATGGGAAGTGGTGAGTGAATTCCTTGGTTTGCTTTGTTTGCGTGTGCAGCTTTTGCATTACCTATTAAACTGTCTTTATCTCAACCCATGAATTCTCTCACTTTTAGTCTTCCAGTTCTCTCCCCCGTACCACCTGGGGGGGAGTGAGTGAGCGGCTGTGTGGTGCTTAGTTGCCAGCTGGGGTTAAACCATGAGAAATGTTCAGTAGAAACTGGGCTGAATTGAAACAGCAGATACAAGCCTTCTCAGATTTTGAATCCATTTACTAGTGTCTTATCAATTTATGCTTTGAAGTAGTGAGATAAAGTTCAAGATTCTGAAATACCACAAGAACCAAACTTGATTCACAAAAAAGAAAAATGAAAGTTTATAATTCGCAGCACTGTCTACTGCAAAACTTCAAAACTGAGGAGACAAGTCTTGAAAAGTACAGAGTTGAACAACAGCTAAAATTCTGTAGTCTTTCCACAAAGTATTATAATCTCGTATGAAGAATGGAGATGTAACACTGAGCACAGCATTCAGTCCACAAACATATGTATAATGCAACAGCAAGGAAGAAGATCCCCAAATTAGAACAGAATAAAAATGTAGCTCTGTGTGGTGTCCAAGTAGTCTTAATCAGAGGCAATGTTGATTAACACAGGTGAGATGACAAGATAAAACAAGTATATTATTTTAATTTTTATGTCTTGAGAAATTCTATCATGACCATGTATTATGCCTCAAGAGATTTGCCTCAAGCCATAAAGCAGCAGAGAAAACACATATTAACAATAATGCAGGGAAAACAAACAAAAAAACCCCAGAAGCATCATCACTTTTCTCTTCTGATTTTAGTATCCATTTCATGTTGTTTTCTTACACCCAAGCCCAGTACAAACAGAATATTGTATCTACAAAATACAATGCCTTTAGCAGTGCCAGTTTGCAATCCATAGAAGGGGAAGAGGTTCCTATGTTCCCAATAAAAATCAGCCTGATTTATTTTTACTATGCCATATTTTCCTGTGTTTTCATTGGCTTGCTACTTCAGCTACATGTGTACATGTTAAGCATATTAGGATCAATAGCCCAATTAAAGTGCATCTGTACCAATGCACCAATGCAGCATGGCCAACAAACAGGAGGAGCTGGAAGCCATTGTCCAGAAGGAAAACTATAATATAGCGGCCATCATGAAAACATGGTGGGACGACTCACACAACCAGAGTGCTGCACTAGAAAGCTACAAACTCTTCAGAAGGGAAAGGCAAGGAAGGAGAGGCGGTGGGGTAGCCCTGTATGTCAAGAAGTGTTTTGGTTGTCTAGAGGTTAACAATGGTGATGATAGGGTCGAGTGTCTGTGGGTAAGAATCAGGGGGAAGGCCAAGAAGGCAGATATCATGGTGGGAGTCTGTTATAGACCACCCAATCAGGATAAGGAGACAGATGAAATATTCTATAAGCAGCTGGGAGAAGTCTCACAATCGCTAGCCCTTGTTCTCATGGAGGACTTCAACTTACCAGATGTCTGATGGAAATACAATACAGCAGAGAGGAAACAGTCCTGGAGGTTACTGGAGTGTGTGGAAGATAACTTCGTGACACAGCTGGTGAGTGACCCAACTAGGGAAGGCACCCCGCAGGACCTGTTATCTGTGAACAGGGAAAGCCTTGTGGGAGATGCGACGGTTGGAGGCCGTCTTGGGCACAGTGATCGTGAAATGACAGAGTTTTCGATTGTCAGAGAAATAAGGAGGGGGTTCAGCAGAACTGCTACCTTGGACTTCCGGAGGTCTGACTTTGGCCTGTTTAGGAGCCTGATGGACAGAGTCCATTGGGAGGCAGTCCTGAAGTGCAAAGGAGTCCAGGAAGGCTGGACATTCTTCAAGAAGGAAATCTTAAAGATGCCAGAGCAGGCCATCCCCATGTGCCAAAAGATGAGCTGGCAGGGAAGAAGACCGGCCTGGCTGAACAAAGAGCTTTGGATGGAACTCAGGAAAACAAGGAGATTTTATCACCTTTGGAAGAAGGGGCAGGCAACTCAGAAGGACTACAAGGATGTTGTGAGGCTATGCACGGAGAAAATTAGAAGGGCCAAAGGCCAACTAGAATTTAACTTAGCTACTGCCATAAAAGACAACAAAAAAGGTTTCTCTAAATACATTAGCAACAAAAGGAGGGCTAAGGAGAATCTCCATCCTTTATTGGATGTGGGGCAAATCATAGTGACAAAGGATGAGGAAAAGGCTGAGGTACTTAATGCCTTTTTAGCCTCAGTCTTTAATGGTAAGACCAGTTGTTCTCTGGGTACCCAGCCCCCTGAGTTGAAAGATAGGGATGGGGAGCAGAATGAAGCCCACACAATCCAAGGGGAAATGGTTAGCGACTGCTACACCACTTAGACACCCACAAGTCTATGGGGCCGGATGGGATCCACCCAAGGATACTGTGGGAGCTGGCAGAAGTGCTCACCAAACCACTTTCCATCATCTATCAGCAGTCCTGGCTAACCGGGGAGGTCCCAGTGGACTGGAGACGTTAACAAATGTGACACCCATCTATGAGAAGGACCAGAAGAAGGATCTGGGGAATACAGACCTGTCAGCCTGACCTCGGGGCCAGGGAAGATTATGGAGCAGCAGATCATGAGTGCCATCATGCGGCATGTACGGGACAACCAGGTGATCAGGCCCAGTCAGCATGGGTTTATGAAAGGCAGGTCCTGCCTGACTAACCTGATCTCTTTTTATGACAAAGTGACCTGCTTAGTGGGTGAGGGAAAGGCTGTGGATATAGTCTACCTAGACTTTAGTAAAGGCGTTGACACTGTTTCCCACCTCATTCTCCAGGAGAAACTGACTGCTCATGGCTTGGATGGGTGCACTCTTCGCTGGGTAAAAAACTGGCTGGATGGCTGGGCCCAAAGGGTTGTGGTGAATGGAATTAAATCCAATTGGCAGCCTGTCGCAAGTGGTGTTCCCCAGGGCTCAGTATCTGGGCCAGTTCTTTTTAATTTCTTTATCAACAATCTGGATGAGGGGCTTAGAGTGCACCCTCAGTAAGTTTGCAGTTGACACCAAGTTAGGGGGGTGTGTTGACCTGCTCAAGTGTAGGAAGGCTCTGCAGGGGGATCTGCACAGGCTGGATCGATGGGCTGAGGCCAATTGTATGAGGTTGCACAAGGCCAAGTGCCAAGTCCTGCACTTTGGTCACAAAAACCCCATGCAATGCTACAGGCTTGGGGACGAGTGGCTGGAAAGCTGCCAGGTAGAAAAGGGCCTGGGGGTGTTGAGGTGCGGCCTCAACAGTTCTGAGTACAGGAGAACAATAAGTTCCCTTGTCCTGCTGGCCACACTCTTTCTCATACAAGCCAGGATGTTATTGGCCTTCTTGGCCACCTGGGCACACTGCTGGCTCATATTTCGCCAGCTGTCAATCAACAGCTGATGTTGAAAAAACTGTGAAATTAACTATATCTTGGATAAATTAAATAGTCTGTTTCACTTAATCACTTTTTTATGATTGCTGATAAAAAGTGAAGAAACAAGAAAAGCAAGTTATATTGTCACCGTTGTGCAAACTATTTTACAGCACACTAATAATTAAACTCTCTCATAATTGATAAAAAAAGCAGTCAAAGTGAATAAAAAGAAAACAGAACCACTCACAATCCTCTGATTTGTTTAACAGCTTTGGTTATGTTTATGTCATGCTAGACTACTGATACTGTACTTAAAATAATGATATAGAGAAATCCAACAAGTCTTTTGAGACAGTTATGATTTATTCCTAAGCATTGAAGGAAGGCGAATCAAGATCTAATAGTAGTAAATATTTTGAATAGTTCTACTTCAATATATAAGATTCTAAATAATGTTAAGAACACATAACTAGTGCTAATATCAAAAGAGCAGGGGATAGACTAACCCAGGAAATTACTGTAATAACCATTCCGGATAAACATCTGTAACTTGAGCTGCATACAGAGCTTGAGGGAAACCTTGGAACAGAAGTTCAGACATCAGTAAATTAACAAGACAAAACAGGTATAATGTAGATGTGACAGGATTTTTTTTTAATTCTGCTTAGGCCCATTGTATATAGCCATTTAGCCTGTTATGAGCATTCCAGGATGCAGAGATGCATGTGTCATTATTTATCAACATCTTAAAGCAAGGCTTGGAGAAATTATATATGAAAAAATATGCAAAATATTTAAAAATAAACCAAAAGAAATCAAAATGGCAAATTTCCTAAGGAGGAACATTTCTCAGCATATCTTTTGTATCTAAAGTAAATCTAACTTACAGGTAATGTACTAAAAAGGCTTTTATTCAGTTAGAAAACCTGTGGATTTAAAACAAGGTTAACTATAGTTTCTAATTCATGTAGTAGCAGAGTCAATATTGGCAATTCAAAGAGAACGATGCTTTGGAATGCTTTCTGTAAGTCAGAAGGGAACTATTTTAACTGGGTCAACAAGACGGTTAGTTATCTACTTGATGCTGCTACCCGGATAAGGAAGCACATGCACTGTTTGCTCCCCCTCAGCTTGAAGAGGAGATTATTCCTGTGAGTCATTCCTTCTAGGTACACAGAATGCATAAAGACTTCCACTATTATTGGCGTATCCTGAATTTCTGTTTCAGGACTATTATGAGTAGGTTTGTATATCTCCTCCTTCCTTTAGTTACTTTTGATTAAGGGCTAGCTCTGTACCTAAAAGGGAAATAATTTCATTCCATTGTCGTGGAATTAATTTAATTTGATTTCAGTCTAATGCATTAAATTAAGCCTTATATTTTGTGTAAATGCATAAAATATTGCCTCTCATTGGAGAAACACACTGTAAGATCTGGTTCAGGATTAAGACATCTAAATGGAGGTATCTTCATAAAAGTGTCTTTGTATCAGCTAGATTTCTCAATTCCCATTTGACCCAATGGAAATCTAATCGATGCAGCCAACAGAAGTCAGAGTGAAATGTAGCTGAGAAGATGTTAAAATAAGATTATTACATAGTTGTTTTGTGTCGTTTAGGTTAATCTAGGGTACCTAAGGTATCTATATAGGGTTTAGAGTATTTGCAGAAAGCCCTTACAGAAGAATGGCAGGTCTAGATGACACTAGATGAGTAACAGAATTTTGCCCTCAATGGCTACTTTAGGGGATTCTGCATCAGCATAGGAGTTTAACACTGTTGAAACCAAACTAGTATGAACTGTTTTCAGCACAGCCTTAGAATCCAAACTTCCTATCCTTTCTGCCTTTACAGATTTTGAGGAGTCTCTGAGGTTGTTACTAAAAAGAGTCAGAATGTTTATTCTAAAAAGATTAATAATAAAATTTTTAAAAAAGAAATACAGAAATTTGATCCAAATAATAAAAGTTTTATAATAGCTATAGTCGTGACCTATCTGTTCTTATTTATTTCCATCAGTTCTATAACTAAAAAAGTATGCAGTTTGCCTGAGTGTATTTGAATTAGAGTATCAAATGTTAATGTTTCATATGAAATTTTTGTGGGAATCTTTCAGACAAATTTATACGTACAACAACATACTGAAATGGAAGTATTTTATGTAGACTGTTCTTGTTCAGGGCAGTGACATTTCAAATCATTACTACTAATGCAGCAAGTAGACACAAAAAGATTTGTGATATTATAGTAGGTCATGTAATCATGTTAACCCTGTTGCCTTCATAATTTACTCTAATGTTTTCATAATCAGCAAAATTATGTGACTTCACTTGGGGCTAGCGTTTCAATCACAGAATCATTCATATCTTTGAGCTATATTAGCTGTTTGCAAAATAACAGATCTTCTCTTCACAGTTTATCTTCTTTGTGACCAGAATTGCTTTTATTCAATGCATCTCTTTCTGTATTCTGTATTCTGTATAATTAATATTCTCAGATGTGATCACTATCCAAGATTTTATACAGGTATTTTATGGATCAGGAGAAAGAGAAAGTTTTCACAGCCTGGGGAGTGATATGAAATCATGCACATCCACTCCAAACACAAAATGTAAAGCAAGATGCCGGAAATATGTTTAAGTGCTAAAACATTTTGAGTACAGTTCCAACAGAAGTCATCATCTGTAAATCTTCTTGTCTGGGACTAATAAACCACCTAGACAGACTGATGGGAAGTATTTCAAAAGAAGTTATCAGTGATTAAGTTTGGGTGTTAAGAAATATTCAGAATAAGCAGCACGGAAAATCCAAAGAGAATTTCATTTATGTAATTGGGCTGACACATGGCAAATGAAGTCTAGTGTTGACAAATACGCAGCAATACATGATGACAGGAAAAACCCTGGCCTCAAATGTAAATTACACGCAACTTTTTTTTTTTTAAATATCCTAAAATAGATCTTAAACTGGGAGCAAAGATTTCAGAAAAAGGATAGGAATGTATGGAGGGAGAATTACAGACCCTATGTTAAGAGTGGCTAACAAAATATTTATTGATTGCAATTATTTATTGAACAGCAAATAAATGTATGTATTTCATGAAAGAAAGTGTACCATAAAAGCACATGTTAATAAGCTATATGGGTAAAACCAGAAAAAGTTATTAATTTGTGAGCTGGCTTTCATATTATTTAGACATATTTCTAGGAAGATATGTATTTTTGTAATCACTATTATAATTAATTTATTGTATTCAAGTTGAACATTTATTTTGATTCTTATCTATTTTTCTGTTCATTAAGTAATCAAAATAACTGAGAGATATGTAATTATTTGATTCATATTATTACAGTTAATAATGTATAATATTTATTCTAAAAAATTCTATACTTTCATTCCTTTTCAGTTCCAGTTTTAAATTATGTAAGTTCTATTCTAAGAGATACTGAAAGAATTTTGCTTGGTAATTAGATGCATGTACCTGAGGTGTTACCTCTTTGGCTATTGTATGAATTTAAATAGAATATAGACTTTTCCTGGTTCATGCTTCCCTCACTGTCCTCCAAATTTTGCCTTGCTGTTTAAATGTTAGATTTATTCCCCCACTTGAACGTGGAATATCAGTCAGTTTATGAGTACAAAAAGTTCTCACTGAATATTTCCTAAGGATAGCATTTATTTTTGGATAAGAAAAAAAGCCAGAATGGCCAATATACTTAAGGGTTTGGGGTTTTTTTGGTTTTGCTATTTCAGGGACATTAAAAGGCCTATAATAGTTCTGAAGAATTTAAAAATGTTTGATGTCATATAGTTTTCATCAAGAAGAAATAAAAACCTGCAAAAAATTTGCAAAAAAGTTATAGGCTTTCTTCCTGTTTGCTGGAATGTTTCTTTTTGCTGGACTACTATAAAAATCCCAGCACTATGAATTTCTGCTACTACATTGTATAGTCATTATTTCTGTACAAAGATGGGTTGTTCCACATTGATAGATGGGTGCGTTCCGAGTTAGTGGCAGACAGAATCACACTTGCAAAAATATTGAAGATATTCAAAGCCTGACTGGACACAGTCCTGGAAAACCTGCTGTAGCTGATCCTGCTTGGGGGGTTGGAGTAGATGATCTTCAGAGGTCCCTTCCAATCCAAAAGATTCTGCTATTCTGTGAAATGGATATAAATTGCACAGCAGCAGTAGACACTGACTTAAGTCACCATGTATTCCCAACAGAAAAGACTCCTGAAAGTCAGACTGATTTGGTTGTGACAAAAAAAAAAAAAACCAGCAGCAGTATTAATATAGAAAGAAAGTTAAAAAGGAAAGAAGAAAGTTAAAGCAAATCAAGTTTTCCTGCAGTTGTCTGTACCTATGCTATTGTTATCTTTCAGAGATTTTTTGTCTTCCTCTCTTCTGAAAGTATATGAAAGCCACTTTGAATGTAAAATGTACACACATATACAGTGGAGATACAGTCATTTATAAAAGAAATAAATGTAACATATTCTTAAAAGATACACAAAGTTAAAGTCTAGTCTTGAGATAGTGTACTGCATGTAAGTGAATTGAATAATAAATATGTTACTAAGTGGATTCATCCTGTTTGGATGAATTAAGGCTTGAGTTTTATCACCTGTTTAAGCTTTTTTTTTTTCACTTGTATGTACACTTGCACTGAAAAAACAAACAAACAAAAAAAAACAGAAAGAGAAAATGACAGTATTTACCATCTGTTCTTCCATATTCTCATCACTGATTGTCTTTTAAGATGAAGCTTTTCTATCTTTCTAGTCCAGCCATTTCAGAATTATTTGACTTCCAGTTTCCCTGCTACTTTCCTGTAATTGGTAATTTATCCCATACTGCACGCCCAGTATACATTTTTTTGTGTCAGTCAAATTCTATGGACATTTATTTCCCGGTCCTTTGACTAGTAGCCCCTTTCCAAACAAGCTTTTAAGCAATAATTTCTCTGATCAGGACCCAAATTGGGTTATCCCAAGGTATCCTTTATTTGGTTGCTTCATGTAATTAAAAATAGACCTAACCCTTAACGTCTTTAAGTTTAACTGGATATAAACAAAGTGTCGGACATAATTTGAGATGCTGGAGTGATCTGAACCATGACTGGCAGAAGAAAAATACACATTCTTCTACAAAGAAGTAAACCTGAGTTTCAGTCTATGGGAAATCTATGATACTTACAATGCACAACAAGATGAGTCAAATATCTAGTCAAACAAATGCTTGAACCATAAATCTTTGTACTAGCTATTGTTTTAAAGAAGATTTTCTGTATTTCTTTAACTGCTTTTAAATATTTCTAGGTAATTTTCTAGGTAATTTTCAAATTGAAAAGTTTCAAGGAAATTAAGAGCCTGTATTAAGAGAATGGTATTTAGATATGCACTTTTTAAAGGGAATTCAAGTAATGTCAATTCAGAGAATAGATGGAAAGAAGAATGTATGAATACAGGATTTCTGGCCCGTTTGTGATTTAGATGTTTTCTGACAAGTTATTAAAACTAGACTATTGGATAAATTTACTTTTTGGCAAATGCATTCAAAATGAAATATTTTCATTAAAACTGCTAAATAAAATAAGCATTTTTTTCCATTCCAGTGCTTACAATAGTTGCAGTGTTAGGCAACACAAGGAGAGAAGTAGTCCAAATTTGTAAGCTGGAGGACTGTTTAGCAATGGTTCTGAAAGCCTTGGTAGACATGGTGGTGAAGGTTAGCTCGGAGAAAACAGAATCTGGGACTCACGGCTTGTTTTCTTCCAAACTCAAAGGAGTACTGAATATGTTAGAACAACAGATTTTATCCACACTACATTGTATTTGTCCATGGAGCACCTCTGAGATCCATTAGATGCCCTCATGCCCCTAATCTGCAATTACTGTTTTCTGATCTTTCCTGTTTAAAGTCTCTGAAATAATGTAAAGGCAGTTTTGTAGCCCACTGTGCTGATGTTTTATTAGCTTGAAACTTCTGCTTTGTTACATGCAGCGAGAGTTGCTGAGGCTGTAAACCACTGTGAGATAATTTAAAAGCCTTTGTATGGTAGAGGCAGTGAAAACTGCGTAGTATCACAATATCAACCATATCACCTTTATTGTATTGTCTGTTAAGTTTTGGTTTTGATGAAGCACAAGAGACCCAAGAATTAGCTTACATTTATCCCATGTACATGAGCAAGAAACCAGGACCCAGAAGTAAACTAGGAAACAGTTATTTTTCAATATAGGTTTATCCTGTAAATTCCTAGGCTTCTAATTGTGATCTGGTAAACATCCTTGTCATCAGCTTTGGAAATGCGTAGATACCAGGGTCCCTGAAGTGATTTAGGAGAGCTAAATGACAATAAGACATACAACACCTGGAATTTTTAATCTCCAGGCTACATGGCAGAGAGCTTAAAAAACACATTGCTGCATGACATATGGGCAAGTAACATTCCAGATCAGCATTCTACTCTCTTCACTCTCATTTTTACAGGCCAAAAAACAAGGCAGATTTCTTTGCAAATTTGCCTTCCATTTGAGAAAACTTCAGTAAAATCACTACGAGAGAGAAGAAAGAAAGAAAGAAAGACAAAGCAAAACAACAAAAAAAAACCAACCAGGAAAGAGGTTGACAGATATATTCCCATTTTGAATGAAAAAAAGTTGTCAAAAAATACCCAGTTTAACTCTAAACATGGCAAAATCTGTCTAGTTCTTTCACAGTTCAGTAATTAGTGAATACACTGCACAAGCAGGCTGTAATGCCTCATATGAGAATCAATCTGAAGAAATGCAGGAATTGATTTTATTTCAGATATGTCAAAAACTTATCAATACATATCTATCATGCTACCTAAGTTTTAATCAAGAATAATAAACTTTTTCTTCTTGCTGAAGAGTTGTGACAAATTCCATGCAAATTTCAATATGCAAACAAATGTCTCTTTATCTGATATTACATAAAGCCAGAAGACTGATAAACTTTCAACTATTTGAAATAGTTTTGAACTATTTCTTGTCTTGTTATAAATTCTGTTTAAATGTCTGTCATGTTGCTTGCTGGTGACATTTTCAGAAGCAGTTTTGAAACTTGTTTTCATCAGTTTGGGGTAAATTAAGAAAACCTGAATTTAGAGATTGGACTTCAAATATCTATGTTTTTACTAAATTACTGTTCAAAGGTGGAGCATTATGGGTAGTGAGACAAGAAATAAAAGCATTAATAATGTTACAATGCCAAAAGAAAAGATACGAGTTTTTCTTTTTTTTTTTTTTTTTATCATCACACTTGTGGACAGGAAGAGTATGAAGGCTGCCAAAAAACTTTCTTAGGCTTTTGAACCATGTTGTGCTGAATAATTACTCCGCAGAGGTTACACAACAGGTATTACATTTGCTGTTTTGGAAAGATAATTCAATTTTTTACATCTTTAAATAAATTACTCTTATGTCTCTTCTATTACTTTTTGCTTTAAGGCTAGACTTACTAATCCAAAGCTTAGTTCTAGTAAATAAAAAAGAAAGATACCATTGACTTATCTTCCAATTACTTATTTTAATATTGATTTAAAAAGATTAATATATATTGAATCTTTTGTATTCCTAACTAGTTGATATTCTACTGTTCCTTTATTACAATATGATATGTCAAGGGGTTTTGTCCATTATAGGAAAGACTTATTATAGTATCCTGTTTGCTAGTTTGGTTTTTAGCTACAGTTTTTTAGGCAAGTTTTTGTGCATTGTCAAAGGCATTAAGTACCTTAGTGCTTATTAGTATGTATCTGTGGTCAGAAACTGGTTCTGTGTAATGCTGCAGTAAAGAAAAGGTATTTTAACAAAAAGCTGCTGGTATGGTACATGCCCTGGGATGTAGAATGAGGGCATAATACCTAATTTCAGAATCCATTTGCCTTTTCTTATGACAGATGTGAAAATGCTGTTAGCTAAGAACGTGAGGAAAACATTAGCCCAATGTCAAAGAAATAGCAGGCACTTCTCAATGTCACCCATTTTCATCTTAGGAAATTCAACAAATCAGTTGATACAAAGTGACTGGCCATTCCCAAAGGGTAGTTCTACATCAGTATTATATTTTTTGAGGCCTAAAAAGCAAAAACATTACAGGCAAAATTATGCATGAATACATACAATTATTTTTTCCATATCTTAGCTTCCCAAGCATACCTTTTAAATACCCGCATGCTGTTTGTGAATAGTAAAATTTGCAACTCATAGACAGAAAACTTATACATAATGAAATAATTTATAATTCATCCCATTTGCTACCTACCTTTTCATCACTTATGAAAATTACCCTTAAAAAATCTGGTGTCTTAGACAAATCTTCTCAAAAATATTCAGCATCTGCGGGAGGACACATTCAGTTATATTTTAATTCTAAGCTCAGTGTAATTTTACAGTATAATGAGGCAAGCAGTAGTAAATAATGACAGGGTCATATAAACGTTAAGTGCTGTAAATATTTTAGATCAAGTCAAACTTAATAACAATTGTCTGGAAAGATTTTTTCCTTTACGTCCTTTCCACCTACTTCAGTTGTTGAAAATGGCAAATACATTTCAACCGTATATTTAATGAGTAAAATAACATGACCAGCACAGTAATTACAAGAGTTCCCTGTCTTTACATATGTGACTAAAATGTTGATGCTCCTACAGTGCTCTCTAAACTTTCCTTATTCAGTTTCTAATGCAGTTTCACAAATATAAATACATTGTTTTCATCAGAAGAATATCAATACAGTTATTAAAATTCAGCTCCTATCATACATAGCATCTTTCAGACTTTCTGTGACTGACCCTAGGAAATAGTGAAAGTGTGGTGAAAAAACATTGTTCTTAATAACATCAGCTGACACAGATGTCTAAGTCTTAGAGGCATGGGTTCTCACTTTTTCTTTACATATATATATACGTGTGTGTGTGTGTACACATCTGATGAGTTCCTACATCTTTCTGATCTGTTTCACTAATTTCAAACAACATTGCACTCTTCAGGTACCAAATTAATTTAAGCCAATCACCCCTGGAAATCTGTAACAGTGGAAATATTTAATTAACAGTGTAAGTTTCCTCTCTCTTTTTTTTCACTAGAATGTGTCAGGCCTGTGTCTCCATAATCTCAGTGCAGTTATTTATTTCATTGATCAGTCAGTTCTCTCCGTCATTCCATTTCACAGCCACTAAGTAAAGAATGTGGGATCATAGCCCTTGCACTGATTCTGTTTCCTAACATTGGTTAGCGCAAGATCAAAGAACTTGCCTCAAGTCTGAATTTGAAGCATATCAAGAAAATAATTGATGGAACCTATGTTCTAATTTATCTCATAGAATTGAAGGGAAATACACAAATAGAATAAAACTACTGTGCTGGCTGTTTCACAGATAGCATTCAATCACCAGTAGAAATTTCTACATCAGTTGAAATTTAATTTATACATATGTATCAGAAAAAATAATGGCTCTTCTGCTAAACTTGAAATGTAATGTATTTCATTTACAGTTCATTATTTTCTTCTTTCCTCCCTTTTCTTTTTCCAGTGAAGAAGCCACTGATATACGACTTTACATATGGTCCTTGAAGTTCCTCTATTAGCATGTTTTATAACATACATAAGCAACTAGGGAAACACTTTGATTTCACAGTCAAAGCTTTAGGAAGTGTCAGTTAACTATTTTTAACAGACTTTGAAATGCTGCTAGCACTTCCTGACAATTTTATTTTAGGTGCTGCTGCTCTGACTAATGGTGACTTTGTGATAACTTCAGCAGCATGCAGCCAAAGATACCCCCTAGCTGTTTTAGCCTTTTCATTATTAATTCTCCTCGGTCCAACTCAACTTGGTGATGCTTCTCAGATCCAAGATTTATAAACCAGAAAATACCAATTCCAGTACAGTTCTATCGTAGCGGAGGATCTGGTTTTCTTAGTCCTCAGACTAGTGTGTGTTGTGACTTCAAAACCTTTTCTTTCACTGAGGTCCAAGATCATCGCCTTGACCATCCGAACTCTAGTTTCTTTTGACCTACACACACACAATTTATATCCTACCCCCATCAGTTGTGGTTTTTCTTTGTTTTGTTTTGGATTTAGTTTCCCTTTGCTTCTCCATACTTTTTGTCTCCTGGAATCCTTATTCCTCTCTTTCTCTTTCTATTCCAAACTTCTAAATGTCTGTTTCCACCCCTGCCATGGACTATGAGACCTACTAGAGACAGAAGAGCCTTTTGTCTGATCACAAAGCCTTTTCATCAATCCCTGTAGCTCATGATGCAGCAACTTTCAATAGTCAGAAAGAACAGTTCCAGCAAAAATCCATTATGGGCCGTTACAACTGTAGAAGAGAATCTAATTGGTTATCCAGCAGGGTGATGCATTGACAGTCCACCCAGTCCATGAAAGATCTGAGAGGTTAAACAGAGCTGCCTAATTATGCAGCTGCCTAATTATGCAGAGCTGCCAAGAATATGTCAACCAAATCAGGAGACCTTTCACAGGAACTGTAAATGACAATTCCTAACTAACAAGTAATCTTCAAAAATTTCAAGTCATGGTGGCAAGTTTTGTAAAATAAGAGCTTCTAGATAATATGCATGTTTTCTATAATTTAATTTATACATATGTATCAGAAAACTAATGGCTCTGGACCATTCTGGGTAAAATATTTTCAGAAGACTTTACAGTAAGAAAGACAGCTAGGAAAATTGTTTGTTATAAGCAACTGAAAATTAAACCCTAAAACAAGAAGCATCAAGAATATTAAGAGTTGGC
The DNA here is from genome assembly GCF_030936135.1 of Gavia stellata. NCBI lineage: Eukaryota > Metazoa > Chordata > Aves > Gaviiformes > Gaviidae > Gavia > Gavia stellata. The sequence continues at coordinate 51,494,278 of NC_082594.1, read as the reverse complement.
AGTACTAAAAATTCTCTTTAGCATCACTTAAATAGTCATCAGAGATTAATATGAACTCTAATAGTGCCCTACAAATAGCATTGAAAACCTGGAGAAATCAATCACCAGCTTAAAAAGCAACTACAAAATGAAAAGTTATATGTGAATGAGACATCACTTTGTGAGAAATCACTACTTCTTATGAGTGACAGTCATTCACTAATTCTGTCCTTCCATCTTCTCTGTCATTGCACAATGCAGAATAACAAACCCCTTTTACTAAATTATTCCAATCTGTGGACTGGATCCTTTTTCAGTTGTGTTATTAGGAAGCGCTTAGCATAACAGATAAATAAATAAATAGGTACCTTACTGTATCAATAGCCCTAGCATGTGTTTATAAAGTATTCTGTAAAGTAGCATTTCCAGTTAGTTAAGACAAAAAGAGAATATGTAAGTAAAATAATCTCATCAGTGACTCATTACATTTACAGTCTACTTATCATGTCACTGAAATGTCAAAATATGTTGTGTTTATTGTTTCAAGAACATCTTTCTAACTAATAAGGAAGCCAAAACAATCTCCAGATAGGCCTTCAATACAATAGCTAGAGTTGTGGTTTTGCTTTTAGGTACACTTAGTGGAAATAAATACAGGGCTAAAGTGAAATATTGAATATGAAGCCTTTCCTTTCTTTAATCATGTTAAATTTTCTAATTAGTAATAAATACACTGATAGAAGAGAAGACCTATCAAAAGCAGCAGTCAACTTTATGAAAGTGGATAATTTGTCTCTTGAAACACAATTCAAGATAAAGAAAAAGTGTCCATGTACCTTTGGGCACAGGAGCCCCTTCATTCACTTCAGTTGTCCCTGTCTCCCTGGCTCTTTTGACCACTCCAATCAGTTTTCTTGAATACACATCTGTTACAAAGGGTATAGCCTAAACAGTGCCACCACAAGTAAGGAGGTACCACTTGGCTTTCAGCCATGGATTACTCAAAACTCTCTTTCGTTTAGTAGTAAAGATATGGCCTATATCTCTGACTGGACACAGGAATAACAATAAGGTGTTCATTACAGGATAGATAGTAGAGTCAGATTCTAAACATATTAATTCATTTAGAGGCATAGGTAACCACATCATAGAACTTGAAACCACTAGCTTTTATTAATTTGAAGTAGTTATGAAAAGATAGAATTATCAAAGTTATTAAAGGGTATTGGTATGAAACTTTAACTATAGTATTTGTTAGCATTAACTATAGTGTTTATCTTAACTATAGTATTTGTATAGTATTTGTAAATAGTTTAATACTTTAAATAACAATTCATTTGCTGAAGCAAATATGACTATTGTACTTATAAATTTACCAAGCTTCAATTAATTGTGATTTCAGTGAAATGTTGCTATTAAGAAAGAGATATGTAAAGGAATATCTATGCACATGAATCCCTGAAACAAGGATCTGTACTAAAATTACTTGTTGGCTCAGTCTCTAACTGTCCTGCTTGATCTTACCTGCAGGTAATTTACTATTTAATTGACATAACTTTATGCCTGGATCAGTGAAGTTTTGTTTATCTTTTTCTTCTGCAGTGTCAGCCCTGATAAGAATCTGTGTTCCCACCCGTCTGGTAAATGTCTGAGAAGTTAAACTTTGTGTCGGAGAATAAAACAAAAAGATATTCTAACATGCTGGTTTGAACCCCTTCAGTCTAGGAAGGAACTATAATGCATCTGAAGATCTTCAAAGGCACTCTATTCTTTCCAGTACCTATGGAACTACATTAAGCACTCAGCTAGGTAGACTGATTGCAAATCTTACTATATTCAATAATCTACACCTAAAGTCAGATATAAAACTGTAAATCTTAATTTCCAGTATGTAGACACATGATTTTGCTTTATCTCCAATGATTAATTTGGGGCTGCTCTGCTAATCCACCTCCAAATCATATTTAACCATGTTAGGTGCATAATTAACCTTTCTCCAGCTGTTTACCATTTGAACAAATTTCACAGAATCACTGAATCACAGAATGGTTGAGGTTGGAAGGGACCTCTGGAGGTCATCTGGTCAATCCCCTCTGATCAAGCAGGACCAGCTAGAGCCAGTTGCCCAAGACCATGTCTAGACGGTTTTTGCATATCTCTAAGGAGAGAGACTCCAAATTCCATGTGAACTCAAGTACATTTTATCCAAATTATCTCAATTTGGGACATTAATATTTTTCATGTATGATTAGGCAAACTTTGAGCTAGGTAATTTTATATATGGGGGGGATATGTTTTCTTGTATGTGCATATGTGTGTTAATTTGGGGGGATTTTTGTTGAAATACAGATAAAGTTACCCAAACTTCTACAAGAATAATTTATGTAGCTCATACACAATTTGAGTAAAATACTTCAGTTAAAACATATCAAAGTAAAAATCCAGTAAAATTCCAAACAGTATCACTTTTATGCGTATTGACTTCCACTCCATATCTGCATACATATATTTTCAGATATATGAACACTAAAAAAAAGTCTGTTGCTTGAATGTCACTGATGTTCCTCAGAGATTAGGAAGTCAGGATATTATGTAGTAATTTGAAGCCTTTGAAGCTAAAGTTTAAAAGACAGATAAAAATCTCTAGTTCCTGCAAAAATTATTTTAAATATCCTGCCAATATCTGTCCTGTCTCATGTGTGAAAAGTAATTTTTTGCTGTTCTACTTTAAAAAGGTAAATCTTCCACCTTTGCATCAGCAACACAAGGGCTGTCACTGTGACGCCCGCATAAGTTGATCATCTGATTCAGGGTAAACCTTTGTGAGCAACTGGCTAGAATACGCTAGCTTCTAGCAAACAGGTACTTAGAATGCAGCTGGATGGGTTTCTGCCACATTTTCATTTCAAATACTATTTGCAGCTGAAGTTATTGTAGTCAAAATTACATATGGAGTTTGACTATTAACCCTCATGTTTTGTCTTGCACTTACTTTTCCTTTGTGGGACGTGATTTTGCTTATTTGCAGGTGTTTTTTTAACATATAAAGAGGAGTACTTTGCTAAAAATCTTTCAGCTGTTTATTTTATGAGAATGTAAGATATGAATCATGTAATTAACCTGAAGGATTGTAAAGCATGTTTAATTACCAGAATGGAAAACTGATAGCAAAATCTAAAATCTCATTTTTTCAAGTGATGCTGGACAATCTTATAGAAAACCATGGGGCTGAAGTACAGAGAAGGGGATAAACATTTCTTGTTTTGCAGAAAACACTTAATGTGAATTACTATCACAGAAACTCCCAATTATCTGAATTTAAAGCTAAAGTACCTTTAACCAGGAAGAAAATGTAGCTCTTTCCTCTAGTAGTTCATGAAACCACTTCATGTATGAAATTACTTCAACATCAAGAGAATTACAAAAACTGTAACAAATTGCTTTTAATGTAGTGAAAAGCGGAAAATCTCTGCTAAAAAAGAGAGTTATACAATAGCATTTATTGTTACTCTTAACTAAACAAGCTATACCAATAAAACTATGATGAAGAAGCTTCAAAGTGCCTTTAATAGGGGAGTTAGGGATCACCCTTTCTTCATGTAACTGAATGACATAGCTGTATTGCTCAGAGTCAAACACTGTTTTGCTCAGATTTCTTGATCTGACTGACAAAACTAGAATTTTCTCCACCTGGATAAGGATGGCCAGATTCAGACCTTGGACAAATGTTTAAGTATTCAACAAAACATAGTTTTCTGAGTTTAGGACTTTTTATGAATTCTGAATGCACATAATATTGGGTGAAGGATTTAATGTGCTGATATGCAGATGAATTTAGCTCAGAAGATTGCAATCTTGCATTGACATGGTGTGGCAAATCAGCAACCCCTATAACAGAAGAAGGGTCAGAGAAGATGGGTAAGGAGAACATGCTGATGGAGCTCAGGGAATAATGTAGGGAGTGACTGACTCTTGCAAAGAAAGCTGAACTTAACACAAAGGGGACTAGAAGGTGGCCTTTGTTTTAGACAAACTGTATCAGTTGAGCAGATCAACCGGCTGTATCAGTTGACTGGAACAACTGGTTGTGTAATGGTTTTCCCTGAATAAATCAAAAGAGCATACATCTCTTCCTGAGCTACCAGACCAGCATGGGGTAAGTATACACAACGCATCTGCCCAAAGTAAAGTATAAAAATTGAAAAAACAACAAAATGATCTTTGAAGAGAGAAATGGGCTTGAGCTGCCTTCAACCCCTGTATTCCTTTTTGGCTACAGAGGACACACAGTATTTTGATGGTAAGCATATAGCAACTGGTGATGGGAATCATGTTTGTATCGTGATACAGCTGTATGTTGGATCCAGCTGAATGTTATATTGTTCTTGTATTGTGATTGCACTACATTACTACATCACTCTGCTACATCAAAATCTTGTGTAACCTCAAATACCTTCAAAAAAGTGAATTTGGGATTAAACATTAAACTCTCCTCCTAGGGGATATCTAAAGAACCTGGCCAGAGAGTATTGGACTCTGACACATGGACTATGAGAACTCAGTATCTTTGATATTTAAACCCGAAATATATAGTAAGAATCCTGAGATATATGCTTATTATATGATTATGAATTTGTCTACCTTCTTTATCTCCAGAAAAACCTTCTTTATCTCCAGAAAATAAATCTAACAAAATGAAAGATTAAAATAATATATCAAAAAATTACTGCATTTACAATGCAACAATACAATAGTGTAACTTACAATCCTTGGGGTTCAAGTGTATTTTCTACAACAAAGGTGGGTATTTAGGGTGAGAGAAAGAAAAGCTAAGTTTTTAGGGTTTTTTTTGTGCCTTGTGTTGTTTTGTTTTTTAAAGTTCTTAAGAGCTTAAAAAGTTCTCAGGAAATTAAAAATTATTGTGAATACACATGTCTGGGAACCAAGTTGAGGTATATGATCTAAACTAAAACGTGGCTTTTCAAAGCGGTTATTTAAACCCAAACTCTACAGACCCAAAACATTTCTGAGAAATGTTTGGGTGTTGAGGTATACATATATTCCAATGAAACACTGGTCCTAAGTCAGCTATACTTCTAAACAATGCTTGATCATATCTTAAATTTGGAAAGAAAAGTTTTTGAAAGTTTCCTTTCCTTGGACTTCAGACACTATAGATTGGAGTTTCCCTGCTTTTCATGATGTCTAGGTCCTGTTTGCCTATTGCTGTCATTAATTTTCAAGAATATCTCATTTTGCTTATTCAGAGTCATCAGTGGTGTATTATTTGCTGCTTGGCTTGGCACATTAAACATATATTCACTGTTATACTCCATGAGTTCTTTTTACTGTAAGTTTGGTTAAACTACTTCTAGCAGTAGACACATGATGTCTAGAGAATTATGGAAGTGTATTTGCAAAATCAGCTTTAAAAAGACTGAAATTATATTCTGATATAATTTCGCAAATTTTATTTGCACTTTTTCTCTTTGGCACTCTACTATACAAAAAATTTCCTCAAATTGTGATATATAGCTATCTCATACTGGCTGAGAACGAAAATTCCAAACTGAGTCTTCATCTGCTTTTGGTTTTGCTTTTGGATATCTTCTCCCAAGTTTTCCTTTTATTTTAGTCAGCTGGTAAACTAATTATTCTTAAATGCCTAAATTCACTCTAAAATCAGTGTCAAGAAATAGTCAATTTTCTGGAACTTTAATGAGACTGGGACTTTCTGGGATTTCAATTTCCTTGAGTTAGGTTCTTCAGCTCAATAACTAGGTATTCATCACATTGACTATAAAAGCAAGTTAAGTTCTTATTTTAGAAAAAAAAAATCTGTCTCACTTGGTACAAAAAGTTTAAGTGAAAATTGGAAACCTAAGTTAGACAAATCCTATGCCTCATACAAACTTTTAGATCCCTACTTTCAGGAATTCTGCCACTGACAGAAAAGAGTAAAAGTAAATAGATCTGGTCTTAAGGCAGAATTTTTTCTTACGTATGCAATCTGGTGAATTCACAAAGAAAATATGCATATTTATGCACTTGTAATAACAACTTTGAATCTCAGTCCTCCCTGGACAGAATTTACATCTGTGCAGAAAAAGCAGCAATAGGTTTGCCTACCTTACCTTGAATACAACTTAGCAACAACTTGAACATTTATTTATTTATTTATTTATTTTAAGTTTAAAGTGACACACTGGTTTCATGTTGCCAACACAAGACAAAACCTTGGACTTGAAAAAATCTAGGCATGTCATTGAGGTTCAGCTATGAGCGATTTGTAAAATACTGACTTTTAAATAAGCATAGAATTTACAACCTGTCTTAAACTGCTGAGGTTTCTTGCCTGCCTTCATATCTACTTTTCTTTGAAAATCACAGAAGGACAAAGACCTTCATTTTTAAAGTCAGTTTCAGATTTCTACATTGTATAAAATTGTTCAAAAATATTGAAGCATGTTAGCTTCTTATACTAACTTCAGAGTCTTGGTGGGAAATTCAGATTAAACTGAAACTGCTTTGAAACTTGATAGGTTTTTAAGGTTATAAGCGGTACGAAAGAATCTGTATTGTTTATGACACTATAGGAATTGACCCTCTGAGAATTCTCCAGTCTCCTGGCTTTCTGAAAGTGCAAGATATTAAATCCTTGATGGAAGGATGTGATGGTTAAGATATTTTCCTGTAACTGAAGGACACTTATGTAGGAGTGGCAACAAATGTGTACAACATGAAAACTAAAGCCCATGTTCTTACACTCACTTTGGTTTAAACAGTTTATACATGATCAAGAAGTTTTATAGAACACTCAAAGCAAATTTGAAGGAGTTCACATTTACCAGTTTCTACCTATAACTACTACTGGGGAGCATCTTTACCAGCTTCTCTTTCATTTTCCCCTTTTGTTTAGTAAGGTCTTGAAATGAAGTAATCCATCATCCTTATACCTTTTGCAAAATACCATTTAGCTATTTTAATATGAAGGAAGATACGCTCTTCCTAGGGAGCTGAATGGTCTCTTTCTAAATTATTCTTATCTCTGTTTAGTGACTGTCAGATCTTAGTGACTAAACACAGTGATACCTCATACTAGAGTAGCTGTCTGTCCTGTCAAGTAGCTAGTTTGTGCTGGGGACCTAATTTCTGACTAAAAAAGATAAAAAAAAACCAATTTACTCTGAAGCAAGTGGTAATGATAGTAAGAACTTTTAAGTCTGGCTTTGAGATGTGTGAAGTATTTAGTATGAGATCTATGAAAATCCATTTTTTTCCAAAAAAGAAAACCATTTTGGGTTTTAGGTAAAAAAGAAAAACAACCAAATAAATAGAAAAATCTCTAGAAAATAAACAAACAAAAAATCCCCAGAAACAAATACAGAATCAGACTTTTAAAAAACATATGCAGAAAAAATGGCAACATTTTATTTCCCGAATATAAAACTATTTTGCCTCTGTATTTTCCAACTACTGCATTCCATTTAATTTTTTGGTTGTCAGTTCATTGTTTTCTAAAAATTAGTATTATTATTCAAGAAAAATGGACTAGAGTCACTCCTTCATGCAAAGAGAACAGGAAAAAGATTAGGTAGCAAAAGATTGTGAAACATTTAAAACATTGATTACAGTAGCTGTAAGTGGAGACACAAACTGTTTTTTGTGTTTGCTGTCATTTGTTTCTTTAGAAGTCCTGGTTTATACCAGCCATCTGTAACATGTGCATAGTAGTTTAATTCCAGGATCTCTTCTGAAGCAGAAAAACTATATCAACTTGATAAAGTCTCAGTAGTTAAGGCACTCCAGGACACTCAGTGGGCTTATGTCAAATGCCTTTATCTTGTCACATTCCATTTTTCCAATATTAGCACAGGAGTTCTCATCCAAGTATACTTTCAATGTAGGTATTGCACAAGTACAATAAGCTGCAACATATGCCATAGCCTGAGTACTTTCTGAAACACATTGAACCTTGGCGAACCTTAAAAATATTTCTAAAATTTCGAAGACCCAAAGAAGTTCATTATAGCACAGAGGAGGTCCTAGCTTTTGTCACCATATGCCTCAGGTTGCCCCCAGTCCAGGGAGCATTGTGAAGGTCACTTCAAGGACAAATAAGGTAATTTTTTGTTCTGACTGCAGCTTTGATCAGAGTTGTTCAAAACTGCAAAATCACAAAATAAATAGCTAAATAAATAAATAAAGTGGGCTACAATAAGGAGAAATCTTGTCATGGAAACCAGTATGGTCATGTGTCGTGATGGAGAGCACAGCATCCTGTTCAGTATCTATGGCAAAACAGAAAAAGTTTGTAGGAGACAGTATTATGTAGGATAGGTACCAAGCTTGGGATTAACCAAAGTGGTATGCAAAGCAGTGAAGGATGTGCAACATACTACAGTAGGTGTATTGCTTCCAGTGCTTAAACATAATTGTTAAGAATTTTCTCATATAATTTTCAATAACATTTTATTATGCCACAGACAATTATTCTTAAAGCACAGTAAATCAGAAATCACTTCAATTTTTTCTTTTTTTTTGCATAAGGGAGAGAAAATACTCCTATGAAATCGCAACCTGGTATTCAGAGGTCCTAACTGTGTCCTGCTTTTTCCCTTCTTATAACATGTGTTTAAACTATGTGTAGTTAATTCAGTCACAATGGCTAACCCAATGTAAAATACTGGTATTGCTGTGAATAAATGAAGAATTCTAATAAATTAATTATTTTATAGATATTATTTACATGTAAATTTAAAGAGAAGAAACAAAATTGAGACAAATGCATTTTTACCAGAAAAATCATCTTGAACTCTCATAAATGTAATAAAGATGATAGAAAGATTTTATACAATTCTATCAAAAAACTGAAGTGAAACAAATTTAGAATCATAGCATCATTTAGGTTGGAAAAGACATTTAAGATCATCAGGTCCAACTATTAACCTAACACTGCTAAGTCTAAACCATGTCCCAAAGCACCTCATCCACACTGTCTTTTAAATACCTCCAGGGATGGTGACTTAACCACCTCCCTGGGCAGCCTGTTCCAACGCCTGAAAACCCTTTCAGTGAAGAAGTTTTTCCTCATATCCAGTTTAAACTTCCCCTGATGCAACTTGAGGCTGTTTCCTCTTGTCCTGTCGCTAGTCACTTGGGAGAAGAGACCAGCACCCACCTCCCTACAACCTCCTTTCAGGTAGTTGTAGAAAGCAATAAGGTCTCCCCTGAGCCTCCTCTTCTCCAGGCTAAACAACCCCAGCTTTCTCAAACGCTCTTCATAAGACTTGTGTTCCAGACCCCTCACCAGCTTCGTCGCCCTTCTCTGGACATGCTCCAGCACCTCAATGTCCTTCTTGTAGTGAGGGGCCCAAAACTGAACGCAGTATTCAAGGTGCGGCCTCACCAGAGCCGAGTACAGGGGCATGATCAATTCCCTGGTCCTGCTGGCCACACTATTTCTGACACAGGCCAGGATGCCGTTGGCCTTCTTGGCCACCTGGGCACACTGCTGGCTCATCTTCAGCTGGCTGCCAATCAACACTCCCAGGTCCTTCTCTGTGGGGGAGCTTTCCAACGACTCTTCCTCAAGCCTGTAGTGTTGCATGGGGTTGTTGTGACCAAAGTGTAGGACTTGGCACCTGGCCTTCTGGAACCTCATACAATTGGCCTTGGCCCATCGATCCAGCCTGTCCAGATCCCTCTGCAGAGCCTTCCTACACTCGAGCAGGTCAACACTCCCACCCAACTTGGTGTCATCTGCAAACTTACTGAGGGTGCACTCTAAGCCCCTCATCCAGATCATTGATAAAGATATTAAACAGAACTGACCCCAACACCGAGCCCTGGGGAACACCACTTGTGACAGGCTGCCAATTGGATTTAATTCCATTCACCGCAACCCTTTGGGCCCAGCCATCCAGCCAGTTTTTTACCCAGCGAAGAGTGCACCCATCCAAGCCATGAGCAGTCAGTTTCTCCTGGAGAATGCGGTGGGAAACAGTGTCAACGCCGTTACTAAAGTCTAGGTAGACTATATCCACAGCCTTTCCCTCACCCACTAAGCAGGTCACTTTGTCATAAAAAGAGATCAGGTTAGTCAGGCAGGACCTGCCTTTCATAAACCCATGCTGACTGGGCCTGATCACCTGGTTGTCCCGTACATGCCGCATGATGGCACTCATGATCTGCTGCTCCATAATCTTCCCTGGCCCTGAGGTCAGGCTGACAGGTCTGTAGTTCCCCGGATCCTTCTTCTGGTCCTTCTCATAGATGGGTGTCACATTTGTTAACATCTCCAGTCCACTGGGACCTCCCCGGTTAGCCAGGACTGCTGATAGATGATGGAAAGTGGTTTGGTGAGCACTTCTGCCAGCTCCCACAGTATCCTTGGGTGGATCCCATCCGGCCCCATAGACTTGTGGGTGTCTAAGTGGTGTAGCAGTCGCTAACCATTTCCCCTTGGATTGTGTGGGCTTCATTCCGCTCCCCATCCCTATCTTTCAACTCAGGGGGCTGGGTACCCAGAGAACAACTGGTCTTACTCTTAAAGACTAAGGCAAAGAAGGTATTAAGTACTTCAGCCTTTTCCTCATCCTTTGTCACTATCATTCGCCCCACATCCAATAAAGGATGGAGATTCTCCTTAGCCCTCCTTTTGTTGCTCATGTATTTAGAGAAACCTTTTTTGCTGTCTTTTATGGCTGTCACGAGGTTAAGTTCTGGGTCGCCTTTGGCCCTTCTAATTTTCTCCCTGCAAAACCTGACAACAACTTGAAATGTTTCTCCTCTACTTTGTAACTTTTGCAAGCCCTTTTTCTTTCCTACTGCTACGACAATGACAGAAATAGAGAAAATGAAAGAAAACTTAAGGGAAGAAAATTTAAAAAAAAATCACACAAGAAATATGACAATTTTTTTTTTATTTGTATTATGGAGTAATCATTCTAATTATTTTTTTCCTAGAGCTTGTACCTCATTTCTTTACCACTCATAAGTGTGAATTCATTAGTTTAATGTTACTTTTAATCAAGGCTGAGAAATTTATCTTTTAGAAAAAATATTTCTTAATTTCGTTCATAGTGTTATAAGTCCCATGACACAGTAGTTGAAAATTTGAAAACTGAAATTATAGCCAGGTTTTGGCTGGGATAGAGTTAATTCTCTTCAGAGTAGCTGGTATGGTGCTATGTTTTAGATTTGTGACCAAAACAGTATTGAAAACACACCCATGTTTTAGACGTTGCTGAGCAGTACTTGCACAGCATCAAGATCTTTTCTTCCTCCCACGCTGCCCCACCAGCGAGTAGGCTGCGAGTACACAAGAAGTTGGGAGGGGACATAGCTGGGACCCAATATCCCAAATGACCAAAGGTATATCCCATACTATATGGCATTGTGCTCAGCAATAAAAGCTGGGGGAAGAAGGAGGCAGGGGAACATTCGAGTTTATGTTGTTTGTTTTCCCAAGTAACTATTAAGCATGATGGAGCCCTGCTTTCCTGGAAATGGCTAAACACCTGCCTGCCAATGGGAAACAATGAATGTATTCCTTATTTTGCTTTGCTTGCACGTGCAGCTTTTTCTTTACCTATTAAACTGTCTTTATCTCAACCCGTTATTTTCCCACTGTCATCCTTCTGATTCTTTTCCCCATCCCACTTTGAGGGGAGTGAGCGAGTGGTCGTGTGGTGCTTAGCTGCCTGCCTGGATTAACCCACAACACTGATGCTGTTAAAGGCTTGTTAAATAGTCTAAGTTGAGAGTTATATTAGTTTCAAATTGATGAGAGCCCCCTTATTTATATAGAAGTCATTACTAACATTACTGACAATGATCATGATGTCAGAGGACTATGACTTCAGCTGGAGGAATAAACAGAAGCAGCAAATGAATTCTTATGAAATAAACCACTGCTTCCATAAAAACGTCTCTGTTAATAAGAAACAAGAAAAGAAAAAAGAAAAAAGAAAAAGAGATGTGACATATTTAGGTTCATTTCTTTCTCCTAAATAGAATGTCCTTTAATATTCAAGATGTATCCCAAATATGCTGGTTTCTATAACCTTTTCTTGTAACACTTAACCCATTACAGACTTAATAATTTTTAAATTCAGATATTCCTAGTGATTCTTATGACAGCTGCAACTTTCATATTCACTATGCCCACATAAATGTCATCCATATAAAGCCAATTAGGAAGGAATACCATAGCCATGCTCTGTGATCTCATGATTCATTCCTCCAGTTACTGTATTGTGCAATGCCTAGGACTATAGGTGTAATTAAATACCTAACTGGAAGGCAGCTGAAATCATAACATAGAAACACAAAGATGTGATTTCTGTGTATTTTTACTTGTATCTGCATTAGACTCACATTTCACATTTAGAGATAAACACATTAATTATTCAACCTTAATTCAGCTTAAAATACTGTTGTGGTTTAACCTCAGACGGCAACTAAGCACCACACTCACTCCCCACAGTGGGATGGGGGACAGAATTGGAAGGGTAAAAGTGAGAAAACTCCTGAGTTGAGACAAAAACAGTTTAATAGGTAAAGCAAAAGCTGCACAGGCAAGCAAAGCAAAAGAAGGAATTCATTCACTACTTCCCATTGGCAGGCAGGTGTTCAGCCATCTCCAGGAAAGCAGGGCTCCATCACACCTAACAGTTACTTGGGAAGACAAATGCCATCACTCTGAACATCCCCTGGTTCCTTCTTCTTCCCCCAGCTTTATATGCTGGGCATGATGTCATATGATATGGAATATCCCTCTGGTCAGCTGGGGTCAGCTGTCCCAGCTGTGTCCCCTCCCAACTTCTTTCCCCCCCCCCCAGCCTACTCACCGGTGGGGTGGTGTGAGAAGCAGAAAAGGCCTTGACGCTGTGTAAGCACTGCTCAGCAAGAATGAAAACATCTCTGTATTATCAACGCTGTTTTCAGCACAAATCCAAAACATAGCACCATACTAGCTGCTGTGAAGAAAATTAACTCTATCCCAGCACAAATTCTTATCAATTGTATGACTATGAATTATTATAATACAGTATAATATAAGAATATAAGATTATAATATCATATCATATCATATAGGCAGAAAATCAATTTGTGAAAAGATGGTATAAAAACCAGTTCATGGGGGGTGGACATGGCCCAACCCAAAAAAACCCCAAAACAAAACAGTAGAAACCCAGAAGAAACTTCACTGGCTCAACAGTGTAGTACCTATACAACCCCTCCCCACTGTTAATATCATCATAAAATAAGCATCATTTTCAATACAAGACTTACATCATCTCTGAGCTACTTTCGATGAAAATTAAATTTAAATAATATGAGGCAGACACACAAATTTCCAAGTCAACAATCCCTTCTCTTCACGAAACTTGAAGTCTCATCACTGACCTCAGCTGTAGCAGCAGAGTATCCTAAGGAAAGAATTAATTTCTCAGAGAAGTAGGTTGGTAGCTGTGGTGGGTTTGACCTTGGTTGGCTGCCAGACCTCTACCCAGCTGCTCTCTCAGTCACCTTCCTTAATAGGACAGGGAGAGAAAAATAAGATGGATAAGCTTGTGGGTCGAGATAAGGACAGGGACATCACTTACCAGTTGCCATCACAGGCAAAACAGACCCAACTTGGGAAAGAACAATATCATTTTCTGTTAATTAAAAATAGAGTAGGATGGTGAGAAACAAAGACAAAAGTAAAACTGCTTTCCCTTGTCCTCATCCCCTTTCTCCCAGGCTCAGTTTCACTCCCTTATTCACAACTTCTCTACCTCCTCAAGTGGTGCAAGGGGGATGGGGAATGGGTGTTGCAGTCAAAACAGTTTGTCTCTGCTGCTCCTTCATCTTCACGCTCTTCCTCTGCTCCAGCGTGGGATTCTTTCCATGGGAGACAGTCCTTCACAAACTTCTCCAACAGACATCCTTCCCATGGACTGCAGTGTTTCAAGAACTGCTCCAGCATGGGTCCTTACCACAAGGTACAGTCCTTCAGGAAGGGACTGCTCTCACAGGGTCACAGGTCCTGCCAGAAAACCTGCTGCTGTGTGGACTCCTCTCCATGGGCATGGTTCCTGCCAGGAGCCTGCTCCAGCATGGGGTCCTCCACAGGCTGCAGTGTGGATATCTGCTCCAACTTGTCGTCTCCATGGGCTGCATGGGGATAACCTGCTTCACCATAGTCTTCTGCATTGGCTGCAAGGGAAACTCTGCACCTGGAGCACCTCCTCCCCATGCTGCTTCTCTGACTGTGGTGTCTGTAGGATTGTTTCAAATTTGTTATCAATCCTCTCTCTCACAGCTGTTGTGTAGCATTTTCTTGCTCTTTTGTAAATACGTTTTCCAGGAGGCACCACCATCTTGGCTGAGGGGCTCAACTGTGTCCCATGGTGGGTCTGCCGGAGCCATCTGGAATCAATTGTGTCTAGCACGTGACTACCTCTGGCCTTTCCTCACAGAGGTCACCCCTGTAGCTCCCTCACTGACATAAACCTTGTTAAGTAAATCCAATACAGTAGCTTACCTGCTGAGATAAGAAAACATAGTGAAGTTTCTTGGCAGTATAAAAATAACTTTTTAGTTTCTTGTTTAATATTTATTGCTGTGAAATATTTTTATTATTTTGTCTACTTTTTTTTTTCGTAATGGATGTTTTCTTGCTACAAATAAAATGAAAAAGATTCACCGTTTCCCCTGGTGAGATGTGAACTCCTCCGTGTTACTTTGAAAAGTGTTTTTAAACTCCCTTGCTGATTTGAACACTCTAATTGTCGGAGCTTTGAATGTCTCAGTATCTTTTTCATAAGACTGACATCAGTGGGATGAAAGTAGTGGGAAGTAAAGAGTTCAGATGAGGAGATGATACAAAAATGACTAGGCTCATCAAGAGTTCTATGTGTGAAAATCATGAATAAAAGGAGAAGTTATATCCAACAGGCAGAGGTAACATGCTCCCCACAGCCCTGCCCGGTCCAGCTATGCACCCGCTGAGCAGGGCCCACTTGCGGGTGCACGTCCCAGCCTGGCAGCACACCATCCCCATCCTCAGAGAAGTGCCCAATAACCAGGGCTGGGGCTGCCCCAGTGCCCTTTGGCTAACCTGCTGGGCCAGTGGGACAGGCCCTGGCTCCCAGGCCCTGCCCTGCCCAACCCTCCTGGGGACCCCCCACTTCTCCCTGGCCCCAGGGAGACACTAGCCCATGCTATGCCTGACAACTCATGTCACTGAATTTTCATTTCAAGGGATAGCAATACTTCAGCTCTGCCCCTGAATTTTGTTTGGTTTTTTATTTTAATTTATCAAATTTTGTAATCTACAAGTTATTAGCAAAACCATAGGTACCATCCTAGTTTTAATAACTCTCCTTTTTCTGAATGTGATTTTTCAGTATTTTTGTTACAGCTTTCATACGAATTATCACTAACTGAAAAATTAAAAAGTATTACTTTTTCATTATACTTAGCAATCCTTACAGCTTTTGGTCAAATATATTTGTTTGTTTCACTATGTAATCTAATGCATGCCCTGAAAACTCCATCTTCACAGAGAAAAAAATGAAATTATTCCCTTGTATACAATAGGAGACAAATGAGTATGCTAGGAGCGCAAATCTGAGAGATAACTTTTCGTCAGTAACTGCAAACAAATGGTTTCTTTCATTTCAAGTCAGATATAATCTGTGTTCCCACAGTGAGAATAAGGGTAGTCAAGAAATATTTTCTAAGTTAATTTCATGCAAAAAACCAGTACTGTGATAAACATTTAATAAGACAGAACACAGAACTCTTTGAATTTCATGAAGCTGCCAGCAATTTTTATTGTAAGATTCTAAAATGTGCGACCCGGACATAACCCTCCCTCATCTACCCAGGATCTCTGTGGGAATACCAAACTGAGCACAGGAGTGTTAAACAAAAAGTACTATTGTGGGACCATCAAGCTTCCACAGGAAGGTTATTGTGTTCATGGTAGTCAAAGCACAGCATATCTCAAAGATGTTGAATGTAGTCCAAGCCATCACTTATCCTATAACGAGCTATGGAAAATTATCTCAGATCTTTTGTGATGGATTTGAGCCCACATAAGTAATTTGTGGTGTCCGCACTATTAAATGGGTAATTATAATGGTGTTGCATAGTGACAAATCCTGTCCCAATCCTTGATACCCAAGAAGACAAGTTGCAACACAATCTAAACTGATTCGCACTTAGTTGTGTAATGTAAACTGAATAAGCTTAGAGTGGTGCGGTTCCTCTGACAGAGTTCATAGATCTAGCCTCGCAAATTTTCAGGGCAGCACAAGAGGAAAAATTGTTTCTTGACGCATTGCTTTGTCCTGATATGCAATTACCTCATCTGATTACCTCATAACACTATCTTATCTTGCTTGCACATCCGTGAGATGTTAATGGTTTTTAAATGACAGAAACTTTTATTTCAGTCATGCTTTATTTAAAAGGTCATTTTCAGTGTTTTATGGTTTCCTTTGTTCTCTGTTATTTGTCATTTTCTCTCAGAAACCTAAATCAGTATTTCCTACAAATACCAACTTTTTTCATACAGAAATTATTGATCTCAGCCTTGCAAACCTCATTTAATCAATATGATTACTCTGGAGAGACCAGTAGTGCACAACAAAGTAGATTGAGTTTTTTGGGGGCAGAAAAAAAAGTACAAAAGCAACCAACACAGTTCCAGTTTTGTACATGAAAATTTCCCTGTAATTGCAAGACAAATGTCAAACTTTTATAAGCTTTATAAGTCTGCTAATTAAGCATTATTCATGTGGTCATTAGGTCTCTTTAGAATGTCTTTTATTTTAGACTTGAATATCTTATTCTCTTAATTCATAGAACAATGATCAAAGTTAGTGAAAATTATAATTTTAACTATTACCTATTTGCAACAGATTTGTCAGTTAGCTATGAACTTTTAACTCTGAAATTTTGATTAGCATTTTTTTGCCTTAGTTTGATTATAACCTCCTTGTCCTCAGTGGCCACTGTGTCACTGTCAGGTAACTCCTCAGGATCCTTTATGTCTTACCTGACTGCACACTGTGGTTCCATGAATTGCAGATCAGACAGGATATCTAGAGGGTCAAGCATTATCTCAGAGATCACATAGCACCACATAAAGCCCCTCCTAGTAGCTCTCCAAGGCGAAATATAACTTTTGCATCACTCAACCCAGCTGCATAGCCCCTGCCAGAGGTCCAGCTAGCTCTTGCCCTTCACTATTCACACCTATGCTGCTGCAGCAGACATTCATGAAAAGCTGAAATCTCTAATTTTGGGGAAGGAAAAAGAGGATGACAACTCATGACACTGAAAGAAATGCTCTTGAGGCTTTCCACAGGATGACCAGTGCCCTACTTTGTGGTGGGTTAACCTTGGCACACAGCCAAATGCTCACTTACTCCCCCTCCTCAGCAGGACAGGGGGAGAAAATAGGATGCAGCAGCTCATGGGCAGAGATGAAGCCAAGGAAATCACTTGCCAATTACCATCACAGGCAAAACAGACTCTGCTTAATTTATTGTCAGTCAAAATTTATTTGGCTAATGAGAAACAAAGACAAAACAAATGTTATCAGTATCTCAGACTTGTGTCCCCTTCTGTGATTCCCACTGCCCACAATAAAGTGAAGCAGAACCAGTCGAACAGTCACTCTGTTCCTGCTTCCAAGACAATCTCAAGAGAAAGAGGTGCTCCTTTAGAGAGGTCCTGATTTACTCCAAGGGCAGTTTACCAAGAAACAGCAATTCCTTTCTATTCTGGAAGAAATAAAATCCTGATAGCTAATTGTTACCAGCTTCTAAGGGAAGAAGATAACTAAAAGAAGTATTAGACTGTGGTTGGAGGAAGAGCCTAAGAGCTACCTGATGCTCAATTTGAATTAATACACTAAGATAACTCTGGATTAATAATCTCTGAACATTTACTACAAAAATTGAAAACTACTGTCTCTGAAATAAGTTCCCTTCTATTTATATGCATACTCATTATGCAATAGGATTTATACTGTGGAGTAGGGAAAAGGTAAACTCATTGAGAAGTCATGTTACAATGTTCACAAGAAAGTTCTTGCTTTTTTTCCTGAAATACAAACTTAATGCATTTTGAGGTGCTTTAGTGACCTATTTTCCTTTCATATAAGCACAGAAGCACTCATATACAGGTCTCAAAAACATACCACGCTGTCTGAAATGATCAATATTTGATTTCAAGCTGAAGCCTAAAAATAGTTATTCTTAGTGGATCAAGACCTTCGATGCATGAAGACACATTACACTAATGATAATAAAAGGGTTTAACACTTTATATTCTATAGCAAACAATCAGATTAAAACTAGAATATAATTTAAAATTGAGTAAAAAAAGAAAGCAGGAGGGAATTTTAATATCTCTTAAACAAATTAAGCAGTCGCATGTCCTGCAAACTTTCAAAGACTTTAACGATCCTACATCATCATGGAGCTTTTTGAAATTTGCACCCTTAAAAATAATTTAGATCTTTTACATCTATAGTCATATATAGCAGCACTAGTTCAAAAAGGCCTATTTTTATTGATTGTATGGAAAGTAATCAAAGTTTACATTTGATAAAGGAAACAATTCATAAGCATTGGTCATACTGCTTGATGATAACACTTAAGTTCTGTTCATTTACAGTGGCACTTGATAGTTTGCCATTTATAACATTTAAGTTTTAGCTGTTCTAGTCTCAGCAGACTCCTTGCTAGTTTAATGATAACATGCTGTATCATGCAGGAATGTTTCCCTTGCAGTTGCTGACTGTATTTAGAATGAGGAAAACAGCTCTCAAGTAAGCAACCCTTCAGTATTATTGAGATATATGTATCTTTTGGAACAACCATTGCTAAATTTGAGCACTCATATCACAGCTGTTGGTAAGGACAGGTAGCTGAAGCAAAATTTCACAGAAAACTGAGTTTAATTTTAAAATACTGCAGATTCTGTTACAGTCAATTTACTGGCTCCAAAAATCAGGAGCCTGCATTTCAATCATCTCTGAATTATTTTCTATCACTGGAACAAACTCAGACCTAAATCACATCCTTGCATCACTAATGGCTTTACAAGTGCAATTATGAGAGATATTTATAGACCTTTTCAGCATAGCCAACTTACAGCAAAATGAATGTTCCAAAACAATGTTTTCTAGGGACAAGACATGCCATACAACTCTGAGGTCTTCTCTCTGCATGGGAAAACATAAAGCATTTTCAGGACACTAGTAGAAAGATACTGTAAAACATATATTCACAAAGCAACAAACCCATGTCAGAAAAAAGCATAGGACTACCTGTATTTCCGAGCTCCTTGTTGCATCTTCGTAGACATAACTAATGGACTCACTCTGCTGTGACTTAGGTGTCCAAAATAGAGATATCTGACTATGAATGTGTGCCTTTAATGAATTGTGAATAACCTCTAAATAAATAAATAAAGAATAACCTCTAAAAGGTGATTCAACTGATTTCTGTTAGGCACCTAACTTAGGATGAGATTTATTTTTTTAGGCACTTAGCCTTCTTCCCCTCAATAGAAAGGAAGGCTAGATTGGCTAGCTCCCACTTAGATATTAGACTCAGAAACATATAAAGTTAGGTAAAATGAATCCTGCACAGTTTGTCTGCATAGATAATTTCAGTTTAACTGTAAATTAGCGAGAAGGGTTTTTTTCTTCTCAACTCCATGTATTTTCTGAAAATCCAGAATTCTTCATTCTGAGCAGAATTAATCTTTTTGGCTGTGACATTATTTAGAAACAACTTACTTTTCCGAATGTCACAAGGAAGAAAAATCCCAGTGAGTGACCTACAACCAAGAAAACAAGGCCATTTTGAAAACTATAGTGGGATCCCTCAACCTTTAGAAAACCTCTGCAAATACCATACTGATAAAGATATTGGATCATTCATTTAAATAGTTGCATATATCCACATTTTTAAACATTGACAGACATTTAGCTGAAAATGGAAAATATTTTGCTTTCTTTAAGGTATTTCTGGCAGTATTAATTTATGTCTGAGTATAAAGAAAATCTTCCCCGCCCTTCTTCCCCTCTGATTTCCTAGATACACTCTGTTATCTCTAGCTGAGAACCTCAATAATAATAACTCTCTCTTAATTATGAAATCATGATATGAAGTGCACATAATGCAGAGGAATTATTTTACTCATTAGCAGCTGGAAATCTTGCAATGGTTAGTAAGCATTGGCTTTACCAAAAGAAAAGTAGGTCATGAGGTGAATTTCTGCTTTAAGAGGATTTTATTTTCTTTTACTTTTTTTTAAAGGAAGTTGGACTTTTCCATCTCTGAGGTTTATTACAAACTTTTCTCAGGTTATGAAGAGGTCATGCCTTTTTTTTTTTTTCCTGGAAAGAAATAAAGATTTACATGCTTTGAAGGTAAAATAGAGCCTCTATGGATGAAAATGCAAATGCCTGAAGGATCCCATGCATATTAATATCATTGTTTGACTAAAGAGCAATTGTTTGATATTTTTAGGTAGATTTTTAGTGAACAAAAAAAAGAAATACCACCCCATGGCCCTTGCGGGGGGCGGGAGTGTGTCTTTATCAGGTTTTTTTCAGGGCATCAGTCTAAATAAGAGCCAGAACAATATAAAGGTATTTTTGTCAGAAATTAAGAACTGTAAACCTCAACAAAGAGTTTTACTACATTCAGATCGAAAGCAAAAGGATTTTATTTATGCACATATCTATATTACTATTTCTGTCTTCTCCTATACTAAATATTTATTCAAGAGATCCAAAAGGATGATTTAAGTGATCTAAGACGAAGACGAAACAGGCAGCTTCATCAATGCTTTAGTAGATACAAGAAAAAAATCTTGGAAATTAACCCCATGATTAATGCATTTTTGTTTGCCTTTTGCTTTAGTCTATTCTATATTTCTCTGCTGGAGCATGCAATAGTTCAGCAATAGAATTACACTGATGAGAGAATATGAATTCACCGTCAAAGTGTCTTTGTCTTGGAACATGCTCAGAATGTGCATCTATGACCTGATGAATGCTCACCCTGTAGTGTATCATGTCTTTTTTAGTTCTGGGTTTTTTTTGTTTGTTTGGCTGGATTTATTTGGTTTTGATTTTAACAGAAAAGTTTAGTAGACAATCTGATTTAAATGGCTCAGGGCACCATGCACCATATGGCACAATGGTTGTGTGTGTCATACTATGGCATGACAGTCATTTTAACGTCACAACTGCACTCAAACTGTAGAAGGTGTAGTGAATAAATAAAAGTGCAAGATCTTAGACACCTACTTTAGAAATGCATGCCTACTTTTATTTATATATATGTACCACTATCCATTTGGCATTGTGCTAAGCATAGATTTCTACAGCTGAATTATACTCAAAAACTTGGTTGTACTTCGAATCAAAAATATGAGCTAACTCATAGCAGTGTATGTTGATATCCACACTACTGCAGGCCAGTTACTGGTAACCCACAGCCAGGCAGTGATTCACTTGGTCAAATATGTACCCAGGGTCATTTAAAGTACTCTTACGATTTCCTTCCAAGCCTTTTGTTGATGCTCCATAACGACATAGGTGTCCTGCAGGTCCTATCTCATGCCTGCCAACCACATGTGCATATCTTGAACACTTTTGGGAATGTCATGTGATTAAGTAGAACCAGATGACTATGTTTAGGCAATTAATTCCCACACTCATTTTCTCTATGTAGTCCTAACTTGAGGCCGTTGTCAATGTAATAATAATAGTGCAGACAAAGTATTTAATGAATATCTATCACTTATTTTGTCACAAATTACCATGTCTGTATTAATTAGCACACAGAGCTTGACCAGGTTTCTTCTTCATTTTTGAAATTGTAAATAAACAGCATCCTGAGAATCAAACAACAAATAAAAATTCTCAAACTGCACCACAGAAACAAACAAACAAAAAGAATGTGCAATACCCCAGTGAAAATGGCACCTAAATTAAAACAAAGCAAGCAGTTTTACAGTGGCAATGTCAAATCTATTTGGAAAAGTTCCTTCTAGATATAAATATTATATATATATGTTTGTATTATGCATACATGTGTGTATAGTACATATTTACATATATAAGCAAAGAAAAGGACATAGATAAAAACATAAGGCAAAAAAGGTAAAAACCTCAAAGACCATAGAAACTCTGTTCATCAGGAATTGTTTATCCTTTATTAGCTATTCTTTATGGCCAAAAGATCACTATTATGCCCTTTGCATGATTACTATTCCTTTAGAAATTTTATTTACTTTAGAAAAGCAATTTTTTCTTTTTTATTCATTCATGATTTGCCTTCACTGTAATACCCTCAGTACTGTTGTTTGGGGTTTTCTTTTAGATTTCTAATTCAAATCTTTGTTTCTCTAAAAAAACCAAGGGGGCAAGAGAAATGAAGCATGTTTTTCACCATGTCTCCATAATGAGACATTCAATATTATATTTAAAACATTTAATATCTTTGTGCTATATTTTAATGTGGCTACCAGCATAATTTTTTAAGTAATTTTCTTCAATTAAAGCTTTCAGTACTTACATACTTAGAAATTATGCATACACCTATATAAGCTAATGTTTTAATTTACTTCAATTATTGCATCTTATTAGACCCGTATCACTTTAAACTAGATTCTCTGCTATCTTTATACTAATAGAAATCATTCAACCACACTCATTCTTCCGATCAACCTCTCACTATGACATCTTATTCTCCTATGCATAAATCTCAAGTTTAATTACTTTAACTAGAGTTCCATGCTGAGGAGCAAAATCAGCATACTTTGCAGCTGCAAGAGCAACTGACTGGCCCTACAGACTGCTGATATTTATTATGTGTTGACAGTGATGGCACCTGATCTAATTTGAAATAACTTATTTGTTCCTTTTAGCAAAAACTTCAAGTCCCTGCATGCAGTATGAGTCTAGTGATTGTAACACAGCTGAGCTTTGAGAATAGGACTAATTTTTCAAGTGTTACTTTAAAGAAGTGAACATCTGATCAGCAAATATTGAAGGGAAACAGTTTACTTTCATATAACAGATCCTCTTTGCAGAATTACAAGATTGTGTTCAAGGGTACCATATGGATCATTACCAGTAACTCAAATTTTTAGTAAGAGAATCAAGGTATCAACTACTAGAAGGCCACTTATTTCAGTTGTTGTAAAAATAATGTGCACAGAATTCCAATTAATCTGAAGACTTTATATATACTTTCATAATCTTTTATATACCTATGATTTCATGGCAAGATGATAGACTTTAAAGAGCAGAAAAATGGATTATCTTTACCAACACTCAAAATTCTAAATTTGAAAGCAAAATAATTGACATGCAAATCACTAGAAAGAAGTAGTAATGCTGACAATTTACTCTAAAGCAATTTTTTTAAATTGAGACAAGATACTGAATAAAAATATTATAGTATCAAAGTATTTACATTACTATTTGAAGAGATCTTCCTTTTAATTTCAATTGTACTCCTACCAACTATAATGCTGAATTTAAGGACCTGAAAACATTTCCAATAAAAAAAATACTCAAAGCCTTTGTTATAATAAAGGAAAAGAAAAAAGCATTTATGCAAAAAAGTTATCTCTGAGCTCAAACTAGGTGTGTGAATTACATGAGCCACAATAAATTTTTCTTCCTAAATTCTAATTTGTTATCTCACTCATTTTTAGTAAGGACAATATTTCATACAGTTTTCCTTAGCTGGCTTGCAGATGTTGGAATTCAGCAGCCTGAAATAGTCAGGGGAAGGCAATTTTATTGAACTTGAGTTTGTAACATGAGCTATTCTGTCTGTGTCCCCAGATTTTAGGACTCCAACCTAACATGTATTTTGAGGTCTATATCCCACATTCAGCTTTCCCGCAGAAGAAGCTACTTAGAAGACAGTAAGTAACTAACAGTATCAGAGTCATGTACAAATAAATAGCTACGGCTTTTTTCACCTAATAGTGTTGCAGCACATTTCTCCTTTTCATCTTTCAGTACCTGCTCAGAATCATTTTGCAAACAAGGACGTTGCAGCATGATTATTAACTGCAAAGTGAATCTGAATATTTACAATGCATGACATGCAACATACATTCCTAAAAAGTAAACATGTCAAAGAAATACTGCTTCTGCTTTTCCTAATATGCTGATATAATTGTGCTTCTGGCCCTAAGAGTGCTGTATCAGTGGTATACCATGTCAAATAAAGAGGAAATACTGCTGAATGAAAAGAAAGAAATGTGTTCTGAGCATGAATATGAACCTTCCCCATGGCATCATTGGATTTATTTTTTTCCTAAAAGATTTTCTTGTTTTCTTAGTGGGGAAGAAAGTGCATTATAGGTAAAAGGAAATAAAATCTGACATTCAGTTATTAAGGAAAAAAACAATGAGCTTTTATTTCTTTTGTTGTTGTTTTCTCATTTTGTTAATTAAACCATTTGCATACTTACCATTTTAAAAAAATACCAAAGGTAAAGGTTCACATACACAATACATCTGCTCTTGCTCTTTTTTAATTCCTTCTGTTTGTCATGGACTCCATTCGCTATGCAAGTTATTTTAAATATGAGAACAATAACAATAGACTTTTTTTTTCCATTTGAACTCAATTCCATCAGAGACATTTTACAGCCAGAAGCATAAATGAAAGGAAGGCAGCAAAATCATTTGTCTAAGAGACCCAGAACTGTTCTGCCTCCTTTGTTTGCAATTCTTTCTGCAGCTAAGAGGAACTCAAATCTGAGGTGTAGTATATGATGCAAATACCTCTTCAGCTAGAGAGATTTACTGTTGGTGAATAAACAGAGCAATACCTGTCCTCAGTCTACATCCTTTCAAGTCATGTAATGGAAATCATCATTTTATGCTTGTGTCCTTGATGGTCTTTTCATCTTTGTTCAGCTACTCTTCTATTCCTTCTTAATTTTTCTTCCAATTTAGCACAATTTCATCTTGCAGTATATCTGGGAAATAACAGAGAATGTTGTGGTGTGTATTAAAATTAACAAAACAGAAATGCCTTTTTATTTTGGTGGTTATATAATATGTTTCTCTCTTTCAGTAGGTAGGATCTTAACACAGATGAGACAGTCTTCACTGTACCCAAGAGTGTCTATATTATGCTGAATCTTTTGATTTCTCCTAAAAGGTGGTACTTAATGTTTTCTGTATCTTAACCAGTAGACCTCCTCCTATGAGTGACAAACAACATCTTGGAGCACTGAAAGAATTTATTTTCTTGTAATATTATTAGGGAATTATTTTATAATGTCTAGTGGGATTTACACGTGTAAATAAGGAATAAAGGTAATGTGATGTACTTAAACAGTTCTCTATGGAACAGCCTCATATGCTCTGTGCACCATACCTTGGAAACCTCTTAGCAGACATTTTCAGAACAATTACATTCATAATACTGTTGTTAAATATTTTAGCAGCAGGCTAAGAATTCACTTCTGCTTCTGTAATTTCACCTCAGAAGGGAAGGGATTGTGCCCACAATTTTAATTTCTCAGAAACAGAATGCTGCACTGCAAAGTGAACATTGCCTATTTATCTATATGATCCATGTACAGCCTCATGCATATATGCCCTGTATTTCACAGAACTGCTAATTCTGCTGAAAACAAAGTATACTATGTTTGAATGGGGCTATAATTTCAGCCAATTATAAATGAAATGCACCTGCTTTAAATTTGTGCCAAGTAATAAAAATAACTCAGAACTGACAAATCTGATTTACAGATGGTGGAGCATGCCTATATTTACATGCAACAGGCTCTGGATATTTGAAGTTTTTATAATAAGGTAGGAACACATGTTTTTAATTGAAATGCAAAGAACATAATCACCTGTTTTAAACATCAGCCAGCCCTTCATGTTAAATATTAAACAATTCTGAATTTGATTCAAAACCATTGCCAACAGCAATTAACTCCCCCTTGCACACTTAAATATTTCTTATGTTATCTGCAAGCCACGCACCTGGAAAAAGGCCAAAGCAACATCTTTTCTTACAAAGTGTATTTTAAAATGAGAAATAGCTTTAACAGTGAGAGTCACTGAGATTTATTTTAAACATTGCATTGATGCCTACTGACTGAAGTCAAATGACTTCTTCACTGTGTTTAAAGCAATAATAAATACCAGTAAAAAAAAAAAAGTTGCACTGACTTTAGATCTTTTTGCCAAGAGGAAAAATAAACCCAGTAGTAAGTATTACAGTATTTCTACTGAATGCATTTCAGGACAGTAATCTAAGCCCAACTGAAGTTAGAAGTGACATCAAAGAACCTGTGTCCACATAAATGAATATGGTGTAAAACAGAGAGGGTTACAACCTCCATGGCCACTCATATGCCGAGTGACTGAGAACATACATGCTGTACTGCATAGTACTAATAGTTTACTTAATTTTTATGGAACATCCTGGCCTGTTGCAATTTTCAGGCATTAATCCAACCAAGAACATGATGTTCTCTATACCTCCCCTGAAGATAAATTAATGCCATTTGGCAGGAGTTTTAAAATACACAGGGACATACCCTTCCACCAAATATATGGAGCAGGCAAGGCCCTTTGCCTGATAAGATTTGCTTGAAATTTTGCTACTTGTGTGGGCTGTAAATCAAACAGACTTTGAAGTACAGTATAAAGATGTTCTGTGTGTTTCATGCACAGAGTAAGAATTACACAATCTATAACTTTACCATCATTTTGTAAAACATAAATGGAAGTCATGTCTCCAACTCCACTTGTTCCAAAGTTTAAAAAAAAATAAAAATGTCTCACAGAATTTATAGTTTTCTTGAAATAATAATCCAAGCCCAAAAAATGTGATTAATATGAGTAAATATATGAAACATAAGCTTTTACTGATATAAAGTAACTGTGTATGTTTCTATCAGTAAAAGCTTATGTTTCATATATTTACTCATATGAATCACACTTTCTTTACATTT
Source organism: Gavia stellata (assembly GCF_030936135.1). Lineage (NCBI taxonomy): Eukaryota > Metazoa > Chordata > Aves > Gaviiformes > Gaviidae > Gavia > Gavia stellata. Next base: position 51,467,260 of record NC_082594.1, on the reverse strand, counting down.
GGATTTTTATATATAATACATATTACATATAATATTATATATTATATACTAAAACATATATAATTATTTTACATTTAGTTTTAAATTAAAAATTATAATGGTTTTGAAATCATAATCTAGCTTTCTTTTTTTTCAATGAATAATTATCTTTTTAAGAGCTAATCTATTTCTGGTCTCCATAAAATTTAGGAATTATATTAGATAAAGAAATTAAATAAGTGGGAAAAATATTTTGAAAAAAGGTAACAAACAAAATAAACAGTATCAGTCTCAAAAGGATTTTCTTTCCTTTTAAGAATCAAGATTAAAATCAGGGGTATTGTAAAATGTCGCCAGAAGTAATAGAAAAAAAGGCACAAGGGGCAGAATAGATACTGCAAAATGGATGCCAAAATAAGTGTACAATTTCAGAAGACAAAATAAGCCTTTCCCCTGACTCATCCAACTAGATTTTGCAAAAAGCTTTTGCAAAGATCTTTATCCATTTATTCACTTATTCATAGTGAAAGTGTTACTAGATTAATTCTGAGGGCTTCATTCACAAACACTGCTTGCTATATTACATCAGATCTCAGGATCGTCGTCATATTCTTAATTAAACAGTCTTCAAAAAGCTGTTGCTGACCTTTACGCAGTAACTCAGTGGAAATAGAACACATGGCTTTAGGTCCTAGGCTTGAAGATATCAGAGTGAATTTCATCATCACAACCTGAACATAACTCCTAGGTCAGGATGAGTGTGAAAGAAGATACCTCCTACTGGCACTGAAAGAGTTATATAAGTCCACATGAGGACTACCCTCAGTTTCTCCCACATGTATAGACAGCTCCCTGCTCAACCTATTGATTGCTTTCCATGCCAATTTATGGAACGTAACTCTTCTCAGGCAGCGTGTTGACATCCTATGGTCCTATTTGAGGCTTGTATTTCTGCTGGAGAGAAAAAAGACACTAGCAGCTTGTTCTTTCAGGGCAAAAAACATGCAGCTCCTAGCTCCCTTCTGAATATGGGCCTAATTCCTTTTGCGTATTTAGTTATGACGTAATTGTGTAGCCCAGTCATAAGGTATTGCCATTGTTAGTAACATGCCATAAGCTTTGTCCTACACTTGCAAGGCCTCAGGGCTGAGGCTTGCCAGGCCTGCTCTGTCTGAATTTTCCTTTACCTGCCTGCAGCTTTGTTTTACCTGATTTAGCTGTGACAGCCATTTCCCTAACTGACCAGGCAGCAATGGCTATTTTTATCCATGCACAGTACAACCATAGTTTTATATATATAGTAGTAATAAAAAAAATTCCATGTAGAGTGAGGTATTTACAGCTCTAACACAGTGATATAGTGCAGAGAAGTACAGGTCTGGTACAGTAGCAAAGACTCTTAGAAGTGGAGACACGGGACATGGTACAGACAAGCTCAGGCATGGGGTGATAAGAGATGGGGCATGGTCTTGGCATTGGAAATGCCACAGTTATAAACAACTCACCCATGGTCAGTTAAAGAAATGCAGATCTGGAGATGGACAAAACTGGTTTTGGGGTAACAAACAGAAGAAAAAATAATATCTAGCATATGTATAAAGGGTACCATATATAGTAAACTTGGATGCAACATGACACATGACACTGCAGACCAATGAAGACAAAGAAAGGTGTAGAAGCTCATTATCAAACACATAAAAATTACCCCAACTGTTTACTGGAGGAGAAAGAAAAAGCTATAAACAGCATATTCCTCCCAGCAAAGGATTCCTGAGGCTGACAACTTAGAGTTTTACCTATAAGTGTATGAGGACGCAGAGTGGGAAGTGTATGTGGAAGCATCCTTTAAGGGTGTCTGGTCAAGGACCTTTTTCAATGTAACAAGGGATGATAAGAAAGGGAGGAAGCCATGAACAGGAGCATACAGGTACACAAACCTGACTGTTGCATTTTTATTTGTCTTATGAGTATTATTGTGACTTTTTCCACTTGTAAATAAAATTGAAACTTTTTTCCCTCTAATAATTACATCTAGACTAATAGTGATTCTTGAACTAGACTGTTAAGATTTCCATTACAGTAACATCTTGGCTTTACTTTTACATATACGTATTTTGCTTCCTCTTTGCCCATAAACAACATTCTGAGCATAACACTAACTTGTTTTTAATTATTCTTTACCATAAAGAGTTTGTTCCCACAGGGGAAGCCTGGTTTCAAGTTACTTATTTATGCCCAGATTCATCCTGCTGAATGTCAAGCATTTAGCTAATACATCTGACTAAGGGTATACTCTATCAAGTGCCTGTGATAGTGGAGAGACGCTGGCATGCCCAGAGGGCAAATCTGTTATTAGTAACACTGCACAAGCAAAGTTGTTCACTTTACGAAAATTAGAAAGAAGAAATGGGATTGATCCCTAATTTAAGCACCTTAAAGAAGTGCCAAGTCAAGAAGAATTAATCTGATCTTAAACTGATAAGCCTTGTTTAAGGATGAACACAGGGTCTACTGCTATTTAAAACCCTTTCCCATTATCAATCAATAAATCCCTTGGGTAATGGCACAATACATATACGATATACACATATATAACATACATAAAAGGAAAGTCTTTTTACTACAAGGGGGAGGCAGAAGTATGAATGGGGTAACAGACAGAATCCAAAAAGCTTTTCCACTGTGTTTTAAGTGAAGATCATGTGCGGAAGGAATGAATGCAGAATGATATCAGAAATTAATTTCACTGTAAGCAAAAACCTCAGTTGCCCAATGATCTGAGGTAGTGAAAATTGTGTGAAGTGAAATTGGCGTTCTACACCAACAGGCTATATTGAATTCCATTATTCTACTTAGCAGAGGACAAGGAACATAGATACTAGAGTGAAAGAAAATAGAAAGGACATACAAGAATTATCCGGAGAAAAATATAGTTTCTGAAAAGAAATAATAATCAATCAGTATTACGTACTTGCTCCTGCATTTTGTTATCTTAACAATATTTTTCTACTTCTCTGTCTAATTAAGATATTAAAGAGACTTTTAGATGTCTGCCGTTCATAAAGAACTGGCCTGGGACCTGCAGATAACAGAGAACTGAGAAGCTACTCAGTATCCAAAGGTCCCAAATTTTAAGTCCCAGAGGGAAATCCATCAGGAACCTAAAATTCTTGAGTGTCAACATTACATTACATGCTGTGTTCAACCTCACCCAGAGCTTCCACAGAGGCTGTATTTATCACAAGATATTTCTTTCAGTCTGCAAGCTGAAGAGTTAGGGAGAGCATCTAATCCCTCTTCCTCACCTTTTCTGTTGACTTCTGTAGTTGCATGTATGACTGGCAGATGGAATATTATGATCTTCATGGTAAAAATGTTGAATTGTTATAATAAAATAGATGAGTTAGAGTACATAGAGAGCAATACTCTATATGTTTCATTCTTGCCTCCAGAAACATGTATGTTAATTAATGCCAGTCTGAAAAATACTTACTGCCTTTGTCTACAAACGATAGTAAAAAAAAAGATTTATCAAAAAGCATGCTCTATCAAGTTTTCGAAGAATTTTGTGTTTTCATTTAGATAGGTTGAAAATAAAAGATTTTGTGTGCAAATGGAGTTTTCAAAATGGTGAATGCTGAACAAGTGAGTAGATTAAATCTGTTTGGTTCATATTTAACATAGAGACAGGTTTTTTAAAATATAAACATCTCACTGCCTTATTTATACATTAACTACAAATCATTACTGCTTAAAGCCTTAATTAGTGCAATTCAATCAGATAATTGAACACTGGTTCAAATTCTTAAATGGAGCATAGCTGTATACAATAAGAATGGCTTAAACTAATGTATACTTATTTACCATAAGTTCATTTCTGGAGCTGTCAGATTCTGGATAAAAATGAGGCATTTGTTTTTTGGAGGAGAATTATAATTTGATTTGAAAATACATATTATTGATTACAGGGAAATTCAAGTTGGAGCAGATATGCATGGATTCAATATTCATATTTGGAACAGAGAAATATTTTTTTTTTAAATTCTAAACTAAGTATTTTCCAAAGGCTCTTATTCTATCCTGTCATGTTTCCTATATCTCAGCCTTCAGATTTGTTAGACAGAAAAACTGGTTAGGTAAAATCGAAGCTTTTCTAATGGAAAGTTTATGATTTTCTCCTATACTTTATAAATAATGTTGACAAGTATGTAGTTGTTTAGTTCCTAACAGCACATGACTTAACACACTTAAATGATAGATGTTTAAAATTCTACTTGGAGGGATCATGCTGGTTTGGAAATCCTACTGATGTATTATGCATTTATATTTAATTTACAAAATTCATAAATCAAGCACCCAGTATTTATATTTAAACACATATTTCTTTATGATTAATTAATTACATTAAAAATGAAACCATGTGTATAACATGATTTATAATGCCATCAACACAATTTATACTGGGTATAATAATAAACAATTTATTCTCAAATATTTTATCACATAGATGAACCATAGGGAGAAATTTCTCAACTTTTATTTCAATTTTCTCTGAGTCATCCAAACTGGAAGAAAGAAAAAGAGGGAGAAATAATTTATTTAAAAAAAAAAAATTCATCACTTCCAGCTGAAACTGCATATTAGCTGATGACCAATTATACTCTCACAGATAACCATATACCCAAATTATAAGAAACTTGTGCTTGAAGAAGTAAAATACTTGACAACAGAAAAGTCTAAAACTAATCTGCTATCTCAGCGTATTTGGGGGGTTTATTTTTTATTTTTTTTAGAAAAAACAATCAATGGCAAATCTCACTATGTGATCTGTGCAACATACAAAAGAGGTGACTCCTCAAGTAACATGACTCCTATGGAGGGAATGGACAGAGATAAGAAACTGTTGTAATGTATATACAATTATAAATATAATTATAATCTGAAGAAAAATTTAATGACCATCAGGATCAACTTACTTGAGGTTATTCTGAAAAAGGTTTCTCTAAGTTTCTTCCTGCAACTTGAATGTTTTACAGTGTGTGGTAACACTGAAACCTTTTGCAGGTTAGTTTTACAGGAGTTTTCCCAGTGATTCCAAATTGAAGCATAGTGTTTCAGCCTTTCTGAAAAGGCATATAGCCAAAGAGGAGAGAAGATCCTTTAACAAAACTATTGTCCACAAATGCATGCTAGTATTTCTAGGTTACCTTACACTGAGACCATATCTTCTAGAAAGTTACATAAATATTACTGGTGTCACAGACACTCCATTATTTCTCTTAGTGATTTTTTTATGGTGATTAATTGCCACAACATTAAATGGGTTTCCTATTTTATATTTAACTTTATATGGCGTCAGTATTGACCACTGTTGGTTTTGTGTCTTTTTTGACAGATTAAAAAGGTCTTTATTACTCTCTCTCTTCAGTACGTAAACCTCAACCATATGTGGAGTAACACAGAACAAAAGGGCTCAGAGTCATAGACTCAACATACCTGTAATCTAGTATTTTCAATAGTTTTCTGTAATTATTTTAGAACAATATTTCATAGAACCTAAATTTCAAGACCTACAATTCCGCAGTAGTTTTGATGGCAGGTAGCACAGATGTTAAAAAGAAAGGCAAAACAAAAAATTACCCATCATATTTTTTTGCTTCTACAAATGCATATAATACATAAATTCATTATCTGTGGTATAAAAAAAAAACAGCACCAATATCTGGCAACCATGAACCATTAGCTCTGTGTTTACATGGAGATAAAAGTGAGGTGGTCTTCATTTTTAGGTACAAAACTCTATGTTTGTATTGAATTTTTTGAACTAGTCAAAAACATGAACAAAATCAATGTGAATCTAGGAAACTCTGTACTCTCTAGCAAGGGGGTACAAGTGCCAGTATTTGTTCACCTTGATGCATTCTAAACTGGGTAATAATATTGTTACAATGAAGCAATTTTCCTATCAGAATTATCTGACTGTAGTATTTCTTGTGACATTCACTTTTTACTCTTCTCTTTTGTGACACCTTTCTCTTTCATTTTCTTTCAAATGTAAAGAGCAGTCTACAATATGAACCCAAAACAATGGTTAAAAAAAGGGCATCAGGGGAATAAATTTGCTCATTGTTAAATAGCTGTTTCCTTTCAAAAGATGACTAATAAAAATGGCATTAAATATTCCTTTGTGCATGTGTTTTTAGAAGGGTGTTCTGTTTTTTCAAAAGTACAATTTAAACATCAAATGATGTAAGGAATGTTGAATTCTTTAGCCAACACCATTCTTGAAATTGCACATGCAATGAAACAGTTGAATATCAGTTACAGTCGTGCTTTAGCAAGTCTCATTTGTGCTGTTTGGTATGTTTCTTCTATTTATCTTTTTAAAAAATATTAATGTTTTTAAAATAAACACTCTGAAATGTGGATTTTCTACCTGTAACACCAATTAGTTGTGCTACAAATCTTAATTGTTATGAAAAGAACAATGTTTTCACTTTTTTTTTTTTTTCAGGATAAGAGTGTTAGATATTAGAGGTAAAATGAAAGGCTATTCCATCGCTATAAGAAGAATATTGGCTATGTTCATCCTCCCTGGTTCTATTACATGTTTTTTATGAACCAAACAGATAATGTTTTCATGTTTGTGAAAGCAAGAAAATTGTTAGGCCTAAATTATTTTGGCTGCTAGGTGAATCAGTCCTGCTGAAATAACAGCCTATTAAAGTAATTTCTCCTGAAGTAGGTGTTCTATATAGTAAGCAAAGAAAAGGTTAATGTGTTCGAATACTTCCAGAGAGAGATGAATGTGGAGTAAATTTAGACACAGGTTCTTCATAGGATAAAGGGTTATGTTCATGTATCATATTTTAAAGTTAGTAAAATTAGATTTTAATAGCAAACTAAACATGATGACAAGAAGATATGTAAACATAGGAAGGTACATGTATTCATATTCATGAAACATGAACTCAGTTCATAAAGCTTAAGCCATTCTGCTACATTGTTTTTTCTATGCTAAAGTACAGAAAGACAACTCAGGAATATTTGTGGACTCTCATCACCCTTCTTGATTGTAATTTATACTTCCTTAACTGATGTTTGGAAAAGACAATCCCATGTAAGCCTAAATCAAACTAGAAAGAACACAAAAACTGAACCTCAGAACTGTTTAGTCCTTTCCCATTACTTGAAACTAGAGACATTCAAAGACAGTGATGAGAACTGCAAGTCCAGTATTTCTTTCTAGATAATATCTTTACATACATTTTCTCTTTTGATTATTTTGCAGTTCTTGCTATGAGCACAGCCCATCTCAGCAACAGAGCATGGATTCTGCTCCTGTCTCCTGCTTAACCAGCTGTAAATATACATTTTGATCTCTGCTTTTTAGTTAAAAGACACTTATAGTGGTAACTATTTAAAAAAAAAAAAACACAATACAGTAAACCCCTTCTGGTGTTGATTCTTTTTTTATTATGAATTGCATATTACCAATAATTTCAATATTTTGTTTTGCTTCACAGTATCAGTATTTTTAAACAAAATAAGAGATTATTCCACTCCTACACTAAACAGAAGCAAGGGTCTACATAAGAAAATAAAACGATCATTCCATTTTTGATTTGGTGGGGGTTTTTTTTGTTTGTTTCATTTTCTATTTAGATTTTTAACTATATGTTTCCATAACGCAGACTGGCAAGTTACCTAGATGAAATTCTCATAAAAATGCAACTTCTATAACATGGCACTTCTTCTCATAGAAAATTAATACCTTTCATGTTAGTAATGATGACCAAGCAATTATTCTCCATATTGAATTTGTCTACAAGTTTTCATATGGCTATGCAGTCTAAATTTTGTGAACATTTTTTTTTTTCTATATTAACAGTAAGTGTTAGATTTAGCTAAAAGTTGTTATTTTCTGAATTTATTTTAGGCTTTCTTTTTTCTACCTTGTGCAGCTGAGTATCAAGCATCTTGTAAAAGTGACTGTGACAGTACCCTGACTTATTCAGAGCTTTGAGGTAAATTTATTTGCACCTTTTCCATGAAAAAAAAATGCCAAGTTTAAAAGAATTACTTTGAATCTTGAAATCTACATTTCATTACTTGACAGAAAACAATATTCAATGAACAGTGAATCACAAAAAGAATAGACCATTTTCATTACAGTAGCCAGCCCATCTCTATAATCTTATTATCATTATAGTGGAATTTTTGTTTGTTTCCTTTATGAGCATGACAGCAGATATTTTATGTCACCGGTAAATTTCTACAATATTCCTGAAACAGGTGGAAGAGACTGTGTTTCCTCCTATAATGGTCCACTAAACAATCCAGCTATCCCATGCATATTTTAAACTCTTCCTTCATTGTCAAGTTATTTATCACGAATTTAATATTCATTGTTATTCAATCCTATAAACAGCCTTCAGTAAGAAACACTTTCTTAAGAAAATATATGATGAATTAGCAAGACATCATGCAAAAGATTGTTTAGAAGTTTTTCATGTGATGTTGTGCTTGACTTCCACACTCAGGACCAATTGGATCAAAAGCAGCTTTGCAGAGAAGTACCTGGTTGGGCTGGTGGGCAACAAGTTGAACATGAACCAGCAATGTGTCCTTATAGCAAAGGTCAACAATATCCCAGCTGCATTATGAAGAGTATTGACAGCAGGTTGAGGGAGATGATCCTTCCCCTCTCCTCATCGCTGGTGAGGCTACATCTGGAGTGCTGTTTCCAGGTTTGGGCTCCCCAGGACAAGAGAAAGGTGGACATGTTGGAGTGAGTCCAGCAAAGACCTACAAATTAAGGGACTGGATCATGTTTCATATGAGGAGAAACTGAGTGAGCAGAGTTTGTTTAGCCTGGAGAAAAGAAGGCTACAGGGGACCTAACAGCAGCACCCCAATACTTACAAGACATTTTTGAGAAGATGGAGCCAAGTTCTTCACAAAGGTGTATGACGGGAGGACAAGAGACATGATTGTAAATAGAAACAAGGGAGGTCCAAACTGGATATCAGGAGAAACATTCACACCATGAGGTCAGCCATGCAGTGGATCAGGTTGCCCAGAGAGATTGTGCAGGCTCCATCCTCAGAGGTTTTCAAGACCCAACTGGACAAAGCCCTGAACAACCTGGTCTGAATTGGGCTAAAGAACTCCTCATGTCCCTTGCAGCCTGAATTATCCTATGGTCCTGTCCTACCTGGCATCCATGTGTCTCTTCCAAAAATCATGAGTGTCCCTGAGATACTGTGCATTATCTACCAACTCTAGTCAGATGTCTTGAATACTGTAGGGCACCTCAAATGGCATTAAATCACTGTGCATAAGCAGTTGAAGCAATGCCAAGGCCTCACTATTTGAAATAGATGTCTAAGCTCCCATTACAATCAACTCATACATAATGTGGGATTCAACTACCCTCAATTAGGTGCTCAGGGAAATTTCATTTTAGTCGAGAGGTAGCTAAAAACTAAATTATTCTCTCCAGAGTTTCAAATTTCTAACTAAAACAGTTTTCTCATTTAGACAGCATTATTGGCCACATATCTGGACAGCTGCTCAAGACCCAACACTGAAATTACCTAAATACCAGATATTATTAATGAGAAAACCAATCTAGCAATAAATAAGAAAAAAAAGCTCTGAATATTCCTTTTTTGTTGATTAGTACCAGAGCTGTAATTCAAGCTTTGATACATGTGCATACATACCCCCTCTACATACACATTGGTTTATTAAGCATTCATTAATTCCTCTGAAATGTCTATTCATAGAAGTTTATTTTAATTTGCTTAATCAAAGCTATTCTTACTTAAGCAAATAGAATTAGAAGTTTGCTGGCAGTTGCATTCAGATAGAAATCTGGAGACCATCTGTGACTAGAGACCAGAGCACATACCCAGACAACCTCTGGTCTCAGCAAAACACTAGACCACTTGACTCTTAAATAACTGCCTAGAGGGCATGTTTCCTTCCGGGACAAAGAAATTGAGAGGTCTGGCATGTTCTTTTTAGTACAGATGATGTTGCACCCTTGTTTTAATTACCTATCGTAAGAAAATCAGAGGAAACCTACGGGGTTTAATTTATGCCTTTTTTTTATTTATTTACTTTTCATTGTAAATGCTTTTTACTTTTGGCCTGGAAAAGTTTGGTTTATTTGTGTTTCTTTTTTAACAATGCCAGAAACTTCTGAAACATCTGCTGGTTCATGAACTACCATAGCAAAAATTATTCTAAACAACTGCAGAAGAATCCACCAGGAATAAGTATACAGTTTTGAAAAAACAATTTACATATATATTTTTTTATCTGGCAATGTAAAAAAAGACAAAAAAAAAAGTAAAAAAACCCCAATAAAAACAAAAAAAAACCCCAAAATCCTAAAAACCCCCAAACCCCAAACACCCCAAACGAAACACAAACATTCAGTGAGAATAATGAAAGTGATAAAAGTTTCAACTTCAACAGCCAGAATGAGTAGGAAAAAATACATGCAACAATTAAAAGGTGTGTATATGCAGAGTGATGCAATGAATACGATTTTACTTCAAATCAAAAAGGAGGAGAAATACAAGAATAAAAATATGGAAAACATAACCTAAACACTATTTAGATGGTGTTGTAATTCAAGGAACAATGAGAATTACATAAGGCCTTTTCTGACAATGTACAATACAAATATGACATTGCTTGTATAAATAATCTGTTTTTTCTTTGTTCATTTGATTGTTAACCTTATTGAAAAGTCTTAGCAAATACATACAGTGTTTTTTCTGGCAACAGAATTTTTTCTAAGAAATATTTATTTTCTACTTCCAAAATCATCACCTTATAGCTACATCTGAAAAGCATATACCCCTAATCTTTATAGTCTTCAGAGACATGGAATTTAAAAGTAATTAAATTGTGCTCATAATTTAGGTGATATTATGGCTTCTGAGCGGGATACAAATTGTTGGCATTAATTATGTATTAACTTTAAATAGGTCTTGCCTTTTAATATAAAACCAATTTCCTGATGGCTGTGGATTTTTTCGTCTTCCACTTTTGGCTTGTAAACCATTTGTTTACTCTATGCACATGTGTTAAAATAATGAATTCCTGCTGAAATCTGGTGCAAATGAATGTCCTGTTCTTTCACTTCAAAGCTGAATGACCTTTGGACTTCCGACAGAATTGGTTTGAGACTCGTATATTTATAGAAGACATTGTAATATGTAGAAGTAGACCTACAATATAACAGGTCCCAAACCTCCAATCATTATTAATTTTCTCATTAAATCATTATCTTTTACTTTATGATGTTCAAATAGATATTTTGTACTGATAAAAATCCCCTTGCATTTTTAAATATATTTTGTTTTTCCACATATATCTGAGACTCAGTACTGAATACAGAATTTTACTGAAAACACAACAAGGCCAACCAGTATGTACACAATGTATGTCAGGTTGTATGAGCCTTTACACTTTTTCTGTGACTTCTGCCAAGTAGGTGACTATGTTTTATAAAGTTGTCCTTCTTGTGCTCTGGGTCCAAAACACCACCCAGAGACTCTGACATGGTATTTAAGTTTACATTGCTGATATGCACAAAACTTACAAGAGACCTTGGGATCTGTGAAAAGCATGGCATTCTTAAGACTGAAAGAGCTTTTATTATTCGTTCTTTAACACCTCAGAAACAAGTGTGTACAAGCAGTTGGCAGATTTTCCATAAAGTAGTAGCCCCCTCCTATACTCCTTTGGCTCTAATGCTCACCAAAAAAAAAAAAAAATGTTAACGGCTCTATTTACTTCTCTCTGTTTGATACAATACTTATAGCACAGTGACTAACTAATAGCTCATTTCATACTGTTTGTCTCAGAGAAATAGAATGACACTTTTTAATTCTGGGTTTGGGAAATTTTTATTTGAAATTTGTATAATGGCCTGATGGGATGTCTGGCTGCCAAGTAATGCTGACTTTGCTGCTAATCTTGTATGGCAGCTTTTGGCACAAGTAGTCCTGTAGCAATTTATATAGCTTTATGATACAAAGAGACACCATACTATTAAACAACATTTTCTCTGTTTTCCTTTAAGTTATTTTTGTGTTGTTTTCATAGACATACATAGTTTGCATTAATAGAAGCTTTAAAACCTTGATGATGTAATCAAAAAACTTGATAAAATAATCCAAGATAAATAATCGAACCGAAAGATTAAACTCTAGAAACATTTAGCACACTCTATTCATTTTCCCCCAGAAAAAAAACAGAATTGACAATGATGTGTGGGAAATCGAGAAAATGTGGCAGAAATATGGAAAAAAGGGGATTTAAAAGAGTCTAAAAGTAACTGGTTTTGAGAAAGATTTCTTTCTATTCCTAATATTTTATTTTATTTTATTTTATTTTATTTTATTTTATTTTAATTTTTTACAGAATAAAAGCATTAAGAGACTGCTCAGGTATATTATAATTGTACCAATTAAGAAGCTCTTTACCTCACTTTGAGAAAAAGTCAAACCACAGAATAAGATTTAAAAAAAAAAAAAGGAAAAAAAAAAGAGAGAGAGAAGAAACAGTGACATAGGTAGAAAACCAGGCTGAAAATGTAGACTGAAAAGTATCAACAGATATTTGCTCGTCTAATGTGAAGCATGTAGTTTCAGGTTTGCACTATTTGCAAACAGGAGGACCGTCTAGCAAAGAAGCTGATTGTTGAAGTATATTTCAGGCTGTGCTTCTATCTTATGATAGGGCTAATGTCCTGTAAATAGTGGCCTTATATTTTCTGAATGGGTGAAGTGCCATGCTAACAGAGGGATATGAATATAAATCTCAGGAGGACTACAAGGATGTTTTGAGGTTTTGCAGGGAGAAAATTAGAAGGTCAAAAGGCCAACTAGAACTTAACTTAGCTACTGCCATAAAAGACAACAAAAAAGTTTTCTCTAAATACATTAGCAACAAAAGGAGGGCTAAGGAGAATCTCCATCCTTTATTGGATGTGGGGCAAATCATAGCGACAAAGGATGAGGAAAAGGTTGAAGTACTTAATACCTTCTTTGCCTCAGTCTTTAAGAGTAAGACCAGTTGTTCGCTGGGTACCCAGCCCCCTGAGTTGAAAGATAGGGATGGGGAGCAGAATGAAGCCCACACAGTCCAAGGGGAAATGGTTAGCGACTGCTACACCACTTAGACACCCACAAGTCTATGGGGCCAGGTGGGATCCACCCAAGGATACTGTGGGAGCTGGCAGAAGTGCTCACCAAACCACTTTCCATCATCTATCAGCAGTCCTGGCTAACCGGGGAGGTCCCAGTGGACTGGAGATGTTAACAAATGTGACACCCATCTATGAGAAGGACCAGAAGAAGGATCCGGGTAACTACAGACCTGTCAGCCTGACCTCGGGGCCAGGGAAGATTATGGAGCAGCAGATCATGAGTGCCATCACACGGCATGTACGGGACAACCAGGTGATCAGGCCCAGTCAGCATGGGTTTATGAAAGGCAGGTCCTGCCTGACTAACCTGATCTCTTTTTATGACAAAGTGACCTGCTTAATGGGTGAGGGAAAGGCTGTGGATATAGTCTACCTAGACTTTAGTAAAGGCGTTGACACTGTTTCCCACCGCATTCTCCAGGAGAAACTGACTGCTCATGGCTTGGATGGGTGTACTCTTCGCTGGGTAAAAAACTGGCTGGATGGCTGGGCCCAAAGGGTTGTGGTGAATGGAATTAAATCCAATTGGCAGCCTGTCGCAAGTGGTGTTCCCCAGGGCTCGGTGTTGGGGTCAGTTCTGCTTAATATCTTTATCAATGATCTGGATGAGAGGCTTAGAGTGCACCCTCAGTAAGTTTGCAGATGACACCAAATTGGGCGGGACTGTTGACCTGCTCGAGTGTAGGAAGGCTCTGCAGAGGGATCTGGACAGGCTGGATGGATGGGCTGAGGCCAACTGTATGAGGTTCAACAAGGCCAGGTGCCAAGTCCTACACTTTGGTCACAACAACCCCATGCAACGCTACAGGCTTGGGGACGAGTGGCTGGAAAGCTGCCAAGTGGAAAAGGACCTGGGGGTGTTGATTGACAACCGGCTGAAGATGAGCCAGCAGTGTGCCCAGGTGGCCAAGAAGGCCAACGGCATCCTGGCCTATATCAGAAACAGTGTGGTCAGCAGGAGGAGGGAAGTGATTGTCCTCCTGTAGTCAGCACTGCTGAGGCCGCACCTCAAATACTGTGTTCAGTTTTGGGCCCCTCACTACAAGAAGGACATTGAGGTGCTGGAGCGTGTCCAGAGAATGGCGACGAAGCTGGTGAGGGGTCTGGAACACAAGTCTTATGAAGAGCATTTGAGAAAACTGGGGTTGTTTAGCCTGGAGAAGAGGAGTCTCAAGGGAGACCTTATTGCTCTCTACAATTACCTGAAAGGGGGTTGCAGAGAGGTGGGTGCTGGTCTCTTCTCCCAAGTGACTAGTGACAGGACAAGAGGAAACAGCCTCAAGTTGCATCAGGGGAAGTTTAAACTGGATATTAGGAAAAACTTCTTCGCTGAAATGCTTGTCAGGCATTGGAACAGGTTGCCCAGAGAGGTGGTTGAGTCACCATCCCTGGAGGTATTTAAAAGATGTGTGGATGAGGCACTTAGGGGCATGGTTTAGCAGTGGACTTAGCAGTGTTAGGTTAATGGTTGGACTTGATGATCTTACATATCTTTTCCAACCTAAACGATTCTATGATTACCGTGAAAAAAACTATTATGTACTTCATGTTTGAGTTTTAAAGGCTCTAGTCCAGAAACACTATCATAGCAAGTTGTGGAGAGTTTTTTAAAAAGTGCATGCTATTATTACTCAATTTAAATAATTAAGCTTTGGAAAGAATATTACTATAGGTAGCAGTCTGAGTATTTCTGAGGCTTGTAAATGAAGTTTACTGATTAAGAAATATCATGAGAATTAAACATATATTATAAGTATTTTATATCTCAAGACAGTTCTAAGACAATTGAAGTCAATAAAAGTTATTCTGTTTGACTCAAAAAAGCTTTTGATGAGGCCAAACATTAATGCTGAATGAATCAAGTTTTCAGGTTTATCCATGCTTAATAATAAATAATAAGAGCTTTAATATCCAGATATAATTTCTAAATTAATAAAATGAAGACTTAATAAAGAGAATCTAGAATATTAAAAAATATTAAGACTTCCCATTCTTGTCTTACTCTTAAAAAAATAAGTAAATGAAATTTTTCAAAAAAAGAAAATTACAATAAGGAAGTAGTTAAGAATTATAACATCTTTGAATTAACATTGCAGGATATTGTTACTACCAAAACCAAGATTCAAACACAGACAATGCATGCACATATGTAATAATCAGAGTGATAATAATTTGTGTATAACCAGTAGTTTTCAACAGTTATGTGAGATAGAACCTGAAAACTTTAATACTGAAATATATACATATATATACACAGAGAGTCAGAGAAGCAAGTTGTATGTGTGTGTGTATATGTATGTATGTACAGAATATGTTTTTTATTGCTTTGTTAAACTAGGAAATTATATTAGTCTAAAAAAATGAAATCTTTCCTGTATGCCTTCCTTATTTAGCTGATTACCAGAAGATCCTAAAGCTCAAACACAACTAGTTGGACTGTGAAAAAAAAAAAATTGTGTGACTTTCCCACTAGGACACATGAAGTTTTAAGGCAAAAAAAAGTGAAGTGACTCATAAAAAATTTAATACTTCCAATGTTTTTACAGCATGCATATTTATTTTAATCTTTTTTTTTCAGAAATAAATAAATAAAATAAGCCTATAGAATGGTTCAGATTGTGTAGGTCACATCATCATGAAACTAATGCATAGTGACATTATGCCACCTGAAATATTCAACCAACAAAGGCCCTTGTCTCTCAGCCTCAGTGTCATTTTTAACTATAATTTAGCTTCTTTTTTCTTGATGTTAGAACTCAGAAGATCTGAAAATCTCCTACAACAACAACTGAAACAGTGAAAAGCTTCTGTACTTAGTAGTCAAGAAAGATGATCTAAGGTCAATAACCTGCGCTTTGAGTGAAGTTTTTAGGTGGTACAATTACAGTTCAATTGGAGTAAGAAGGATTTGATGATCCAGTCTCATGATTTTTATTTTGTCTATTTTTCTTTCTCAGATACTTGTGGAACAGAGTATTTCATTATAAGTTAGCCTGAGAATCTTGGTATTTCTGATTGTGAAAAGACATTTGATTCTAAATGCCAGCATAATGCATAAAAAAAGTGTAATGTAT
The DNA here is from genome assembly GCF_030936135.1 of Gavia stellata. Lineage (NCBI taxonomy): Eukaryota > Metazoa > Chordata > Aves > Gaviiformes > Gaviidae > Gavia > Gavia stellata. The sequence goes on along the minus strand of NC_082594.1, from coordinate 51,450,973 downwards.
TTAGTGAAGGTAACTATTTCTCGGTGTCAATTTTGTTCAGTGAAATAACTCACTGTCCACTATGACCTGCTATAAGGGAAGGATTTCTGTTCTCACAGACCTTGCTCAGAGCAAAGTGAGATGTGAGATATAGAAAAAAAACCTGTGCTAGAGGACTAATAGATACAGTCTCTCCAAATTCTCTAAATTGCTCTGGTAACTAAAGAACAGGAAGCTACTCCTAGAGTAAAATGCTGTTGGCTAGAGCTTGAATTTCAGAGACAGCATGCACATGCTTCGTTATTACTAGCATAGGGGAAAAGAGCATAAAATATTGCAATAAGATACTTTTTTATCACCCTTCATTTCAGCTAATCAAAATATGGTACCTATTTACTGTGTAGCATGGTAAGAAAGGAAGTTGTGCGAGAGAGCTGGATAATGTGTGTTAGCATCCACATAAAGAATGATGTGAATTCAGTATGGCAAGCAAAATGAAAACATAAGTTAACAGCAGGTCTCCTGAGGTTGAGAAGGGCCTTCTTCATTTCATTAGGGAAGCACTTCTCATGAAGATGCAGAGTAAGAAGATGTAAGAGCTACCCTAGTAAAATATTTATTGTCCATAATCAGGAGTTTGCAGATATGTGCTCAAAAGCAGCAGTGTTTCATCGTACTATAGGACAGAAAATTTATAAATAGAGTTTATGTAAAGATCATAGGATCATAGAATCATAGAATGGTTTGGGTTGGAAGGGACCTTAAAGGTCATTTAGTTCCAAACACCCTGCCAAGGGCAGGGACATCTTCCACTAGACCAGGTTTCTCAAAGCCCCCTCCAACATGACCTTGAACACTACCAGGGTTGGGGCATCCACAACTTCTCTGGGCAACCTGTTCCAATGCCTCACCACCCTCCTAGTGAAGACTTTCTTCCTTATAGCTAATCTAAATCTACCCTCTTTCAGCTTAAAGCCATTACCCCTTGTCCTATCATTACATGCCCTTGTAAAAAGTCCCTCTCCAGCTTTCTTGTAGGCCTCCTTCAGGTACTGGAAGGCTGCTAGAAGATCTTTCTGGACCCTTCTCTTCTCCATGCTGAACAACCCCAACTCTCTCAGCCTGTCCTCATAGGAGAGGTGCTCCAGCCCTCTGATCATCTTCATGGCCCTCCTCTGGACCCACTCCAACAGGTCCATGTCCTTCTTATGTTGAGGGCCCCAGAGCTGGATGCAGTACTCCAGGTGGGATCTCACTAGAGCAGAGCAGAGGGGGAGAATCACCTCCCTCAACCTGCTGGTCACTCTTCTTTTGATGCAGCCCAGGATACAGTTGGCTTTCTGGGTTCCAAACGAACATTGGTGGCTCATATTGAGCTTCTCATCAACCAACACCCCCAAGTCCTTCTCCACAGGGCTGCTCTTGATCCATTCTCTGCCCAGCCTGTATTTGTGCTTGGGATTGCCCCGACCCACATGCAGGACCTTGCACTTGGCCTTGTTGAACTTCATGAGGTTCACAGAGGTTCTCATCAGCCCACCGCTCAAGCCTGTCAAGGTCCCTCTGCATGGCATCCCTGCCCTTCAGCATGTCAGCTGCATCACACAGCTTGGTGTTGTTGGCAAACTTGCTGAGGGTGCACTCAATTCCACTGTCCATGTCACTGACAAAGATGTTAAACAGCCCCGGTCCCAATACCAACCCCCAAAGCATGCCACTCATCATTGGTTGACACTTGGACATCGAGCTGTTGACCACAACTCTTTGAGTGTGACCAACCAGCCAATTCCTTATCCACTGAGTGGTCCATTTGTCAAATCCATGTCTTTCCAATTTAGAGACAAGGATGTCATGCAGGACAGTGTCAAATGCTTTGCACAAGTCCAGGTAGGTGATGTCAGTTTCTCTTCGCATATCCACCAATGCTGTAACCCCATCATAGAAGGCCACCAAATTTGTCAGGCACGATTTGCCCTTAGTGAAGCCATGTTGGCTGTCACCAATCACCTCCTTGTTTTCCATGTGCCTTAGCATAGTTCTATGATGTTCTAATTGCCTGCGCAAAACCAAAACAAGACCATAAGTCTTCCATCATTTTATTTGAGTGAGAGTTTTTATATATACTCAGTTGGAGGCAGAGTTGTTTAGCTTTGTTTTTAAGATTGTATTCATTCACAAGAGAAAATAGTGTTGGGAGAATGCACTGAGTATACAACACAAAACATGTTATATTTATGTTCTACCAAGTCTTGTTTTTCTAAGTAAATATATTTTTCCCAGAGAGACTAGGATTCAAGCTAACTTTACAAGCACTGCTGTTTAATAACCAGATCACCGTTTATAATTTGTGTATTAATTTGTTTCTCCACAGTTGGCCACTTCTAATTTATTCCCACTGCTGTACCTGTGTTTGTTGCTGCATTAATACTTAGGTCACTTTATAATGACCACTTCTATAATTTTATCTCTCTACAGACAATCTAAACATGTCTAATACCCTTTAAACAAACAGCACATTAGTTCCACAACTTACTGGCAGCTACGCTGGGAAGTTGGGTAGGTGTAAAAGGTTGCTTTATTTTGTTTCCAGGAAAGAGGTTAAAAGGCCATATTTCCAGAAGAATTATGTTATGAAAATCATTGAACTTGGCATATAATATGTTATGTTTTGGTGCTGAAATAGAAAATTCTAAGCAAAAAAAGTGGTGACTCAATAATATTGATACTATAAAGTGAAATAATCTAAAGATACCCTACAATAAACTAATTTTTATAAACATAAATTTGATGTATTATTTGTTTATTCATAAATATATTTCGGGTGGATACATTTTAAATAGATTTGTGTCAAAACAGGTTTCCTGTAATGGTCTACAAATAATGGACTTTCTCAGTGACAGAAAAATAGTAACTTTAACAGGGAAAGAATTCAGCATCCTACATTTCCATTTAAAACAACTGTCCCTGCAGAAGTCTTCTCTCAATCTAGTATTCTGAGCAAAACATAAAAAGAAAATTTAAAAATTAGCCATTCACTACAAAGCTGTTAAGCCCTAAATTATGGGCAGTCTTTCCCTACCAAGTTATTCACGAAGCTTTCAGCTAGTATAAATCAAAGCAGTTTTGGACGTTACTAAATCTTTAATGTAGCTGAACGTCAGCAAGCCTTCCTTTAAGTAAATTCTCATTATCTACTCATGATACCACAGAGGAGCTCCTGTATCATGTCCTGTTGGGACTAAAGGATCTACAGATTTATGTATCTTTTCCTCTCTAGCACTGTTCAGCTACAGTGCTATTGCATCTCTAACTGCTGAGTTTGCTGCTGCCAAGAGCAGTTTCTCTCTTCTTCCCTCTCTCCTTCTTGCCACTTATGGACTGTTCTTTGTCTTCTTTTCCTTCCCAGTTTTCTATTTCAAATTCTCTGCCCTCCCTATAATGCTTGATTTTTAACCCCTTAACTTAATTTCTGTTACCAGGTGCCAAATTCAGTTATTCGATAGAGGCGAGGTTGCCACAGTTCCTTGTCCCTAGGTACAACCTGCAGAGCCTGAGAATGTATTGCCAGCAGGCAGGCAAACCCATGTACATACCACATGTGTACATATATGCATGGCCAGCCACACAGATCAACACAGACAGAAAACACTCAGCACTCACATGAACACAGACAGCACCAATGGCCTTATCTTGTTCCCCTCTCTGACTGGTCAGAACTATAGCTGAAGGCACCTGGACATAAGAGCTTCCAAGGCCCCAGCCCCACAGCCCCTTTCCGGCCACCGGTATTCACACCCCCTTTCACACACCAGCACACACACACATGCGCATGCACACACCCCCCCCCCACATTGCTCTAGTAACTGCTCTCAGACACTCAGCCCACTCAGCAGCTGGATCCCCTCATCTCTCTGCTGCCTCATGCACAGACACACACACATGCTAATGGATTTCTCTGACAGCTTATCCAGACTTATGATCTGACCAGTAGCCAACCTCTAGACCACATGGTAGTTGGCTTGGACCTCCTGCTCCCTCTAGCAGCCAACTCACAAGTCCTTCTGTTCTCTCCAGTATCTGCCCCAGACTTACGGCCACTTCACTGTTTGGTTCCCAAGCTGCTTATCCTACTCATCAGCTCTTCTGGCTTGATATTCTTTAGTGATCACACATCAGCACATGTACCCACACAATGTGCATGCACTATGGCACTTCCAGTTGCTGGCATCATTGACACATGGGCCCTCTGACCCTGGGTCCAGTGTCTGGCAGTCAAACCCCCATACACACCAATGCACATGGAATAGAGAGTCCCTTACCCACAAGAAGAGTTAGAAATGGCGTTTAATAAGAAGATAGGAGAGACTGGGCTTATCAGGTGCAGGGAACGGCCAGAAAAGGGTGTGGAGTAGCAACCTATTTGCACATGACCATCCCTTTTTATGCCTTTCTTCCTCTATTTCCCCATGCTTGTTCTTCCCCAAACCTCTTTGATCTGTATGTTTCCCTGTCTTTGGCTCCTCCACTAAACATCCAATGATACATCTTGCACAATCCCCAGATGGTTTTTGTGGCATCCTATAATTAGTCTTGTATATTCCCACAATCCACTTAGGTCACCCTGTAATAAATTCTATTCCATTCCCAAATCCTCTCTACTTCATCCCATAATAAGGACTGTAGGTTGCTCTCCTTTGTTTGCAAGGTGTAAGTTGCCTGGTTTCTTATTGCAGATTACCAATGCACTAATTGCTCTTTCTCAGTGGACCTAAGGAGCAGCCAATTCTGTGTGCTCCCTGTTCACTGAATATCTTACTAGGTTCCTCCACCAGTCATTATTCTTTTCATCTTTGCCGAGGTCCCTGTGTTCATGGTATTAGACTTTAAATAGATAGCCTAACAATTTCCTTCTTTCTCTTTTTCTTACTCAAATCCTCTTCTCTCAACACCTCTTGTTTCCATATATATTACCCTCAATTGCTTTCCACCTCTTAATTTTATACCTTTATTGTCCACCTCTGTCCCCTTTTTCCCTGTTTAGTAATTTAATGAGTACAGGGAAATGAACCACCTCATCTGCCTTAGGATTTAATTAGAAATTCTGCTTTAGCAAAATGGGAGAATCCATGCTGAGGACTGGCATACCTGCAGTGCTTACTATCTGTTCTGTTTGGATAACATATTAGATAGTTTCATACCTTTACCATATCCTTTTAATTACAAAAGCCTATTACATGCCCGTTTCTGTCCAGTAAGTCTTAGTTCCCTCTCATATTATTTGCCAGACACCTGAATCTTCTCCAAATTCTACTTGTGATCTGGCAATACTTAATACACATATTGCTCATTCGCTACTGAAAATCCCTCTCTTACGTGTTCCCTGTATGAGACAGGAGGATCACACAAGATGCAGCATAAGGAATACTCCCACACAACCAGGCAACATCAGAGAAAGAACAGGTATCCAGCATGAAGCCAATGAAATTGAGAAAATGTCATGGAAACCAAGGAACAGCTGATCTGTCAAAAAAAGCACACAAAAAAAATCACTCATACTGATGTTGTTTCCAATAAAATATCATTCTAGCATAGCAGAATACTGTCTTACTGCTTTCTCTTAATGATTTGTGTTCATTCCGTAATTAAAATGTGTAAATAATACCCTCTTAATAATATAACTTATTTTTATAACTTATTTTTGGCAGCCAAGTTTCCCTCTTGTTCTCATCTGGGTGCAGACATGTTTTTCACATGGAAAACATACAGGCCAGATTCCATCAGAGGAGTGATAATCTTACAAATTGCATTTTGTTAGAAAGTCTGTTGAAAAAACAATCAAGAAAAGAAAAATCTGGAGTCAGTCTTCTGTAAGTGCTTATCTGTAGTACCAGTAGTTGTTAAGATACTGAAATTTTTCTTTCTCTGAAGTGTTTACCATCAACAAACTGACCAGACAGAAGCAGCGATATCTTCATGTTCTGGAATAAATTGAAAAGAATTAGTTGCGCTGTTTTACTCCAACTAAGGATCAATAAACATATTGCATTTTCTGAGGATTTTAATCAGTCAAAATCCACAGGAAGTTATTCCATGTTAGCTTAACTTTTCAGTAAATTCAAGATAGCAGATGACCCTATCTTTATAAAATTTAGATACATTCTCACTTCTGTTAGGAGTGAATTGTTATATAGCTGTGGAAAACTAAGCTATCTTCAGTCATGTCTTACAGATGTCAAGGATATTTCAGTTCGTTTAGTTGAAGGGAAATTAAAAACAAAGAAATTCTGTTTTAAGCTTATGATATGGCACCTGGGAAATAAGTCCATTCCTGAACTGTGCAGATGACTCCATTTTTCTTCCAGGAGTCATTTCAAAATTTTATGTCTCTGTCTTTCACCAGTACCTCAAGTGATTGACCACCCTCCCTATTTTTTTGTTTTATGATTACATCAGCTGTCATTGACCAACCACAGATCGTACTTCTGTGTTAAGGCAGCTGGGCTACCTGACAGAACTGATATGGTTAATTCAAGTTTTTCATAAGGTTGAATTTAAAATGAACAAAAAAAAGAAGTCTAAAACCTAAGTTTTAGGTGTCTACATCTAATCTAGCTTCATCTAAGGGTCCCTTTATAGTCAAAGGGCAGAAAAAGACATTTCTAGGCCATGATTCATTTAATCTTAAAGAGAAAACCAAAAGATGATCAAAAGCCCCTTTCCCAGAAAATATCAGTAGTTAATATCCAACATAATATGAATAACCCAATTTGAAATTCATCAGACTACTGATTCATTGAAGCCACGTTTGGATATCTATGGCTTACTGATAAGTTACTTCTGTTATTCATTATAACTGTATGTCTCTTCAGTATTAGCTGAAACATGGTCTTCTTTAGTGAGTTATGAATTGTTTCTTTTTTTTCTCTTTTTTTTTTTTCCTGAATTGAGTGGGAATACTTACTTTTCTTAGTTTAAAATGAAGTTAAAAGATATTCTAAACCAAGATGGCAAACACTGGTTAACTATTCTCCTGCAATCATGAGAGCGTAAAAGATACACCAATTATTTGCCAACAGCTTTGCCACTGTTGTGGTTGATAAGAAGTGAACAGAAAGAAGGTATGAATTCCTTCTGAAATAAAAAGGTTTTGTGTCTACTCTTTACTGATATATCTATTGGTGGTATTAATAACAATTTCATAAAATTTAACTACTTAGGAAGGCATGATGCATAAATCAAATACAGTGTGGCTTCTTTGACTTAATGAGAGAAAGCATTTGCAAAGTCTGAGAATTGCCATGCAAAAAAAAATACATAAAGTACCAGTATGTAAGAGTGAAAGACATAGCAGGGTGAAATAATTACAGTAATTTTAATTTTCACTAGAATAAAAGTGTGTGAACCTAGAATATGCAGAATTAAAATTGCATTTTAATTGTTTCAAGCTCATTAGACATGATTATGCATAATGAAGGAAAGTCAAATACAGAAAAGTCAATCTTTCAAAGTCAAATAACAGCATAGATCATGGTATGAAAATTTATAGAAATTAAGATTGGAGCGTAGAGTTTAGAGCAAAGAGTTTGATTAAGAATTCTGAAATAAGGGAGGGTAGGAAATTGAAGAGGCATCTTGGAAGTAATCAGACTCTCAAGATTGTCCTTCAACAAAGCCAAAGGCCAGAAGTTCCAGAATAAAATGCAACACTCGGAATCCAGTTTTCAATAATCCAATCTTGAGAACTGTATGGAAAGTCTGAAGTATTGTTTATATTTCCTGTTCCTTTCTATTCTCCAAAAGTAATGTTTTCTTAAATCTGTGCAGCATCCCTTGAAAAAGAAGATACATGTTTATTTCTGTCCTGCAAAATAATACTGGCAGGACTTCAGGCATTTTTTTTCCCCCTAAAAAGCAGTGTTTCTCAGTATATATAAGTAGATTCCAATTTTTTTCCTCTTTTTTACAGTTCTTTGTATATTCCCATATGTACTATAAGCAAGAATTTATGCTCAGGCTTAAGAGAAATGACAGTCTGTTATGATCCATGTAAACATATAGCTCAGTATAACATTCATAATGCCCCAAGGGGAAAAAAAAATCAGACCAAAACCAATTATTTTAATATTCAAAAGACAAATAGCTTCAGAAATATAATTCTTTAAAATGAAATCTTCCATGAACAAGCACTGTCATCTGTCACACCATAAGCACATCTTCTTTGACATCCAAAGCTTATTTAAAAGGACTCTCTTTCAAATGTCTCCCACCCATACTCCACATTTCTTTTGTTGTAGGCCCTTCAAAAAACACTTGAAAAGATGGAGGGGGAAGTGAAATGAAGTTGCAACATATGAAGTGCAAGTACTGCACACATGCATAACCATCTGTAGGTCAAGCTTTGAAGTCCCTGTTTGGCAAAACTGAAGCTTCTCATCCTTATTTCCCCCAATACTCAGGAGAAAACCACTTATTTCAAGACAGTACTGGCAGCAACAACATTTTGTCCAAAACAACCACACAGCAAGCGATTTAACATGTGCCAGGAAGAACTTGAAAAGAGGAAAGCATGGTTTTAACAGAAATTTTGTAGTGGGGAAGCACTTTTGAAAAGATTATTGATTTTTTTTTTTTTTTAATGCACTTTTATGTTGGTAATCCCACTTTATCATGAAGGTAGATATTTTTTTCAGTACAGGATCCTTTATCCTGTTTTCACAGCACAAGTCCTGCAGGTTGGACTTGATGATCTGAAGAGTCTTTTCCAACCTAAATGTTTCTATGATTCTAGGAACAACATGAATTGAATTACCTCTTTAAGTGTATACCTACTATTTGAAAATGAATCCCTTTTCTCCCTAGCAAGATTTTGGTGTTGTTTTTTTGTGGGTTTTTTTTTCAAACATATTAACAGAGTAGTAACATTGGTAGATAATGAAAAATACGATACATGAAATGAAAGTTATTTCATGATTGGCAGATAAAAAATGAAATCAAGTACCATATGCACATATATAAGTAAAACTTCTTTCCAGATTGCTTTCTTCACTGAAAGAATGTTGTTGGCTTTTTTCCCCCCTTTATTTCCCTAAGTCAGTGTTGCACCAGGAAAAATCAAGCATGTCTACATTCTGAGTGACTGCCAGTGGGAGACTGACCAAAGCCTTTTCAGATCAGTGAACATCTCTCATTGAGTTCAGTTGTCAGACAAGAAAGAGAAATATACTCGGAGCATAACTGCCTTCTCTACTTACTGAGCCATTTGATGAAAACTAGTGAAAAGTACCAATAAGTTATATCAGATACATACTCATGTATTTAGAACTCATCCTGTGTATAGTAAACGGCTTCTGCTATTCTCACTTTCCCAGACTGATGAAGGTACACACAGAGGATATATATTAGGAACCTTCAGTAAGGAACTATGTTGTAAAATATTGCAAAAAAAAAGTGATTTTATTGTAAATTTCTATAAGGTTTAGTTACCAGAAACTTAGGAGAAAGGCAAACAAAGTAAACTTTGATAGTCCTTCATTCCATTTGTCCTTTTCACTCTTCATCTTTCGTTGCTGACTTTATTTCTGCCTTATTATTTGAAAGTGACACTCCACATCTCAGGTTCAACCAATATTCCATAGATAAAAGGGCATGTCTGCCACTAACAGTTGTACAACAATGAAAGTTATGATCCTTACCCCTGTAACAAAGTTTAGAAAAGTATAAAAGAACTGTATTAAATTAATTCATTTTCTGAAGAAACCCTTGCTCTGTAAGAAAATGAGACACTCCCTAACTTTTGGTGCTTTAGGCCATCGTTTATTAGTTCAGTACAAATATCTTTCCTCTGAACATCCAGAACTGTACATGACTGTTCTTTTTGATCTTCAGTGAATAATGCATTTACACCTCACATGAACTTTTGGGAAATAGGACTTTCTAAATTTTGCAAACTAAATGCCATTCATTTATTATGCTCCTTTTTTCCTCATAATCAGTTTTATTCAGAGCAAAGAACGAGCTTTAAGGGTCTGTCTTGATGAAAACCAGCCAATATTAAAGCATAACTGTTTGGAATTGACACAGTGGGGGAACAAGTGTTTTATAAGCATGCTTTTGTCCTACCTAAATACTGAAGCTTATATTAAAATTAGATAAATAAAAAATATGTAGGGCAAATGAGATACATCAAGGTGAGAAGTGCAGAAAAAGGAATTAAGTGGAATGGAAATATGTTTAAAGTATATATATATATAAAAAAATATGTTCTGGTTCATACTGTAGATCTCCCTCTAAAGAGCTGAGAAAAAAACCTGGTTTACGTTGGATAAATTTGTTGCTTCAATAAGAAAAAGAGGCATAAGGTAGTTAATTGAATTGTAGCTTTGCACTGCTAATGGTTTGAAATTATAAACAGTCTCTAGAGACTGTAAAGGGAACTTAAGCTGAGTTGGCTAACTTGTGAAAACTTGTCAGAAACCTAAATTATGGAAGATGGTTCCATATTATATTACCTTTCTGGATTTTGCTTTGTCATTTCAAGCTGCTAAAGCATGTTTTGGTCTGAAGCACTGACTTGTATTTCTCATGATGTGGTAGATACTTGCATTAGAAAAGGAAAAAAAAAAGTCTTGCCATTAGGAATGAGATGAGGAACAAGGTGGTAGAAAAGAAAAAGGGGATGGAGGAAAAATTAAAGAATGAATGGGCTATTTCAAAAGAGTGAATGGGTTATTTAGATATGAAATTAAGGAAAGAGGAGCAATATTTCCTAGGGAGATAATAATAGGGAGGGTGCATCTACCTACCAGTCCTATAAAAACACTCTGAGATTTCATTCCAAGATGGAATTCTCTGATTTCTTTTGTGACATTAATGTGATGTCTACACTAGCAGGTCCTACACTTTTGGTCCTCACACTATTGGTAAGGACCAACAGGAGTGGATCTGAAGAGAACAGCTGATGCTGAGGCCTTGATGCCCACACTATACATATTTCACTGATTTTTTTCCTTCAGACTAGTTCCACTCTGGTGTCATGAACTGCATGCATGTATGGCATTTTGGTATAGTCCTGAATTACATTTTCAGCTTCACCTGAAAGGAATTTAGTTCAAGCACTTGGGTGCCACTCTATGATGCAGACTAAAGCACAGTAGCAGGGATAACTGGGAGATTCATTCCAAAATCTCACTCCTGATCCAGACTGAGACAGTAGTATAGATGAACCTTGTGAGGACTATGCTGACACTTTATGGAAAAAAAACATCCAGGGTGCTCTATCTTCTCCCTCATGCAGTCTTCATGAACCTATCTGAACCATTTTGATTCTCTTAAAGTATTTCTCAAAAGGCCATCGTGAAGCTTCCTTTTCATTTCCACTTGAAAAAAAGTCCAGACATGTGGGCAAATTATATTAGCCGTCAGTATTGCAGTGTTTCTACCCTGCAGTTCAGATGCATCCGTAAAGAACCAGAAGAATAAAGTATAACATTGGCATTGTATACATTATATTTTAAATATAACCATGGGAAGACAAATTGGCAAAATGATCTAACTCATAGATACCACTCTTACAAAGAACTTTGAATTCCATCTCAACATACCCCTGCTTATTCAGATGCTGCACCAAGAAGTAGATTCATTTCCACAATGAATGACACAATTTGTCTATAAAAGTTGTACAGATAAAGATGCAAAGTGTCTGGACTTACTGACATTGTAAGCTTATTTTCCTATCTTGTCTTTTCTCCTGAAAAAGGAAACTGTGACAACAGCAATTTTGTATTCTTTCCCTTCTGAACGGTTCTAAATATCCATGGTGTCACCAATACTTTGTTTTCTCCTCACTAGAACCATCTATCATGGCAAATTAGCTTCAGGCAATATTAGAGTCAGAGTGGCAGGAATTAGTTTTTGAACTCTCCCTATCTATCACAAGAAGGTGCAAAATCCTTGCAAAGGAGGAGTGGCTGTGATGACTTTGCAAGCAGCTTTGCCAGCATAAGTACAAAGTCAGAATTTGGATTATTCGAGCTGAACCATTTCTGTCGGTGAGCAAAAAAGAGACAGAAGTATCTGTAAGCTAAGGCTATGAATATCACCTGTTACTTATTCAGTTGCTGTAGGCTAGCAAACAAATTTGGGACAGATACTGTTACCTGAGTGTTCCAAAATCTCAGTGAGAAAACTGCATTTTGTCAGAGAAGTCTGTGGGAAAGCCATTGCTAATAAAAGCATAGATGAAAAGCAACATTAAAAAAAAAGCATCTTTAATTTAATAAATAAGTTTATTAGGAAAAGCAAAATTTCAGAAAAAAGAAAGAAATTTAGAACCCAAAGACATTTTATTAATCAGGACAGTTTATTAATCGTGTCACAACATCCTTGTCATTTTACAGAAATTTCAGTTCCAGCCTTAGAGCACTGTATAGAGACATTACTACAATTGTCCTGAGGATCCTACCATTTAGGTAGACAATAGACATATTTAAGAAAAAATAAGCAAAAATCAGTAAGAATGAAACAGGAAATTAGTGATATTGCATATACATTTCTCTTTTATTTTTCATGTAGTCCATTAAAAGAAAACATGGTCTTCCATAGAAGATACAAGGCTTAGCGCTAAACTGCACACGTTGTTTTATTTTTTCTGTATTGAATTTTTGAAAAAGGTTTTAAACACTGTCAAAGCAAGACTACCATTTAATGGGGGAAAAATCTGTAAAAAACTCTGAAGTGTCATTGTCGTCTAACCACATGTACAAGTATATTGTAAATCAATCTATGTTCAGCTAAATATATCAAGTAAAATACAAAAAGAGTTGGCATTTTTCTGCGTGTATTTGCAAAGCATGCAGTTTTCAGTCCGTGCAGACTTTCCTTCTTCCATTACTTGGAGGCAAAATCCACCTCATCTAGCTTTAGTTTAATATTTCTATACAAATTTACATTGTATATACATAAAAAATGATAATTAATGATAATAATAATGATAATAATAATAATAGTCTCCTGTTCTTCCTTCATGTTGGATTCTTTAATGAGGGGACTAATCCTTCCCTCTAATACACTTTTTGTGCTTTTTCATGCAGGACCCCAAATGCATACTCAGTCTATATAGGCATACTCAGGTTACTTGCCAGTCATTCTGAGGACTACAGAACATCAAAGTGTAGTACTGTCATCTTACAAATACAATACTTGCATATGTTTTGGAATTTCAGTAGACTTCTGACAAGTTATAAAACTATAGTTCAAATGCACAAAATTACGTTTGTACTTGAAAAACCTTACCAGAGAAAAGAACAATTGATAAGAAAGAGAGGAATCTATAATATGTACTTTGATGACACTAAGGATAAAAATTAAAATTTTATAATGGTAAAATTAGATGTAGATGAGTGACACGGGATTTGATTTTCTGAATACAATATATATGGGTAGCTTCCTGCACTATCTTACCATTATTTATAAATCTCTTTTTTGTTTTGTTGACTTATTTAATCACCAATCACTCCTAAACTTTTACTGCTGTAACTACAAATAGATTGATTACCTCCCGGTTCTTTTTGGAAGCTCTGTTCACAAGTGACTTTTTGTCTGTTCTTCTAAATACTTCTGATGTGTTTTTCTGACAATTTTTGTGAAGATAAATTAATACAAAAATGAAGTACAATATGTATAGTATAAACCATATCAAATTAATGGTGTAATTACAAGGCTTTTTTTCCTTTGTTTTTGAGAATTAAAAATAAGAATTAGTTGGAACAATTGAGATTGAGAAACAAAAACAGATTAAAATCTTTGATAACTCTCAATATATCTAACTCCTCTCAGGGGATGTGAGAAAGGTAAGTAGCAGACCCTGGATTTCAGGAGGGCAGACTTCAACTTGTTGAAGGGTAGGCAGGTAGTCAGGTTCTGCCCTGAAGAACAGAAGAACTTGGGAAAACTGGTCTTTTGTCAGGGACAGCATCCCCAAGAAATAGGGCTGTCCATCCATTTGCAGAACAAAATAGGCAGGCCTATGCAGGAAACTCTTGACTGAACTAAAAAAAGGAAGTGTGTGGTAGGTGGCTTCCTTTAAGGAATGTTGTATCATTGCCTGGACATGCAGGGATGGTTTAGGAAAGTCAAAGCTCTGCTTAACTTGAAAATGGGTGCTTATGTGAAGTTGTTTAAATCTATTTGAAAACACCATAAATAAGTTCCTGTCCTCCAGAAGTCTTGCCTTTACAATCACTTTAATTCATGGATGTCAGGTTCATCAATAGGGTCATTTTATACTCCAACATTTTGACTTAAAAAAAAAGGTTTAAGAAAGGTTTTCCAATAACAGATTAGTATTTCAAGCTTACTATTTAGTGCCATGCTAATGACAGACCCATGCTCATGACAGCTGAGTTTAAGTGTAATCTTTCAAGATAGCATAAGACTTACTTTTTAAATGTATTTCCTTCCACATAAGAAATGAATTGTGTTGATTTCCTTTTCTGTTCCTTTTCACAGAAAATAGAAATCTAATGTTCATGAGTTGTTAGGACAGTTCTAGTGCTAAAAGCACTACTTCAGTGATGATCCTCTTCTCATAACTGATAGGGTCTTGGTCACAACTGTACAATTAGGAGAACAATTTGCTTCCTGGAAATCCAGTACAAAGTTTGTATCATTTGTATAGAACTAGTATTACTCCTTTCCTCACCATTGCTGGTAGAACATAATGGAGTTATTGCATTTTCTTCTTCACTACTCTTGTTTTCTCTATGAGAAATGGCTAGGTGTAAAAAATATGTCCAACAGCAGCTGCTAGACTAGTTTTGTTGTTAATTATGAGTTGAGGTGACAGAAGCAGGCTGAAAAAACTTCAGGAGGAGTTAGGTAGATTAAGAATTATGAGGTAACTTCTGCCCTCTGCCATGTGTTTATCCACCATATATACTTGACTAGTTCTGGCTTTATCTCAAGCCCTTTTCATCTGCTTTTGTATGAAATGGATCTACATGTTTATAGGGCATTATTCATCCAGAGTATACTAATTTGCACACAAGCAAATCAAATATATAAAAAAAATATATTCATGCTCCTTTCTGATATTTTTATTTCTGTATTGGGTTTGCATGGCAAGGTTTTGGTACCGGGAGGGCTACAGGGGTGGCTTCTGTGAGAAGCTGCTAGAAGCTTCCCCTGTGTCCGATAGAGCCAATGCCAGCCGACTCCAAGACAGACCTGCCACTGGCCAAGGCTGAGCCAATCAGTGACGGTGGTAGTGCCTCTGGGTTAACATATTTAAGAAAGGGGAAAAACAACTGTGCAACGGCAACTGGAGGAGAGAGGAGTGAGAATATGTGAGAGAAACAACTTTGCAGACACCAACGTCAGTGAGGAAGGAGGGGGGAAGAGGTGCTCCAGGCACCGGAGCAGAGATTCCCCTGCAGCCTGTGGTGAAGACCATGATGAAGCAGGTTGTCGCCCTGCAATCCGTGGAGGTCCCCAGTGGAGCAGATATCCACCTGAAGCCCCTGGAGGACCCCACACCAGAGCAGGTGGATGTCTGAAGGATGCTATGACCCTGTGGGAAGCCTGCGCTGAAGCAAGCTCTTGGCAGGACCTGTGGACCCGTGGAGAGAGGACCCCATGCTGAAACAGGTTTGCTGACAGGACTTCTGACCCTGTGGGAGACCCACGCTGGAGCAGTCTGTTCCTGAAGGACTGCACCCCGTGGAAAGGACCCATGTTGGAGCAGTTTGTGAAGAACTACAGTCCATGGTAAGGACCCACGTTGGAAAAATTGACTCCTGTGGGAGGGACCCCATGCTGGAGCAGGACAAGAGTGTGAGGAGTCCTCCCTCTGAGGAAGAAAGAGCGGCAGAGACAACATGTGATGAAGTGACTGTAACCCCCATTCCCCATCCCCCTGCACCGCTGGGGCGGAGGAGGTAGAGAATTCAGGAGTGAAGTTGAGCTCAGCAAGAATGGAGGGGTGGAGGGAATGTATTTTTAAGATTTGGTTTTGTTTCTCATTACCCCACTCTGGTTTGATTGGTAATAAATTAAACTAATTTCCCCAAGTCGAGTCTGTTTTGCCTGTGAAGGTAATTGGTGAGTGATCTTCCTGTCCTTATCTTGACCCACTAGCTTATTGCTGTATTTTCTCTCCCTTGTCCAGCTGAGGAGGGGGAGTGATAGAATGGCTCTGGTGGGCACCTGGCACCCAGCCAGGGTCAACCTACCACAATTTCACTCTCTTCCTAAGTTAAAAATTTAGATAACGGGCAGCACTTTTAGTAAAAAAAAAAAGGTCAATAAAGGAAGAAACAAATGAAACCATCCCTTAACTGTGAAAAATTGAACTTCAATCTAGGAGAGAGGCTGATGTTATTTGTATTTTTTTGAGTGTTTTATTTTGTTACATTATTGTAATGAGTTCTGCCTTCTAAACAGGAGATAAAAGCTATCAAAACAAGACATATATTTGATAAGAAAGAGCAGGGTCACTTGCTTCACCAAAAAAATCCCCAAAGAAATATTCTGAGTGTAACAGAATTATTTTATCATCAATTCTGTCAAATGCCCCTTGAGTTATCATAATTAAATATCAGCCCTATGACTGAGTGTAGATCTTCCACCAAAAAAATGGAAAGCTTTACTATAATGTTAAAATTCACAGTTTGATTCCAGCAATTTCTCTACTGAAAAAAAAAACAAAAAAAAAAAAACCAAAAAAAAAAACCTGTTACCTGCAAAAATACCCATTATTACAGCAACTTCTTGAAGAAGTCTGGGACAAGTCACAAAACTATGAATGTCAAATGGCTTCATGACTGTTTCACATATATTCTCTATAATGATATACTCACTAATTTCCATTGTTTTACTGTCACTCTAAATTTATTTTCACATCTATTTTTGACAAACAGAACTGTGCTTTTACATTAGGCAGTTGAAACTAGAGTCAGATCCAAGAAAAAAAGTTAAGCACAACATAGGCTTTCCATAGAGGTGATTGATTCAGTATTTACTAATTGAATACACTTAGAGACTGCATAAATAACCGATGACTGCATAGCAGGTAATTGTAAAATTATACTTAGCTAGTTTAAACCTCCTCACAAAGTGTCTTTTTGATAAGTTATTTCTTCTCAAATACATAGCTAAGGAGAGAAGCTTATCTCGATTGATTTAAAGTTTTTGGTTACTTTTCAGTTTGATTTGATAAAGTGTTTTAGATACAGTGGGAAAACCCTGCAGTTGAGTCAGTCATTAGAAACACTGTAATGACTTCAATTAGTTCCACTAGGTATGAGATTGGCCTCTGTTTTTTGCTTCTTATGCTTCGGAAACTTTTGACTTGTCAAATTGATTTTTAAGTAAGTGAACTACATGTTAGATGTCTTTCTGACTATAGTGGTTGAATTAAGAAAGTTGTGTGGGTTGACCTTAAAGTTGTTTCTCAAGTACAGCCCAATGCAGATGTCTTTTTATGAGAAGGAACTTTAAACAAAAGGCTACATTGGGGAGCTTACTTTTTTTGATGGCGAGATATGGCTCTGGTTCTAACCCATCTTAAACCATATTTCAGAATTTTTCCATTCCTGGAAATATCAACCTACTCAAAATTCTCCAAGACTGGCACAAAAGATAGAAAAATAGATATAATCCTGAAACAGCTACCCTAATGCAAAGTACATTTCCCCACGTCTTCTCGCAGAGTGCTCGAATCTTTTGATACACAAGACTGAGGTGTTATCAAAGGCAAGTGGAAGCTAAGTGTGGTTTTGGTTTTGTAACATGAAATTTAAACATGTAAATCCTTTTGGGGGTCTTGTGCATTGACAATATTTCTCAGTATTTAATCTGCATTTAAATTCTTTCTCTGTGGTCTTACGGAACAAACTAGTTCCATACATTCCAAGCATTTTATAGATTTTGTTAAAAAAAAAAATCCAGGCAAATATATTCTAAGAAGTTATAATTCAGAGAAAATTTGCTAACAGCTTTATCCAGTTAATTGAAATGAAACAATGCAAGAGACAAAGAATAGGTCAGTAGGCTCAGATGATGACACATCTCAACATGAGTGGCTAATTGATTTGAACAATGAGGATGCCCATCAAAATAAATTACTTTGTTAGCTTATTTTGAAAGAAATTAAGAAAAAATATGTTTTGTTTTGTCTTGTTTAGTGTTTTTAATTTAAGAACTCAGCATGTGTCCTAGATGACACAATCTTATACAAGGTAATGAAACTTCAGATGCCAACCCTCACTCAGCCTTTTAGAGGCACTCCCTTGGAAATACTGAGCACAGAGCCACATGACCCATTTCCTAATGCAGGACTGTAAGTAATGCACAGCTCAGAACAAGCACAGGCTTTGAGTTTTCCTTATTTAACAGTTAAGTTTCGAACTTGCAGTCAAATGAACTGAGGCTATTTAAATTTTAAAGCATTTTAACCTTTCTGGATTTCTCACCATAACAGAAGACACAGGCACACCAGAGACACAAAAAAGGTTCTTTATTTTATATATATATTTAAGAATTGAGGTGGATGAGGAGGGATGGAAGGTGTTGCTTTAACTGCAACGCAAGTTAACTGGTCTGGAAGAAACACACATTTTGTACAAAGCCAAACCTTTATTGTGGGTTTAATTAAAGACTTAATAGTGTAGCTGAACAGCTACTATTAATCCAGTCACAATGGCATTAACCTTTAGAGTCTAAATTATCTAGTTACTTCAGAGAAAGAAAAAAAAACTTCACTTATTATAAGATTTAAAATTATTACACAGACACATACACACACATACTCACATATTCTTTCTTCTTAACATCCTCACCTTTTCTCCAATGTTATGCTCACCCTTCCATGCCCCTCTGGGTCTTAGGGTCAAAGGCATCCGCTAAGAAGGAGGTGGGCACTATTGGTTTCAGACGGTCGTCAGAACCCTAACTCCTCCACAGAGGGAAGTATGATTTTGATAGGGGTATTTATTACTCCTCATTCTAGGGTCTAATTTTATACATTTTCTAAAATGTTCTAAACACTGTTCTTTCTTCACTGGTCTTCTTTCCACATAACATCCAGATTTTTAAACCCTAAAGACAGTTTTGCTTTGCTCACAGTGTTATACAATCATAGAATCATACAATCGTTAAGGTTGGAAAAGACCTTTAAAATCATCTAATCCAACCGTAAACCTAACACTGCCAAGTCCATCACTAAACCATGTCCCTAAGTGCCACATCTACACATCTTTTAAATACCTTCAGCGATGGTGACTCAATCACCTCCCTGGGCAGCCTGTTCCAAAACTTGATAACCCTTTTAGTGAAGAAATTTTTCCTAATACCCAATCTAAACCTTCCCTGGCACAACTTGAGGTGTCTCCTCTCATCCTATCACTTGCTACTTGGGAAAAGAGACCAACACCCACCTCACTATAACCTCCTTTCAGGTAGTTGTACAAAGCAATATGGTCTCCCCTCAGTCTCCTTTTATCCAAACTAAATAACTGCAGTTCCCTCAGCCACTCCGCATAAGACTTGTTCGCTAACATATTCCTAAATATTCCTTTAATGACTAATCAATTATTGATGAGTTGTTCACAGCCCTGGAGCCCCTGTCATCATCCCATCCACACACTTTCAAGGCCTCTGTTATTATGCCTTCACTTCTCTACACTGTGTTTTATTCTAGGGTCACAGTCTATTCTACACAGACTCATTTGGTTTTAGCATTTAATAGTTACAGACATATATCAAAATTATTACAAGAACAGGTGTTATGTCATACTGTTGTACAAATGCAAGCTAAATCTAAAAAAAATTAACTAATAATCACCTGGATGTTTGACAATTACTGTTATAGCTAGGCCAGATAAATAAAGCTCCAGATAGGCCAAGACAAGTGCAGACACAACAGTCTGCAAACTCACGGTCCTGAGGCCTTGGAGATTTTGGACAAAGCCTTTGGCTTTTCAGTAGCAACGTCAATACCATATTTGCTCAGCTACAGGGCTACACAGAGAGAGGAATTAAGTCTATTAATGTCTGAAATTCATATTTCATACTTAGGGTGCTTAGAATAAGGTAGAATGTGATAGATTTTGTTCACCATTCTAAGAATTATTTGTATAGTTTAGCCAATATATGCTTAATGTTAAGATGCAGGAATATTCTTCAGTGAATGCAAACTACAGCTCCTAGCAAATGCAAAAACCTCTTGCCTGTAGAATCATGCTACCACTTGTTGATCTAGTCAAGCTTCCCATTTTCCACACACAAAAAAAAGGAGGAATAGACAACTGCAAAATAAGAATAGAAACTGCTATGACAGCCTATAGCTGTTTGATTTTTATTTTATTCTGGGCAGGTGTATCTTGCTGCTGAGAGGAAAATGAATTTAGGCAAATGCTTTACATCCTAAATTACTGTTTAATAAGGGAGAAGAATCACACAGACGAAATTTTTTTTTCTTTGTTTGTGAAAGAAAGGACATCAGAGAATGTCTTCAGGATAAGTCTGAAATGCACAGTGGTATTTCAAAGTAGCTGCTAAAGGAGCAGATTATGCTTTTCTTCCACTGTTCTCCCTAAACATTTCCTGTGTAGTTAACACCAAGTAACTTCTCACACTGTGCATATGACTTTTTTGGGATCTATGTGTGCAGGAAGAGCAGGTGGATGGCCCAGGGGTCTGGAACCCAGGTTCCTAAATGCTAGTCATTGCAGCAATTAGCATTATGTCACCTACATCCCCTGTGGCTCTTTTCCCAGATTCCTCACAGTTCATGGAAAATGAAGGCAGGAAAAAGTGTCTTAATGTTTTCACTCAGAAGTTTAGAGAGAGAAATTACATCTTTAGCTCAGTTTTACCACCCCTGAGCTGGCCTTAATCTTTTTGTCTGCAAGACCTGCAGACTGCCCCAGAACTATCTTTCCTTGTATTTAATTTGTGTTCTTTAACAGTAGGTTTACTACAGTGAATAAAACTGTAATTGGGCTTAACTATTAAGCAGGGCAGTCTAACTAGATATGTAGTGGATGGCATCACTTAGGGTGGCATCACTAAGAATCCATGAGAGAATGACAAATTTAAATTCAGATTCATATTTCAGATAATCTTTCTCCCACGTCTGTTGGCAAAAAAATGCCACTGGTCATCCCTGGTGTAATTTGACAGAAACAAGAGTTATATTAGAGAATAGTATATTATATATAGTTAAAACATGGAAAAAATATTTATCAATCAGAAAACATTTTTTCTTTGTGATTTATGAGTCCTTTTAATGCTACCTACTGAAAGTAAATATTTGCTTACACTCTCTGTGAAAAGTTTTCGTGAGGCTTTATAACATAATTCTTTATAAGACTGAAGACCAAACAACCATGTACAACATGTCGAATACCTAGAGAAACCCTGAACTCATATGTATATACAAACCTACAGATTAATTTCGTTCATATTTTTATGTATGGCCTGATCCAAAGCCAACTGAAATTTGGAATTGCATTCCATTTACTTCAGTGAGCCTCAAAGTATGTTTCTCACTTAGGAGCTTTATTGTATTTGGGTCTAAATGCATGAAATTACACACTGCTTAAGTGTTTGCAGACTGAAGTCCAAGGTTTTAAAACAGCTACTCTACAGTCCGTAGTGAGAAAGTTTGAGATTTGTAGTAATGCCAATTCAACTCAGAAATTGTATTTCCTATGGAAATATTTTGTTTCTGTCTGAAAGCCTTCTATTTTATGTAGTCATCGTACTATATACTTCAATATACCTTGAGCATTATTTGCAATGTTAATTTAAAGTAAATTTCAAAGAAGTTATCACAAATACTGTAAATGGACTGGGAGCTTGAACTTGTACTTACAGATCAGGTTAGAAGTCATTCTGTGGTTTTCTCTCCATCTTACTGCACATTTTGTAAACTTGTCTTGGCTAAAGTTTGTTATTGGGAGTAGGGGAGGAAAGTAACAGCATTATCTCTAAAAAACCCCAGTTCATTTCAAGATTCTTGTCTTCTATCCAAATATACACTCAGATTAAAGTATTACTTCTATAAAAATAGCTTTATATTTATGATAATTAAAATGTTCCCAGACAGTTCTGTGCTATGTATTCTTATAGAAAAAATATGTTTGTGGTAGCAAAGAGATAAGAATCATCTGGATTGGGTTTATAATTGTAGGATAGTAAGTCATATTAACAATGAAAACTTTTTTAGATTTAGCTAAATCTAAACTGTTTATCCTTCCACTAGACATGGTTGAATTACTGCATAATCATTTCAATGTTTCAATTTTTTTATAAATCAAAGTACAGTGGCAACAGACTAACAGAATTACTTCAGTGCTTTAAACTTAAACAAAGGGTTTTTAAAAATACAAATTGCATCTTAAAATCAGGCCTCTATTCAATATTTTACCATTTTTTTGTGAGAAAATTAATGAAACTTCATCTTATTTAATATATAAAAGTTACAAAAGGGAAGTGAAATGCTTACGGTCACAAGATGCTTATTAGCAAAGGTGGGAATCAAGATTTCTAAGTCTCATTTCAATGCTTTACTGTTAAACCATGTTGCTTCATAGGAACAGAGAGGAAATGGAGAAGCAACTATCAACTTTTTTCATGAAAAACTTATTTTCTAAAAAATTCCCTATATGTAACATTTCCAGAAACAGCAATACATCTCATACTGAATATCTAGTGAGTGTCAGACTGAATCCCAACTCATTACTTTTTCAGTCCTCTTGATTCTCACGATGGCAAAACAGTGGATGAGAGCAATATAATTAAAAAATATTAATCCTTAATTTTTTCCCTAAACATCTTTATAGGCCACAGCTGGAAGTGATGATTATGCTGGACATATAAGAAGTGCTGCCCATTCCACTACCTGTTCTGTATAGTATTCAGAAACAGTAGTGAGGATGGTATGGTGATGACAGCCGTAGCAACAGTGGTCAGTTGTGATATCATGATGGTGTCAGTCCCTGCCACGGTGGTCTCTACCTTCTCCTTTCATGAGAAACGGCTCAGGAACAGCTTTAAGAGAATGAACAGCTGTAATTGCCTCTGCTGAGGCCAACAGTTCTTCGCTGCAGGGCACGAAATTGGTGCCTTGACCTTTTATTCTCTGACCATTATTCCTGTTGGTTTTCCCCTTAGAAATGAATGTAAACTATCTGTACAATAATCTGGGGAGAAATCAAATGATTATGGGAGACAAAAGATGAAAAAAAAGGTGGAGGGAGGGGAGAGTGTTAAAGGGTCACAAATGTAAAAATGAGGAACAACAGCTGAACACTGAGCAGAGAACCCTTGATGGGTCTAATGGCATTCTACCTGGAGATGAGACAAGGAAAAAGTCTCAGAGTTGGCAGGATCCCTTTCTTTAATCTATTCCTCCTGATGGAACATGTAATTGACTAAGACTATAACAAGGTCAGTGAGAAATTAATTGAAATGAGATCTTTTAAAACTGCAGAGTGGCTTCGTACCTCTATTCCTATTTTCTGTCAAAATGCAAACTGAAATAAGATTTTTTTTTTTTAAATGGGAAACAGTCAAATCAGCTGAGTCAGAAAGATTTGAAAATAAATCTTTTGTTGCACAAGTAGGGTTTCAGCAATTATCAGTGGATTTCTTGGTGGCAACAAACACAATAAGGTCTTCTTTTGGAACCTACTACTTCCCATCTCCAAGGTTTGTTCCATATTTCTCCTTACCAAGGAGTCTTCCTTTCTTTACCTACATTGCAGGATGCCTACTTTTTATCCTTCATTGTGTACCTGCCCCACTTTGCACTCCAGTATATACTACCAGCAGAGTCATCCTTAGTTATTCCAAAAATGGTACAACATTTTCATCTGTCTTACTTAGTCACAACACAGTTGTAAGGCAAGACAAGCAGCAGATTTTCCTTTCTGCTTCCCAAAGTTATACCAAAAAAAAAAAAAGAAAAGTAATATTCATTACACATATAGTAAAAAGTGTCAAAACAAATGGAAGCTATACCTTCTATTGCACTGGGCAAGTATGCAGTGAAAAAAGGTTTCACTTAACTGTAGATAAAGAAGGACTACCCTGCAGCAGGCTACAGAAAACACAGCCTATGCTTTATATGCAATAGAAATAGATGAAAGAATGATTTTCAGAGAACTTCTAAGGGAAATTTCAGCATGATTCAGTGGGTTCTTGCATAGAAAGACAAGAAGAGCTGCTGAGTAAGAGAAATCAAGCAAATACGAATACAATCTGAACTTCTTGTTGCAAGCTGATGTCTCTAGCTCCGTATTTACTTTCCTCTCAGATAAAACAGATTATGAACAGTTTAAAATAATATTAGACTATACTGATTTGAAGGAATGTAAAGAAGGAAGGACATCAACTGCAAACTCTTGTTCTTAAGATTACTGCAGGGAGATTCAAATGAATTGATTTTCTGCAGAAAACTATTATCTAGCCTTGTTAGCCTTGTTCATTCCTTATCAGTTTGATAATGGTATCGTATTGTCCTCTTCAAGAAACAAACATCGTTATTTAAAACTTCCTAGTACAATACTTCCAAATTCCCATGCTGGGAAGAAACTGTTTTTGCAAACAGAATGATCCTATTTAACCCAATCAAACTGTTTATGTCCTGTAACAGGAAAGATTTCTCTATGAAGCAGCTTACTCCTCTTCAGTGTTAGGATTATTCAGTTTTGTTCTGATGAAGAAGTTAAGCCAATAAAACCTACTGCAAATAAAAAGAACCCAATATTTTCTCTGAGATGCCTTCATTTAAAGTGAAAAAAAATCAATTTTTGATCTTTACAGACCACCATGCCTCATCATTAATGTATAAAAAATTTATAAACCTCTGAATTACAAGCTTGTGAAAAAAGTACAAACATGAGTTTAGCTCCTGAGGGGACTTTTAGCAGAATACTAATAAGTGCCCAAGTGTAATACTGAAATGTATTATAAATGTAGCTTAAGATAACATCTGTGTGCATCGTAACATTAAATTTATTTCAGCATGTGCTAGCAATGAATTCTAAAGTTGTGTGATAAGGGGGAGACACATAAATGGCTTGAGTCTAGAAGCTTAGAGAATGAACCAAATCAAATTTCTCATAAATTAAGCATAGCTTATGAGTAGTGTTGCTGCAGCCAGTAGCCAAGTATAATTTTGTAAATATATATAATATCTACTATTCCAAATATTTCATATATGTAAATTAATGATTGTGAAAATTCCTTTTCCCATAATAGTTAATTGTCCTTTCCACAATATGTCCCCAAATGAAATGCAGAATTTTTTCACCAAACCAAATTATTTCTCAAAACATGATGCTTCCTGTAACAAGTCACCTCAAAGTCAGAAATAGAATGAATATTATACCATGGATAATAAAGCTGACCTTACATTTAGCAGATTGAAATTCTTGGTCAGTGTGAAACCTTGTGTAAAGCCTTGTTTGTTTAAGGGATAAGTTAGCACTTTCTGCAGTATATGGGAGGTTTCACTTCATCCAACTATGGAACAGACCCTGACCTGTCAAAATTAAATAATTTCTGCCAAAATCCTGTCACACAAAATATTCTGCCTGTCCTTTATGACTTTCAGTGTTTTCTTGCATGTTCACAGTACAGAAGACTAACATTTTATTCTTGGGAATCCAATTAAGCCTATCTTTATAAATAAATCTTCCTTCCTTTCTCAGCGCCAGATCTTTCTCTCCTGGGGTTTTTATATCACTTTTGTTCCAATATTTCAGTTTGCAACTTCTCCATTTCCCCCTGATCCAGGAAATATTTTCCAATCTCACAGAAGCTCATGAATTCTCTAGCAACATTTTTTCCCACAGCTTTCCTTCCATTTTAGTCCCTTAACTCATAAGCTATGTCTATATTAGTAATTAAAATGAACCAGGGACCACTTCCTGGTCCTGAGGGAAATGGCAGAGCACAGTTAGTGTCAAGATTGCTAAACTCTTATTTTCCCTCACCCAATACTTCTGAAATAATATATATAACACCAAATTGGAAATGTCCTTCGTCTGTGCTGTCCTCTAACAGTGGAAGAGCAGATGGCACATGCCAAAACCATGCCTGGGAACCTCCTGACAATTAAGCCGGGCTGAATAATGTCAGGACTGTCCCTGTGCCCATAACTTAGCTGAGTTTTTGCCTTGATCTCATGACTTGTCTCATATAGACCTACACAAGGATTTCAGTTAGAATTTCCTAGGTTACCAGTCTTTCTTATTGTTACTGTCCTCGTAGAGTCTCTCTTGTCCAGTGTTGCCAAGGTTACATTTCCTTTCTCTTTCATACTGTATCATATTCTGAAGAATTCTACCTGATTGGTACCTGCCCCTGGTTTCACAGCATGGGCTCTGCTCCCATTTAGTGAATGTTTCCCTCAAAGCTTAATGTCACAAAGTAAAGGCTGGCATTTGGTTCTGCCATTTAGTTCTTCTGCAGGAAGACATGCCCTAAACTGCATTGCAGTTCACCATTTTTGCAACAGTGAAACACCGAGCTCAGAGCAGGGATTCTAAAGGAATGTTATCTTTATTTTGGCAACAGACTCGTTAGTAAATCAAGTGATGCTGTGTACATGTGGGGAGTGTTCAGTGGAGTGCTATCAAGCTTACTAACTTGCAGGGCTCAAAAGAGAGGAAATATCCATTACTCTTCAATAATTCATTTAGAAAATAAGGGAGAAGAAACTGTATAGAATTAGAGCCGCTATCTAGCACTGCATATGATTTAAGAAGCAAAATTAAAGAGCTCTTATTGAAATGAGTTACTGTGCCCTTTGTCAGTGTGGACATGAAACGAACAGCTTGACCTGTAATTTGGCAAGATGTTTGAAAACAAGTTTGGGGTTTATTATTATGAATTTGAAAGATATGAACACACCATTTAATATCTATAATGCACTTTTAAGTATCAACAAGTTTCTGGTACTTAAGAAGAGCTATAGCCATTAAGTTAACAGAACTAACTTCTACTTAGAAAGCACATTTCTAAGCATTTGTAACTAAATTAAATAATACAGAAGTAAATTTGCAAATAATTTGTAAACAAAAGAACTGAAAACAGCAGCTTTAATCAAAGAATATTCAGCACATGTTATTAAACCAGGGAAAACCAAAAATAACCCAAGTTATAAAAAACCCCCAGCTTTCCAATAGGTCTACTGAGTCGTCTTACCTATCAGAGCACTTTAAAGAATACTTTGAAACACTGCTTAAAATGTTAACCTGTACAACCAGGGAAGCATGAAATTGAATGTTGTTTCCTCTTGGAGTTGAACTAGCACTACACCATGACTTGCTCTTCTTTGAACATCATTCCAGTGTTATATGAAAAGACTGAAAGGTCTGAAAGACCAACACTTTTTGCCTAGTAACAGGCACACCTATATTAAGTGTAAGTGGAAATACTGTTTGAACAACCTCATCTTCATATTGTTAGTGCTACCTGTAGCCATAGGGTTTGTTTTTAATTTTCACTTTCTATAAGTATTAGTTTTTATTGTTTCATTTATGAAGAAGTCAGTGAGGTCTCCTTGAAAGCAGAGACAATTCTTTTGAAGCTTAACAACAGGGCTGATATGCTAAATAGATATTTATAATGTTGGCATGAGTTGAGCAATATGTCATTTCAATTATCTCTACAAAATTGTTTCCCAGTTATTTTTAAGACCACAACAGCAACTGTAAAAGAATGTTTCTGAACTGATTTTCTACAGTGAGGTAAGAGCCCAGAGACCAAAACGTGTTGAATTAAAAGCAGTGAACCAGTAAAGAACAAATTAATAAGGTTTAGTTGAGTAACAGTATAGTGCAATTTACAAAGTGAAAAGAAATATTGATGGAGGAAAGCAAAAGAGGAAAATGTTGCGATATTCCAGAGCGGAGCCAACCGTATTTTGTTTTACCATTTGCAGTACTTTGTACACTGTAGCAATGTTGCTACTGATTGATTAACAATACTAGTAAAAAATATTTGTGAGATTATAACCTAATAAATATTTATCTTCAAGCTACTTTATCCTCCAATAAAAATCATGTCATTAAGGCCTTTTTCTGGAGCTAAGTCCTTCCTTTTCTTTACTAATTACAAAGAAGATAAAAAGATCGCAAGGACATCCTTGCAATTTCAAGAATAAACTTGATTTTATTTATTTATTTATTTTAAGTTACAACCTCTGTTACCTTTTTGCTTTCCATCTATTTAGAACAACAGATAGACTACTAATTTTTCCCTCATAATTGTTCTAATTATAAGATCTCTGCTTGACACTAAGAAAAAACTACGTGGTCCTTTAAATAAAAGGAAGACATTACAAGTCAGTCTGAAATAATGACAGTGAAATAACACAGCAGAGAGGAAACAGTCCCAGAGGTTCCTGGAGTGTGTGGAAGATAACTTCCTGACACAGCTGGTAAGTGAGACTACAAGGGGAGGTGCTCTGCTTGACCTGCTGTTTATGAACAGAGAGGGTCTGGTGGGAGAAGTGATGGTTGGAAGCTGTCTTGGGCTTAGAGACCATGAAATGATATCTTTCTCAATTCTTGGTGAAGAAAGGAGGGGGGTCAGCAAAACCACTACCATGGACTTCTGGAGGGCAGACTTTGGCCTCTTCAGGACAGTGGTTGAGAGAGTCCCTTGGGAGACGGTCCTGAAGGGCAAAGGGGTCCAGGAAGGCTGGGCCTTCTTCAAGAAAGAAATCTTAATGGCGCAGGAGCAGGCAGTCCCCATGTGCTGTAAGGCGAGCGTGGAAGACGACCGGCCTGGCTGAACAGGCAGCTTTTGCTGGGACTCAGGAAAAAAAAAGAGTTTATCACCTTTGGAAGAAGGGGCAGACAACTGAAGAAGAGTACAAGGGTCTTGTTAGGGCAGAAGCCCAGCTAGAGCTCAATCTGGCCATGGTTGTAAGGGATAACAAAAAATGTTTTTACAAATATATTAACAACAAAAAGAGAGCCAAGGAGAATCTCCATCCTCTACTGGATGCGGGGGGAAACATTGTCACCAAGGATGAGGAAAAGGCTGAGGTACTTAATGCCTTCTTTGCCTCAGTCTTTAACAGCCATACCAGATATCCTCAGGGTATTCAGCTCCCTGAGCTGGAACACAAGGATGGAGAGCAGAACAAACTCCCCGTGATCCAGGAGGAAGTAGTTAACGACCTGCTATGCCACCTGGACACTCACAAGTCTATGGGGCCTGATGCCACCCACCCAAGGGTGCTGAGGGAGCTGGCAGAGGAGCTTGCCAAGCTGCTCTCCATCATTTATCAACAGTCCTGGTTAACAGGGCAGGTCCCGGATGACTGGAGGATTGCCAATGTGACACCCAGCTACAAGAAGGGCTGGAAGGAGGATCCGGGGAACTACAGGCCTGTCAGCCTGACCTCGGTGCTGGGGAAGATTATGGAGAGGTTCATCTTGAGGGCGCTGACGGGACACGTGCAGGATAACAAAGGCATCAGGCCCATCCAGCATGGGTTCATGAAAGGCAGGTCCTGCTTAACCAACCTGATCTCCTATGACCAGGTGACCCGCCTAGTCAGATGAAGGAAAGGCTGTTGATGTTGTCTACCTGGACTTTAGTAAAGCCTTCGACACTGTCTCCCATAGTATTCTCCTGGAGAAGCTGGTGGCTCATGGCTTAGACAGGTGCAATCTTTGCTGGATAAAAAACTGGCTGGACAGCCAAGCCCAGAGAGTCGTGGTGAATGGAGTCAAATCCAGTTGGCGGCCGGTCACAAGTGGAGTTCCCCAGGGCTCGGTTTTGGGGCCGGTCTTATTTAATATCTTTATTGATGATCTGGATTGAGTGCACCCTCAGCAAGTTTGCAGACGACACCAAGTTGGGCGGAAGCGTTGATCTGCTTGAGGGTCGGAAGGCTCTGCAGAGCGATCTGGTCAGGCTGGATCGATGGGCCGAGGCCAATTGTATGAGGTTCAACAAGGCCAAGTGCCGGGTCCTGCACTTTGGTCACAACAACCCCATGCAACACTACAGGCTTGGGGATGAGTGACTAGAAAGCTGCCCCGCAGAAAAGGACCTGGAGGTGTTGATCAACAGCTGGCTGAAGATGAGCCAGCAGTGTGCCCAGGTGGCCAAGAAGGCCAACGGCATCCTGGCCTGTATCAGAAATAGTGAGGCCAGCAGGAGTAGGGAGGTGATCGTGCCCCTGTACTCGGTGCTGGTGAGGCCGCACCTCGAATACTGTGTTCAGTTTTGGGCCCCTCACTACAAGAAGGACATTGAGGTGCTGGAGTGTGTCCAGAGAATGGCGACGAAGCTGGTGAGGGGTCTGGAACACAAGTCTTATGAGGAGCGGCTGAGGGAGCTGGGGTTGTTCAGCCTGGAGAAGAGGAGGCTGAGGGGAGACCTTATCGCTCTCTACAATTACCTGAAAGGAGGTTGCAGAGAGGTGGGTGTTGGTCTCTTCTCCCAAGTGACTAGTGACAGGACTAGAGGAAATGGCCTCAAGTTGCGCCAGAGGAGGTTTAGACTGGATATTAGGAAAAATTTCTTTACTGAGAGAGTGGTGAAGCATTGGAACAGGCTGCCCGGGGAAGTGGTAGAGTCACCCTCCCTGGAGGTATTCAAGGAACCTGTGGACGTGGCATTGTAGGACATGGTTTAGTGGACATGGTGGTGTTGGGTTGATGGTTGTGTCACATTAAAGGGCAAGGCAATTTGGCAGAAAATAAACCCTCTTGCGTTCCAGCTTGTCCTCAGATATCAGAGGGGCTGGGGGCGGCTAGGCTTAGATTCTGAGTAATGCCCAATTCTCTGTGTTACAAGTCCAGTTGCATTCAATGTATTGAACTCACGATTACGGATACACTCGTAACACTGCACACTTTCAGTCTAGTCATGTTCCGTGAACTAGCATGGCCACAGTTAAGGGATTTGGTGACGTTCAATGAGAACTCTCACGGCTAGATTAGTGAATAGTGCAGTTTATTGAAGCAACAGATGCACATGTTCTTTTGGATTGCTGGTGATAAAATTACTGCTTGCAAAGCATGTGCAAATACCAAGAATATGAGTAATATAGCCTGGCTACAAACGTGTTAAGTTATAAAACAACTCTATAGAGATTTCTAAGTTTCCCGGGGAAGCACTCGGTATAACCAAGTGTTCGAATCTTACCCAAAGGTGTCCCTATGAGGGGGAAGAGAGGCTCAGCCCTCTGACTGATCCCAGGTGTCAGAGGTCGTCTGTGATGGTATCTTCCCTGACATCCTTCCTCTCTTAAGCCATTTTATATTATTTGTCCTTACAGGTGGAGCTTGAGTGACTCTAGTCATACATACCTCTATTGTAATTGGTGTAAAAGTTTCTCGTTTACTTTTAAAGGTATAGACTAAGAAAAATCCAGAGCGCAAGCTCAGTGGTGGGTGGTTGCACCTTTGAGGTGGGTACCTTTGGGATGGAGGTGTGTTTTCTGGTATTATAATGAGATTATAATGAGCAAAGTTCACCCAAAGGATAGTATTTTGTCAAAAAATGACAGACTGTTGGCTCAGGGTGGTAAATATGCAGCTCAGGGTAGTAAATATGCAGCTTGTCAGTTCCATAGTAACTTCCAGTTCCCATCTTATCACAGAGCCTGGCCGTGGTGTCTCCACTTTGATCCACCCTCCGTGTAGTTTCTCAGCGCACCAAGCTCCCCTGGTGTTGCCAACATCTAAGGTTGCCTAGGGAACTTCTGTGGGATGGATTCCTTGCATATTTGCCACACTCCACCCTGAAGATTTCTTCAATGCTGTATGTTTAATATAAATTTAATTCCTAAATTATCTCCAGCAATTATTCCACAGGTTGGACTTGATGATCTTACAGGTCTTTTCCAACCTTCATGATTCTGTGATTCTGTGAATAGACAAAAATAATGTATAAATATAAATATAAATATATCAAATGTATTAAAAAAGCTAGGCACCTAAATTATACAGATTTTTAATTCCTTGTCCAGAATGCTGTTCAGACATTGAACTGATTGAATCAAGATGAACTGATTAAGGTTTCTCCTGAACAATGAGCAATGCCTCTGCTATATATTCCCTACCTGAAATTTTATAACTTATTTTGGATCTGCCTCATTTGTGGGGTGTTTTTTCTGTCTGCACCCATTCCTCTCACCCTTTATTATATGATACTCCATCCAATTATTGGATAAAACTAACATATATAACAATAAAATAAATTAAAAAAAACCTTCACTCACAATTCTTGTGCTATTGTATTTTATCAAAGTTACTTCCATTTCCAGATCATCATTTTTCGGGATTTCATGCTCCAGGCCTCTGTCCGTTTCTCATGATCTATATTTATTTCAGCTGAGTTCTCTGTTACTTGCTAGCAATAATACACTCCTATTCAATTTATTTCTTCCAACTCTGGCTTTTTCATCTTCCATATGCAAAAAAAACATCCTACCCTCATCATTACAGGCTATTTCAATTTTTCTTTAAATTGTTTTGGTGTGGAATACTCTCTCTCTATACATATACATATGCATATACATGCACATGAACATACACATAGACTCACACACTCCACTTTTTGTTAAAATTAACATAGCAAAATTAAGTAACTGTGAATGTACCATACAATTTCAATGATGACCAATCTTCAGTAAGTTTCAGTTTCAATGTTTTGGTGTATTTTTTTTTTTGTATTTTTTTTTTTCTGAAGGGATGATAAACTCCTTAAAATATCAGGGTATTTATTTTTAATTAACATGTAAAGCAACTTGTGCATTTAGCTATATTTCATATTCTTTGATAATGTAGTAAGAAAAAAACATTAAAAAATACCTAAGAAGTTTCACTGCAATTCAATTTTAGTTAATTTCTCTCTTATTCTTTTTCTTCAATTTCTTAGCATGCTGCTCTGTGGTTTGGACTATGACACTTGTACACTACTTCTTTTGCCATTGTGTTAAATCAAAACTTTTAGCCAGTTTTACGATACTGCAATTCAGCGCAACAGATATGCACATCTGAACCAATAGCATTTGTTTTCCATAAGGGAAATTCTGGATAAGTAAAAGAGAATTAATCTGTTTAATCCATTTTAATTTATAATGACAATAAGGAAATAAATATTTTCAGTCAAAAGGCAAGATACTCTGTTGAAGTCCATGATAAGCAGAATCATTTCAGGCAGGACAGGATCTGTAGAACAGATACTTTGAAGTGATTCATGAATCACTGGTCTCATTCTAATTATTCCTATTACAAAAGTGCATTTGCACAAATTGGGAGAAATAATTAAATGGAAATAAGAGGTACAAAATGTTAACATGGGCCCTCAAATGGAGAAATGTCTGTTATCTTTGAAGCTGGAACAAGTGGGGAGTGAACACTCATCAGTTTATGAGAGAAAGTGCTCGTCACCTAGGAAACCAGGGACCTAGCAGTGGCTTCTTACTGTTGCATGTTATTCCTTAAAGCTGATGATTATTTCACTATAGAGAAGATCACAAAAAATCTCAAGAACCAAACAACACCTCCCACCAAAATAAACCCCAAGCAGTAAACAGTGCACAGAAAGAGGATTATTAAATAGACAACAGAACACTTTAGGTGTTGGAATTTAATGCTTAAGGAAATAGATCAATTTGGAAAGCTCTAAAGTGTGTTAGGTTTGGATTCAGCCCTAGCTACAGTTAAAAAGTTGGAACTCTCATGACATATAAAACAACATTTTTTTTCTTTAAGCTTAAAGCAAAATTAATATTTTCAAACTGAAAACATTGCTTCTTTTCCATGTTTGTTCCAATGGAGTCAGCTCTCAAGTGTATATATATGTATATACGTATATAATCCTTTTCTGCCACTCTGGCAACGTAAATGTGCCAAACTGTGGCAAAATGTTCTTTCCAAGAACATTCTTATATGAAAGATTTTGCTATAGTAATACTGTACTAGACATGTGGACAGAAACTGAAATTTTCTCTTTAATGAACTTACAGTACCAAAGGTGCTGCTAACCAGAACACGAGTGACACTTGTTTTAAACTACCTGGACAGTCTTTAAGAAAAGAATGTAAAGTTGCTCCAAGTACAGGACTGATGCAATGGAAACTGAATCTTGTATTTTTCAAATTTTCCACTTTTTTTATCTTATTTGTCCCTTCTTCACGTGTTTTAATAATTAGCAACTTTACATAAGTCAGTGGTAGAGACATAATAGCCAAATATACATGTCAAAAAGAGTATTTACTAGAAAATGCAGTTTTTTCTACAAAATCTCTGTACATTTTTTCTGACCCTTTTAAGGTTAGTGGCAGTAGTAATGAGATTTGAAATGTAGGCTTATAGATATTATAATTCCAGTTTATCTTTTTACAGCATCTTAGTGCTGTGGTAGACAGCTGTTTACAAATAGGC
Organism: Gavia stellata; assembly: GCF_030936135.1. Lineage (NCBI taxonomy): Eukaryota > Metazoa > Chordata > Aves > Gaviiformes > Gaviidae > Gavia > Gavia stellata. The sequence continues at coordinate 51,416,567 of NC_082594.1, read as the reverse complement.
AGACCTCTGATGTGCCTCAGAAGGAGAAAAGAAAACCACCAAGTATTGCTGCGAAAATAGCTTAAGTAAGATACTTCATTTACATCAGCATTGTAAGGAGTCACAGTCTCCTGAAGCCTTGTTTAAAGATTAGTGTTATATACCAGATGTGACCTTTCACTTTAATTTATTTTTTCTTTTAAAAAGTTGCTATTTAAATGTCAAATTAAAAGCAGTCAGTAATTTTTCCCTTGTTAACTTTCAGTGTTGAAATAAGAACTGCATAAAATAAAAACATAAAATGTCTTACTACGTTTTGATATACTATACAAAAATGCAGGATTTTACTGGATTAGGGACTGATTTTTTAAACAGCTACTCAGTCTACAAGAAACCTTCAGCATAGAAAACTGTGATTTATGAATGGGAAATACCACCATTCACTAGCAAAGGCAGATGTCCAGAAAATCTCATGAGCTATTTGAGTCACCAAAATCATATTCTCACATAAGACGATATGAAGTTGATCTGAGCTACAGCATTTTCAGTGAACAGATACTATAAGGTTCAGTGTAATCGCCCAGCCAATGACTTTTTCACTGTCTTTGATTTTCTCTTATTGGCGAAGATCCAAGAAGGAACATTGCTGCTGTTGGACCTGTTTCACATTTCTTAGGAGGAACAGGATAATACAGTAATACTACTTCATCTGACAGGCAATTTTGGTAAATTTACAATTACAGTTCTTTTTTTTTTTTTTCTTTTCCTCACTTTGTTAGAATTAAAAATTAGTGATAGTTTCAGAGTTCCAGAAAGAGAAGTTTTCAGTGTTTCGAAGAAGGGGAAAATGCCAATAGCTGGTATTCTTAATATATTGAAAAACAGTTCTTTGTTTCACTTATTCATATATACACAATAATTAACAATATGAGAGCTTGTCTAGACTAATTAAAGCTTTGAATTATATTTTAATTTTTACTACATAATAAGAACTTGACAAATGAGTAAAAGCATGAATGGTTATGGAGTTATTTGATTTTGCTTTCTTTAATGAGTCACCTTTTCTGTCAGCTACACTTTCCTAGATATGTTTAAAATTACTACTATTGAGATTAAAACTGTATTACTAAGACCTCTCTGGAATATACACTCAGCCTCTTGTTTTCTGCTTTCAGTGGCTTATTCTGTTCAAACTAGGTAAGCAACTTTCAAGCTTCTTTGAAAATTTATTTTTAAGAGTTCTTTTATGGAGAAAAATAAAGGTATTGTATAGAAAAAAGTAGGGAAATCCAAAGCAATATTAAATGTCTGTGTGCACGCTTCAGTGTCATCATTTATATGTAAGTTTCATATATTTTATACATGAAACCTCTGGTTCCTTCTCTGTTACATGTTAATTCTGCTTTACTCTGTTTGACAGCCAATACAACCTGCTTCAGATTCAGGGTAATTTGTAAGTCAGAGGGAAATCTAAGAAACAAACTCTGGAAAAAATACAGTTTCCACTTTTACAGTTCTGCCAATGTCAGTTTTAACAGGCAAGACTTTGAGATGTTGACATGAATTAGCATTTTACATACTTAAGGAAAGTTACCCACTGAAGATGAGCTAGAGATTGAAATGCTCATCAGGTTGTTATGTTCCACAACAACATCTTTTAAATAGAAAGAATGTCAAATGTTTTGAGCTACAGCAGTGTGAAACTGATGAAGACACTTCAAATAAAATCAAGCTTTGCATAGCACTTCTTGTAATTCCCTTCTAATAACCACTGATGTGGACTTAAAAAGAATAGGGATACCCACAGCAAAGGAAAAGGAACTGGAGAGGTGAAGTCCCTTTACACTTTTCCTCATATTTCTTTGCATATCACTTTATCTTGGCCTACAATGATCTAAAGAAAACCCAAAACAAAATAGCAAATTAAGGCGGGCAGGGGGGAACCCAAAACAGGAAAAAAAGGAACATTTTGGAAAATTAAGAACAAAAAGAAAATTGAAAAAAATAAACTATATGTAAAAGCTGACAAGTCTGAAAACCCCGGGGAAGGATTTTACTATATTTCATTGTGAATTGTGGAGAAAACTTTCCTTACATGGGAACAAAAAAAACCAAAAAATTTTCACTAATAAATAACTTGGATACATATACTAAATATATGACAAAATAAATATACGAACTACTACTTTTGAGAGTTTTCACTTAATTCTGTAGAATATGTGCCACTAGTGCATAATATTTATATATACAAGGCTTTGAATATTATAACCTTTACCCTTCACTGATTTCCTTCATGTCTTTCTTATGGTCATGTGCTTTTTACTTTTAAAGCAATGTTTATTCCAAGTTTATCTCTTCAAATCTTTGCTTCACATATGGTATATCACATTTCTTAGGCTTTCTTGTGCATGGGTCTATGTGACAGATGTTCTAGGGCACCTTTCCATTGTCTCTACTGATGTATTCTGTGCATTCATTTCAACAGACCACTGATGCCTGGGAGAATATATTATATGCAAGAATCATTAAACGTATCTTCTGACTCACAGATTCAGAAGAACATTTGAGTATTTGATGCACCAGTTAAGAAATGGAAGCAACAAATGCACTTAAAATTTGCCATTAGTAAGTTATACCATTCAACCAAACTTCACAAGAAATTATTTTCCTTATGCTCATTCAATATAATTTGCACCCTTTGTGTTTCACCTGGAGCTACAGGTTGAAATAAAAGATGCCTGATGATACTGTTTAGTTTCACATGGTTTAATATAACTACAGAACACTCTAAGGTATCCAAATATCATGGTAATGTTGGAGAAGTTTGGACAATTTTATTTTTTTATATAAATTGGGGAAATTTTCATAATAGTTAATAGGTGATAAACACACTGCAGTCTGTGGAGGACCCCACGCTGGAGCAGGTGGATATGCCCTGCAGGAAGCTGCAGCCCATGGAGACCTCATGCCAGAGCAGGCTCCTGATGGGAACAGTGGCCCATAGAGAGGAGCCCAAGCAGGAGCAGGATTTCTGGCAGGAACAGTGGTCTGTGGGGGACCCATGCTGGAGCAGACCATTCCTGAAGGACTGTACACTGTGGAAAGGACCCAAGCTGGAGCAGTTCATGAAGAACTGCAGCCTATGGAAAGGATGCCTGTTGGAGAAGTTCGTGAAGGACTGTATCCCATGGGAGGGACCCCACACTGGAGCAGGGAAACAGCTTGGAAAGGAAGGAATGGAGAGACAAAGTGTTATGAAGTGACCACAACCCTCATTCCCTGTCCCTCTGTGCTGCTCAGGGGGGAGAAGGTACAAGAGTTAGGAATCATGTCGAGCATGGGAAGTAGGGAGGGCTAGGGGGAAGGTGCTCTTTGTTTTAATTAATTTTTGTTGTTTCTCATCATCCTACTCTATTTATAATTGGCAATAAATTAAATTAATTTCCTCAAGTCAAGTCTCTCATGACATTAATTGGTGAGCGATCTCCCTGTCTTTGTCTCAACTCACAAGATTTTCCATTTTATTTTCTCATCCTGTCCTGTTGAGGAGGAGGAGTGAGAAAGTGGCAAGGTAGGAGTTTAGTAGCCAGCCAAGGTCAAACCCACCACGAGGTATTACACCTTTCATAACAATTCTTCTGGCCTTATTTTTTAAAAGCACTTTAATTTCTCGAAGGGAAAATCTATTTCTTTATATACTGAAGATCACATGACCCATTTCAGGCTTGTTTTTTCAACATTAATATTGGCACAAAATAGTCAGACTATCTTTGCACAAAATAGGACCAATTACACATCTTATTTATGAGTAATTCTGTATTTTTAATTTCACAGCCTTATGAGTAGTTACTGGTACAGGAAAAAGAGATCAGGTAAAAAGCTTGGGTAAAGGAAGCATTGCATTGTCGGTGCATTACTACTATCATGGTATGAGGGTAATAGGGTCGCTGCAAAAATAGCATGTCTCTCAGATTGCCCACACACACTGAAATTAGGCAAGGAATATATTTTTTTTGGTGATAGGGATACAGGAGAACCATAAGGCCTAAATGAGTGATATTCTCTTTCAGTACACTCCTGAAATATCATGGAAGTGTCTCCCACTCAAGCTTACCTCTGCATCCACAGAGTAACACCTACTGTGTTCTGCTGCCAAAGAACATTGCACCAATAATGAAACAATGACCAGTGAGAACCTGTTTGGATCTTATTTAATCAACTTTCAAAAGAAAATGTACTGAAAGGACATATATTCTATATAGAGGTAGTTATTCACCGAGTTGTACGGGGATTAAATTGAGCTACTCCAGAAAATAAGCAAACAAAATCCTTGTTTGAAGGGGGTTGCAGTTTGTAGAAGTGACATTCATTCTGTCATAATTTAAATACAAGGAACTGACAAATTGAAGACCATTTTTAGGGTATTTTTATACCCACACACCACATTTTCCCTGCCAGACTGAAGTTTCAATAGCAACTTCAGCCTGCTTCTACCAGATAAGGAAACACAGTATGTATATTCAATCTCTTTCACTGTGTAAAACAATTCCTTAGTTATGCTCCCATGCTTTGTCTCCAGACCCAAATGCATATTGCATTGTTTCCTTAAGGTATGCATACATAATAACTATGAGCACAAATTCTTAATTGTCTAGAGGTAGATTTAAAATTATGTTTATGTTTTGTGGGTTTTGGTTGTTGGGTTTTTTTTTCAATTGGAGATGGGTATGGTTTGCAGTACTACAGAAAGCTGCAAATTTAAAATTTGAATGGTAATGCATTTTTACTTGTATAGGTAATTAATAGTATAAGCCTAAAATTAATCCAAAATTAAAATAAAAAAAAAGAAGAAAACTTTGCATCCCTTAGCAAGTTATATAAAAAGTTTAAATCTGGACTGGTTTCTTATATCTGATTTAAAAGTAATTAAAAGTAGGTTTCTGATATAACCACTATTAGAACCTTGGCTACTACAGGTTTAAAATTACAGCATAATTTTACGAACTACCTTTCATTCCCCTTTGTAATTTGATTTGTCAGTCCCTGCAAAAGAAAATTGTTGGTGCAGCTTTAAGAACAGTAAAAGAAACATAACAGCTGTTAAGTATACATTTGCTACACAGGAATATTTACAGTTACCAATTCATACAATATTTAGTTACTTCTTGTTGTAAGTATCAATAAAAGGAAAATTTATCCTGGTATACACAATACTACCATGAATAAAACTTTGTTTTATCGGTTTAGAATAACAGCTTCATTACTGCTTGATTAATCAAATTAGCTTAAGTGAATTTCAGACATTTATGATAGTCAGGCATTTCTCACATGTTGCAATTTGTAAAAAGAGGTTTTTAGAAATCTGAAGGTGACTCTGTTCATATTAGTGTAAGAAATCCTCCAAATCAAAGTCAGATTACTTGAGGCAGCAGGGCTAGTATACAAAGTTATGAGAAACAAATGGTGAAGAGGAAGCATATGAGGGAGAAGTCAAATTCTCACCCACCTCTCGAAACCCAGGTGAATGCCCTGACTATTGGAAAGGTGCTTCTGAAGTGAGACCATGCCACTTAGTAAAAAAGATCTTTCCCTTGATAAAGGAAAAGACCTGACTTCTGGTCCATACTCCTAGGACAGTTTGTACATTAAATGGAGTGAGCTTAATATAAAATTGATAAACAATCTTAAGAACATAGAAAGCAGATATTTTCCCTTCTAGATCAGTAGTCCCAGTCATCAAACTGCAAAATGAAGCTTTCACTGGCTGGTAATTAAACCAAAATAGTGTTCATTCTCTGGACTGTAGAGCAAGTAACTCAATACTGGTTGTATTCGTAATGTGAAACTCTTCCCTCCCTCAAGGGCAGAATGGTCTAATAATAATAATAATAATAATAAGCCACTGGTAGAAGCCTCTGGAGACATGCAGTTCCCTTAGCCTGCATAATCTTCTGCTGGGAGAGTATGTAATACAGACCAAAAACTGTGATAGGAATCATGATAGAAATAAATGGTATGAATAATGGCAGGGCAATGCTAAAATTCTGTTTATTTTCTCTCTTTTCCTCTGTCTCTCCATACTTGTTTTTTTTCCAAGAATACCCTATTTGAAGGCAGCCTATAATTATAAAGTCCCTTTGTAAAGCATTAGGGTGTAAGCTAAAAATTTTTATCTGAGTAGTACACTTGTAACTGGCTGGTTGATTAGTATTTATCAGAAAATAATAATCCTCCAGTGATTTTGAAAGAAAATATTGACCTTAAATTACTTTTTCTTCAATGACTCACCAGTAGGATCGAGAATATTCTGAAGTGTTAGCTGTGGTTTGATATATGTCCCTAAAACTGAGCATCTTGTGCTCATAATATCATAGGAAGACTGCAAGGAATTCCAGAGCAAAGTCAAGGTCTCTGAAGTTCTTAGCAATCTAGTTAATCTGAAACAGATTAGTCCTCTGAATCTATTGAAGCATACAAAATGTTCTCAGTACTTGCTGAAAAAGGTTACATTATTGGGAGAAAGAATATATAAGATTACTGATGTAATGTACAGGTAATTGATCTGATTATGTAATAGTAATACAAACTTGGGTTTTCATAAATTCATTACATCAAACTTACAGACATATAATTATCACTGTGCACATTTTCCTAATGCACATATACCATTAAGACCCTTATCACAATATAACAAACATAAAGGTCTGTAAAAAATATAAGAAAAGAGGTTCACTTTAACAAAAGTAAATGAATAACTCATTCAGTAATTTTTCCCTCTTTTAAATTACATAAATCACCATACTGTGTTATAGAATGTATTATTACAATCATGGATGTTATTTTTCTATTTTGTTCCTTGGTTTTGTCTCTATAATTCTAAAATAAAAAAATCAGAAGGATTTGTTTAGATACACTAAGTTGCATAAGTTACCTTGCTTTCTTAGCAAAAATAGACCAAGCCTAGAGATACTACATGCATTAATATGCCAATATGCTAAATTAAATCACAGAACTATTAAAATATGAAAAGCATAACACTAAGAGACACATTTAAAAAAAAAAAACCACCAAACCCAAAATGTGATTTGAATTCACAAGGGTTTTGTTTGCCTGTTTGTTTTACAATATGATGCTTTCTATTGATTGTCTCAGAATATGGATAAGTCAAAGAAATCTAACATGAGCAAGCAAGTAACATTCAGCATTTTCACATATCTACTCTTGTCTTCATTGTATTGTGACCAACTGGATATTCATCAAGACCACCCAGCAAACAGGTCAGATAATAAAAGCTATAGTATATACAGCGGAAAACAGAGTGTGACTTATTTGGTCTCATTGTCAAATCATGTTATGTCACACTACCTTGCAATATTTTTTAATAAGATTTAGCTGATTGATAAAAAACATAGTTAATGAACAAAACAGGCCAAAACACATGGATGAGGCAAAGTGTCTGATTAATATGTGCTATATATTATATGCATTTATGCCACAGAAATGCTGCCAAATTACTCTGTCCTGAGACACCGTAATTAATATTTATTTACTATATATATCCTGTAAGTACTTGAGAGAAATATTAATAGCATGGAAGCTGTTTATATGTTCAGTCATAAAAATTCACAACTCACGCAGAAGTGGTAACAGTTAAATAGAAGCATAAACTACAAGTTTGAAGTTATTTTTTTCTTAAATCATTCATCATGCTAATATGTGATGCAGGACTCTCACGAACATTGAAAGAAATGTTTTACAAACAGTCAGGAACAGAAGTTGTCCCTAATGATTTCATATCAGAAATAGTTACGTGGATAGTTCAGCAAACAGCTCTGTTTTATGCAATTTCAGTAATAGGCAATCATTTTTCTAAGATATTTTTCATTTTTTTATTTATATTCATTGTCAGCATTATGCATAGCATTTCACTTGTGTTCATGCTTTACCTAGTGAACTATATTAATATTGCAACATGTAGTCCAGTTTTATTTCATGCAGTTATTGTTTTCAATTTAGATAAGCAAAAATGTACTCTTCACTTAAACACCATCCAACCAGATTCTATAAAGAAAATTGTTGGGAAGCCAACTGGAAAATATGCTGTTCACTGAAGTCTTAAATGTTTGGACTTTTTTTACTAAATGAGAGCCATTAAAATAAAAGAGTTTATCTAGGACATTACTTATTCCCATTATTTTCTATACTTTTTGGCAGGCACCAGAAAGATAACAGCTGAATGAGTACTTACATGTTTAATGGGTACAACTTCTCAGTGAAAAGGTCTCAATTATCTTGAATGAAATCAAATTAAAATGAAATAAAATGTGAGGAGCAGCAGCATATCAGTTATAACACTTTAAAAAATGGGCTCAGAAAATGTGAAGACACTTATCACTGCTATTATTTCATTGTACAGAGTTATCAAAGGAACCAGGATAGAATTCAAATGGTGACACATCTGCTTTTTTGCATTGTATTTTGAATTAATCTTAAACAATTTTTTAACTTACTTAGTAATGTATATGAAGAACACTTGCAAAAGACTGTAGATTTTGGTTTCTGCCATCTCCATGTCACAATGGACAAAATTTTAAAACAGAAAAGTTAACTTCAGCAGTCTTTTTGACCATTTATCATATGCATAAGAAGTACTGGAAGTATCAGAGAAACTTGCCAAATGTAGGTAAGGAGGAATATCAATGAAGTGCTTCTAGGGGAATGACTTTACATGTGTTATCAGTCAAGACTGACTGTTAGAACATAATATCTGAAATTCTTGGTTTATTCTCATGAACATGAGGAGACTAGTTAGCTGTGGATTAAACAGTTAGGGCTGTAGTGTATCGCTACCATGAATGCAGCAGTAAGGCACAAAATCTGGAACATCAGATGTGGTCACAGCTATGCGTCCTTCTTCCTCTTCCATTTAGGCTGAGGATGTATATTGATCCATGAAGCAGTTTATGTTTGCCGCTGTCATTAAGACAGAGTCTTGGCACACAGGTCTACAAGCATGAAATATCCTCTTAGCACATCTTTAAACGGATCCACTCAAATATATTTTGATTGTCTTTTAATTTATATCTTCAGTGTAAATAAGTAAAATAATCTATTCTTCCTAGTCCTTTAGGAGCTAGCCAAGGTAGCTGAAAATCTTAGAAGCCTTTGTCAATTACGATAACCCTGGAGCTCTTATTATTAAACTTCCATTGCCTTTAAACTATGCTTGCTTCATATTTTCTCATTTATGTTAACATTTTAGGGACTGCCATAAAATAGCAGTGAATTGCCCCTGGCCCCAAGAAAACAAGGAAGTCTAGGGCTATAACAAAGAATATTATGGATTTGTAAGACATGGCTGCTACGATCAGTGTGTGTCTCCACGTGTGCAAACTTCCATTAATTAGAAACATAGAGGGACACAAGTAGCTCCCTGTGTGATCCCTGAGATAAAGGGGCAGGACAGCTCCTAGAACGACAGAAATCACACAGGCAAGTAATCGGACAGATTTTCTGAGCCTTTCAGCACTAGATCAGCAGTGCTATTAAGAAATAAAAAAAATTGGTTCAAAGAGAGTCTGTGGAGCCATTCTGTAAAAATCTGGGTTATTCCACTTGCAAAATGGATTAAATCATGCTACATAGATAAGTTAAGTGCATAAATAAACAAGCAAAACCATTATGTGTGTGAGTAGAGAGGCAAACCAATCTTAAAAAACTTGCAGTTATAAACAGTCCATGTTGTCAGCCCATGGCATTGTAACTTTAAGGCACCTGGGTTAAGTGAAGAGGACTTCTTTCCCTCAGGGATGGTTAACTTTATAGATTCAAGAGAGGCAAAAATGAATGGTTTCTTAAAGGAGAAAAAATGATGAAAATGAGAAAAAAATGGTAGATGGGCAGGTGTGAACAAAAGCCACTTGCTTTACCACCTTCCAACCAGCATAGCAGCTTTACGGTAACAGAAGTCCTACACAATGGTATGGTTTGCTGCTAGATGTGAGAGAGTTGGAAAGTGCACCTTTGCTTTCTTAGGGGTAATACACACATAGCACATCAAAGCACTCCAGAAATATCAATTACGACAGATTTCTGAGGCTGTGTTTTAATAAAAGAACAAATCCACCTTTAGGAATCTTGCTTCGCTATGAAAAACTCTACAGCCAGATGAGAAACCGTTGGTCTCATATAAAAAAACACCTTGGCTGCTCAAACTGGGTTTAATAATTTTAGCAGCTGAACTTTCTACCAGCTGGCTTTATAAAGAGTAACGCATCATCTGTCCTCTAGAGAGAGGATAAATCTGGTATAACCATACAGTCAGCAGGAGTAGGCTTATATTGTTTGCCCTGGGTATCTTAACAGTAGCACATTTCTGTATATGCAGAATCAGGGTTGAATTTGTCCAGTTGAATAATCCTGTCATGGACACATATGGCATAAATACTGTGGGATCATGGTCTGAGCTGCATTCTTGAGTTGATTCATGGAGTAAGCAGAGCCTGATCCTCTTTGTCATTGCTTCTGTTCCCTTTTGGATGTAAAGTTGCAAGAGAGGTGACTAGAAATTATTGTTCTCTGTCCATCTTCCCTTTTAATGTGTCAGAATAATTTCTCTTGGAGATGCCCTCATGTTTTTTATGATAGATTCCAGGAGTTGCAAGGGAGCCTATGACATCAGAAGAATGTGCCTTAATTTGTCTATTTGATGTCTTCATCACTTGAAGTACAGGCCAAAATTTTTTCTCACAAGACAAGCAATTTTGGTAATTCTTCACCATAACTTCATTCTTCTATAAGGCATTTGTTCATCTGGGGTACTAACGTCTCCTGGTCTTTCCAGTCTTTCTCTACCTGCAAGTTAAATATTACACTAACACATGAGATTTTGATTTGTGCTAGCAGAATATCAAGTGACAGTAGACAGACTTCTCAGTAATCATCCCAGCCTAGAGCAGACAGGAATCTGCCAGAGTCATCAGTGCTAAGGCTTCTCTCATATCAACACTGTTCCATTGACTGGAACAGAGATACCTAAAATTAACACTTGTGTTATATCAAAATGAAAATTAGAAATATTATCCCCAGAGCAGAACTAAAGTTACGTATTAAGAAAATCAATATTTATAAGTAACGCAGAAAAAGCCATAGTTAGAATGGCATTGTACAAGTCACTCATATGACATTGTCTAAAATACAGCAGATGTTTCTGGTAGTTCACTTCAAGAAAAATTAATTTATAGTAAAATAAATGCATGAAAGAGTCACTAAAATAATGAGATTAGAGGCTAATAGATCTTTGACTGCTTATGAGATATAACTGCAATCTATACATCTACAAATGATGGAAGATAGCTATCCAAACTAAGAACAATCTTGACACGAGAGTAAATGGATATAAACTGCCCATGAATACATTCAGACTGGAAAGGACATTTTCCATCCATCATATAGTGATATTCTACTGCAGCTTTCTTCTCAGTGAAGTACATGCAAAATAAAAAAAGTAACTACATCCAAGCAAAAGTTTGATATATCATGAAAAGCATTATATACTGTGATTGTCTTCAAAAGCATGGAACTGACTCAGTGATCCAAAAGTATTATTAGTACTATATTTCAAGATACCAATTTTAATATGTAACTGAGATTCCTGAAGCACAGAAGAAGCATTGTCATCAAGACTGCAAAAAGAGAAGAAAAAGGAGAAAGATCAGTTCTATTGAGAACAAAAGTAAATATCTGTATAAAAATACACAGGCGAAGTAATTATAAAAATAGCCTCTATCAAGCACCTGGCTAAAAACTCAACTCAGACAATCTTCAGTGTACAACAGAAATATCTGCGAAGTAAAAAAATTGCCCAACTAGACAAACTGGGAGTGATATTTGTATTTGCATATGTATATGTTTTGTACATGTGTATATATGTGTATGCATATGTGTATGTATATGCACATAATTATGAGCAATACAATATGCTTCATGTATCTATATCAGAGAAGTAATTATCCACCATAAACTGTTGAAATTTTTGTTAGCTATAATATGCTGACCTTTGTTTTGTAGCAATACAAAAGTAGATTAACACAATGAGAAATTAATTTTCTCAAACAGAACTACTGTGCAAATAAATGAGACAATAATGATACCCTTAGGGATCCTAAAATTAAGAAGGGGTTTTTGAGGGAAGCTGTTAAATATAGATAAAAATATTTATATGTACATATATATTCTGTCAATTCGCAGCTTTGTAGGGTAAAATTTCATGCTTAGGAAAAAATAGAGATTAGCTCTACAAACTTTTATTTCTGTAGGTGTTACAGATTATTACTGCTGCTAAACTCTTGCAAAATTTATATATTTTTAATGTTTTTGCATCTTTCTGACATATATTAATTCCTCATATGATATTGTATTGGGAATATTGTGGAAGATACTGTACTTGAGGAGTTAATGATCTCAGGCAAGCCATGTCACCTGTATTAGACCTAGTAACCCCTATGTTAGCATGAGTGACCACTGTGTAGCCCTTTGTGCGTAACAATGCCAGAGAATATTGTGGTATGACCAGAACATGAGCTGTTCCTGGATATAGTTCCTGGATACATGCAGCTGGATGTGCTCTGGTGGACAGAAAGAGACAATGCTCCTATGTGACAAGAAATACAGGGCTTTTTTGTTACATTACATAAAAGGCACCATAGTATGGGAGGCAGACTAATCGTCTCCATAGGTGGGAATTCCACGTAGTGTGCTTTGGCTGTCCACTGGGCATCTGTCCAAAGCTGCATGAAAGTGGGGTTCCCAACATCTGAAGGGATGTAAAATTTACTATTTATATTTCTCTTCCTATTTCTATCTTACTATTAAAGGAATTTTACCATGTTGTTTTGTCTTTTTTATTGAGATCAGGAAAGAAACCTGTACCCCTCCAGTGCAGAGCACATATGCTTCATTTTTATAGAAATTTCTCCTACATTCATATGAACTATTTTTCCTTGATACATTTGTAGTTTTATTTCTTGCATGTGATATTGAACGAGATACTTAGAGTCCTTTTTCTGTAATAAGTAAGTTGCTAGCACTCTACACACGTTATTCACTACTGTAATTAGAAACCTCACAGGAAATGAAGCACGAACGACATAACAAAAAAGTATGTAAAGGAAATAATGCAAAGTTCCATGCCAGTTAGGTAGACCAAATTTGTAATTGTTTTTGTTTTTTTCTTTCAGATGCTTCTCCTTCTTTTTCAAAATCACTGCTTATTCTATGTCTGTGCTTCTCCTATACCCTTACATTTTTCCTTTCTTCCAATTAATGTTCCTCAATTCTTTTCTTTTGTCATCTCAGGTTTCTTTCTTCTACTCTGTTCAACCAGATCAAATCAGAATCAATTATACGTGCACCAACTGTGCACATATGTGCATCAACGCACATGAATGCATGCGTTTGATAGCTCTATTTTACCACAAGGAGTCTGAGATTCTCCACTTTGCTATTTAAACAGCAATTTTCTCTTTTGCAATGTAAATGAAAATGCCATTATGATGGCCAAGTTTTTCATACATGCACCACCTTTTTCCCTGTTTATTACAAATATACAAATAGTTATTCTAAATACAAGAATACAAAAATCCAGGCCATTTTTTTCTTGTTACAGAAGTTTCATAAATAGGATTAATAATTCAGTTCCCCATATCTCTTATCTTATTGTGAAGACACATCTAGAAATCTCACTGAAAAAAAAAAAAAGAAAAAAAAATAGGATTTCAGAATAAAATTACTTCACACTGTAAAAAGTAATCTATTTTGTTGCTAGATAACTTAATAATTGTTCTGTACTTATGGTACTTAAACAGCTCACCCATTGATTTCAACGATTGAAGGAGTTAATGATGTGAGTAGGATTTCAAATCTCAAAAAGCACTTTTCCCCACTGGAGATGGGATGCTTTTGAAAGCCTAATTATGCTCTTAACAATACACAGCATATTACTGAAAAAAAAAGTTAAAATCATATGAAGAGTTAAAGTACGCAAATCCCATGCTTTAATGTACTCATTTTCCATTGCTTACATACTATTCAGGGGTGATTTACCATTTACTGTTGACATTTTCTTGTTCCTGACCATTTTTAGACATTTATGACTGCAAAGTAAAATCAGTCCCTTTTGTAGTGGGCTGGCTTGAGAGAGGGTCTACCTTGAAACTCAGTGACTGACTGGATTTACACCATCAAATATTTCACTGACTGCTAAAGAAGCCCCCAAGGGAGGGCAGGGAACTGGATCCAGTGGGTCTACTGCTCAAGTTAGGCATAGTTCTGGTTAAAAGTCCTTCCACAGGAAAATCAAAGGAAACTGTAGGTTCGGGGTTTATGCCAGATCATGGTCAAGTGTGAGTCATGCATCTGTTTTCAAGAATTATGATGTTATATTTATCACATATAATAAGAAATAACCGTGTTATATCCTTCCTTTAAGCAATCATCACAAAACTATTGGATTTTAATAACAAGATTTCTTTATAACCTCAATGACACACTAATTTTACTTTGAACAGTTAACATAACATAATCTGTTTTCCGAAAAATCCATAATCTCTCCAGCAATTCTGTTTTCTGTATGGCACTTAAATGTTTCTCACTTAAATCTAGGAAATCCCTCTCTGTATCAAGGGAAAAAAAAATGCTGTCAAATTGATGATTCTTATGAATCATCTGTCTTCTGCATTGTTAGGGCACTGCAAAAGGGTAAACTAATTAGTCCTGCTGCTCACTTCCTATTAGGAGCAGGACAGGTTAGGATCTGTGCTCTGAGGTATTGTTTTAGTGACAGATTCAATTGTAATTCTGTTTTTCCATGCTGCCTGACTGAATAGGACACAAATGAGCTTCCAAACTCATGAGACATCTCCTACCATGGTTATTGTTTACTATGTATGAGCACAGTATTCAGAATTATAGCAACATCTTTTGTCTGAAATCTTCCCAGTTCAAAACTAAACAAAACTATTTTTTTTAAAGCACTTGTTTAACGCAGAAGAGTTCTTTATGAATGCTGAAACCATGTGCTGGCCTGTTAGCAGTTCATTTGATCTGGTGGTGCCGATATCCCCAATTTCTACACAGAAAATGGGAGCTGACTTTTAAAAGACCCTTGGATTGTCAGGTAATGAAGCAGTCCATGCTGTAATCACTTAACGGTTAGTGGAAGCAGAATGATTCCCAAACTGAGTAAGCAAAAGATTTTTGGAAGGTAGCAGGAACTCTTTATGCAATAATACAGAAGCTACTATTGGAATACTAAATTCACTTCAAGAAAGAGCACTGGAAAGTGTTATAATAATGATCTGAGTTTTAGGAAGCTTGTACATGAGGAGCTTATAAAACCTCTTAAAAGATGACATTAATAGTTTAAAATACAGCGTATCATAAAAAAATATCTGCAAGTAGGTGTTATCTCAAATTTATAATTATTGGTTGGAAAAAAAAAAGTGAAATAAAGCAGACATCATAAGACACCATAAGACATCCAGGCCTGGATTACTTTCTGAAAATTGCACTTCAGTTCACATAAAAGCTGCAGGCTTGACACAGAGAATTTTCTAGATGGGATTCTTTGATCTCTGTCATGCATGTGGTTGGGGAGGGCAATCAGTGGTCCCCGTTCATCTTAAGATCTTTTAAATGTGGAGGTATATTCTTGAGCTTAAGCATTCACATTTTAATCAAGATATTAGATCAAATGTGACCTAAAAAAAGAAAATTATTTCAATGTAAAATAGCATTCCATTTAAAAATAACAGAATTCTCATATTTACATTTACATTGCCTAGTGTTCTCTTCTGAAAAATGTACCTTTGACATATTTCACTGATAAAATAAAGATATTGATATCCCCAGACTGAATACCTGCACATACAACATGAGATATATACTAACTGGTAGCTGAAATCAGCAAAATCTACTCTTTTTATCCTGTGATATCTTAGGCTTTTTTACTCTCTTGATTGTCTTTCCCTACCTGCTTGAAAATCACATTAAAAAAAAAAAACGAAACCCATCCTAGAAAAGTTTAAGATTTGGAAGGCTACCTAGTAGAAGTCTTATAGCCAGGTACTGCTTTTTGTTACAGTAAACATTGACAATAGGCATAAATTGTACAGATATTCTGTAATTAAAATACAGCAAAACATAGTAGTCAAGTTTTGACTACACAAATGTTGCATAGGAACATGTATTACTGAGTCGTACCAGCAGTTAAAAACCCAGTAAAACCCAAACATATACAATGCTATCTAGATTTATATCTTTCTTTTTGGAATGAAACAATATGATGTGAATGCATATTTTTAACAACTGTAGAGAATTGAGTGTGTTAAAAAGTTAATAGAACCATCGATGGAATTAGGAAGAATTATCCTAGCATTTAACGTGTCATATATTCCTCTGTGTGAAGAAATAAAAATGTGAGTTTCCCATATTTTAACTGGTTCTGATGAATCACAGAGCAGAAAACATCTTTTCTATTTTGATAAATACATTTAAAGAGAAATGAATCATATTGCACTAGCTACTCTGCCTTTTCTGAAAAGCCTTTGTTAAATATTGCTAATAGAAAAGGATTATGTCACATATTACCACAAACTGGACCATATATGTCCTTGTCAGTTTATTTTATTAAATCCTGTGAGATTGAGACAGTTTCAGATCACTGAGGAATCATTTCACAGTAATAAAAACAAATTACTTCAAACATGGGTTTTTTTTCCTTCACTCACAAGCTTGTAGTTTCCAAAACTATTCCAAGATATTTCAGACAGAATTTTTATCATTGTTGGATGTGTCATGCATTCTATCTAACTAACTTATTCACTGGAATGGTATAGCTAGTGGTTTGGTCAAGAGAAAAAAACACCTCGAAAATCTTAAACAATATAAAGACTAGAAAGCTTAATTTTGGTAGAATGCTTTTAAATGGTAGATTTATATCACAAGTATGCATTTAAACAAAAAAAGTGCAGTGGTAGAGAATAAGATGAACTGTAAGACTACTGTTTTCTCTTTGCAATTCCTACTCATGGATCATTGGTAGACAATTTTCACGTATCTTAAGACTAAGTACTCACAAATATTTATGGCAACTAACTATATGGTATCTTGAAAATGCTGGATGAATTTAGATTGTTCTGTAAAATTTGCACTATTTGGCTATTCCTGATTGGCTATTCATAAGGAAGCCAGAATATAAACAAGCATAGGAGGATTTTCAGAGTTCATTCTGCTCATCTCTTAAAGATTTCTTCTTATTAGAATTTCTTATTCTTGGATTTACATTTACCTTTGACTTTCTTTTTTTTAAACCAGAGAATTCATAATTTGTCCCAGTGCATAAGTAATGAGTATTATTCAGGACAACAGAAATTATCAATGTAGAGTATACACTGTTCTTGATCTGTGGGATTTATTTTTGTATTACTGTACTCACGTATAACTTCAATCATACTATAAAATGCTTTATTTAGTATCTTTTTTATTTTTGTTTTCTTTATAGGGAAGTAAGTGACAAAATTGTTCTCTAAACTGAAGAATTACACTTTCCCTTAGTGTTTGTCTTTATCTGTCCTTGATAGCTTTTGAGTGGTAAAGAACACTCACAATAAGTATATTTACCTGAAATATGAAAACATCTGACTTCAAAGATCTAGAAATAATCATATCGACTGAACATCTTATGCAGATGAGAAAATGATGAGTCAAAATATACGTACTTTTAAATTATAATAAGTGATCATGTTTCCAAACTTAAACAGAAGAATAAAATTCTGTTACAAGAAAACACTTCCATTTCGTCTTCCAGATGCACAGCAGTCATAAGCAGTTCTTATAGCGCCTTCCACCCCTACCTGACCCTCACTCCCACCCCATGCCTGTCCCACTTCTGTATGATTTTCTCTGCTTTTCTTGCTGTGCTTTTATTCTTAAAAATCAGTATCAGACATTTCAGGCAGTTTCTCCTTTTTCCTGCTACTATGCCAGACTATTTCATAGTGTGTGAGGAAGATCTCCAAGTAAAATTCATGGTATTCATCAGCGTGCTTCTTTGAAGCCTGCTTTTATTACATTTGGTTCCTTGCCAATTTTGAAGATCAAGATAGAGAATTCTCTATATATTATATTATATGAGCTTGAAAATGTCTTATACTCAGTCCCCCTCTTTCTCAGAATGACCTGTATTTGGCAGTCATAACAGCACCTCACAATAAACATACATTGGCCTGTTGCCAGAGCTGGAGGGAAGGTACAATGCCTGTCAATTATGATTTCCTCAGCATTTTGTTGATGAAGCAACTCTCCAAACATTTTCTGAATAAATCCAATAGGATTATCTTTTTTGAATTCTCTGTTTATTCTTTAATTCATATCTCACATCTGTGTAAGTTTTCAATGTTATTCAGCTGGGCTGGCTTTTCTTTTTTTTACAATAATTTTCTGTTTTGTAGAATATTCCAGCTTCAGGCATTTCTTTTATTTTTTCCCTCATTTGCAAAGGTGTGTGAAAAACATGTGCTGCTTCTGCATTTTTTGCCAATACTTTAGAGCTAAACTCAGCCTCTCTACCCCATGACTACCCCAATCTTTTAGCCTGGCAATTATCCTTGACATGTTTTTTTAGAAATTTGATTTTTCCTTTTTTTCATTGTTGCAAGATTTGGGAAACAAGTTCTTTTCTCCATTAACAGAAGCTTTGATTCCATAATAACAGCTGAAAAAAGTCTCCCTTTTAAAAAGGATATATCTATAAAAGATGGACAAAGTTATGTTCTACTTCCTATTTTGGAATGTATGTAAGTAAAGAGCAACAGAGATATAATTCACCTTTAAACCTCTTGGACTAATTAAGTAAACAATCATAATGTTTTCAAATTTTGAAGAGGGTCAAGTATAAAACATAGCTACAACAGAGAAGATAAAATTGATCACCAGTAGAATCTAGCCTTCAGAGGCTGTTAACACATTTGTCTCTTTCAAATCATTCTAGTTTGAAGAACAGATGTTTAAGAAAAAGGGGGTTTACGTTTATTTCTTCAGAACTTCTAGTATCCAGGCATTTTTTGAAATAGTGCTTATGTTCTGGTGGACTGATGAAACAACTCGTTTTCAGTCAAATTCTATCTCTTATGGCTGATTTGATCTTTCCAGTGACTTATCAAATCTACTTTTCTATGTTGATACTAGAGACTAGCTTTTTATGACACTTCTTGATAAATACAATTCCCTTTTTCATGTGGGACAGTTGTTATGATGTCTGAATGGGTATAGGTTGTAAATTCTTGTTTGGAATGCTAATATTCAGAAAAAGATAATTATGAAAATTCATTGGCTCCAGAGATGTTGGGCTTGACAGCAGGACTTACGCAGCTAAAACCTACTTGTTTTAATTTACTTGAACAAGGAAAAATGCTTTCACTGAGCAGCAGGGATAAAACATTGCTTTCTGAAGAATTACTGATTTTTCAGATATGAGGTGAATGAGCGATATTTACTCTGAATCTACTAAGCTACCCTAAGTAATTTGTGAAAGAACTGTATGAAAATCATGCATATATATATACATACACATGGAGCTAGAATGAAATTATTAGAAAAATGTTCAATACTGTCTGCATTTTGTATAAAAAATTTGTTATGGGGTGAAAGGTACCGAAAGGCACTGCTAAAGTAAGATGTTGACTACAGTTGCCCAGCTCAAAACTCTCCACTGAGAAAATAAACAAGACAGAAAATTATTATGGAGAGGCTTACCAAAAACTTTGGTATACATCTATGTACAGAAAAGAAAAAAAGAAGCACAAATGAATTCTTAACATATTTACGTTCTTATAACATGTTTAGGGTGGGAGACCAGAAGATAATAGTAAACCAGGCAACAACAACTAATTTGCTTTAGATTTTTCTGGGGTCATGTCACCAACAAGGCCACTGTCAGCATATGGCTACCATCTGAGCAGGAAAGCAAAATATTGTGAAATCTACAGACAACCAATATCTTGAAGAAGGCTGAGCCTGGGGCTGAGCTGCTGTGTATGATGGCCAAGTCACCAGTCAAATCACAGACGTGTTGACGGGTTGGAGAGAGTGTCCTTTTTCCCCAAACCTATGGTGTCTGCCCGTCACAGATGGACCACAGTGTTTTGTGCGAGTTTGTATTCTGTGCAGAAAGTGTGTGTTGTAGGATAGACACCTTGGAATAAAAATCATAATCTATCCGCTATACCCGTGTTCCTTCATAAACAAATTTTAACTCTTATGCAATTAGGTGTTGCGATTCTGTCATTGTAGCTACCTCACCCCTAAATTTCTCCATGGCACCTCTGCTTCATGACTTTCTAGTAAAAAAAAAAGATTATCTGAGCAGAACAGTTTGCAATGATGTACCACTGTAATACTGTATTGCCATTGCTAGTAACAGGAGGTATATTGCTGGTATGTTCAGCTTTGTACTGAGTCTGCAAAACCTCAGGGCTGAGCATTGTCAGGCCTGCTCTCTCTGAACTTTTCCTGACCTGCCCGCAGGTTTGTTTTGCTTGGTTTAGCTGTGACAGCAATTTCCCTAATTGATCAGGTGCCTACAGCTAATTTGCTCTACATTCAGAGCAGTACAACCATTGTTGTAATAAACAGTTATTCTGCACAGAATGAGATATATACAGCCCTAACACAGTGACATAGTGTAGAGAAATTAATTACAGATATGGTAGGATAGCAGAAGCCTTGAGAAGTGGGAACACAGGACGTGGTGCAGAGGAGCTCAGGCATGCGGTGATAAGAGACAGGGCACAGGCTTGGCACTGGAGACACCAGAACTATAAAGAATTTACCATGGTCAGTTAAAAAAGTACAGACCTGGAGCTGGACAAAATTGGTTTTAGGGGTAACAAAGAAAAAGAATTATATATCTAACATATGTAAAGGGCACCATATGTAGTGAATTTGGATGTAACAAGGAGCTGCAGACCAATGAAGAAAGCGCAAGGGTGTAAAAGTGTTAGCAAACACGTCAAAATGACCCCAGCTGGACCCTTAGAGAGAGGACGAGAGACCCATCAACATGAACATCATAGTCCTCCCAGTAAAGGACTCCAGAGGCTGATAACTCACTGTCAACTCCCTCGCCGCCAACACACACACACACCAGAACGAAACCACCAACCTCAGGGCCCAGAGGAGCATTGGGAGGGTGAGCATAACACTGGGAACATAGGCTGAATCTGAGAAATGTGTGCACAATGATTTTAACTGCATTCTTCTTTTTTTAGTAACAATTAGATCTAGACTAATAATGATTAGACTCTTAATATTTCATTTATACTAACAATGAATTCTTGGCTTTCCTTATATATGAAGTGCTCTTACTGTTTGGCCTTCAGCAAGATTTTGAATGCCGCAAGTTTAAATATCCTGTAATGACTTCACACTACTTGATAAACATATGCCATCAAGTCATTTTAACAGTAAAATGTGCATCTTACTGTCACAAATCTTGAAGAGTTTTTCTTGAGTTATTTTATATGGTTAAGGAAAAAAAAAAGGAACATAAGCCTGTAAAAACAGTTTAATCAATAATCACCTTCAAGCAATGTTCAGCAAGAGATTTTCTTCCAAGATGTACATAGACACTACTTGAAATCAGATAGTAAAAAGAAAGGAAAAAAAAAAAAAAAAAAGCAGGTTGTTCAGTAGAACCAGTAAAACAAACCAAGGCTAATGGAATTAGTTGATAAATTAAATTCATAAACAGTGAGGTTGTTATTGACAATGAAATATGTAAAGCTTGGGTTTTTAAAAACTCTTCTGTATTCAGTGCAATTAAGATCATTGTAGTTATGAATATTATATTAGATGCCACAAGAGACAGGGGAGACACAACTATCTTTCAAGAGAAATTTTAAGGAAAATATATTTGGAAGGGAAATTTTTTAGATTAAATTAACTATGTTATGCCTCAGACAATTTTGGATACTTCAATGTGCAATTTAGTAAATGATAGTAAAATAGCATTTTATTATTTTCATTGCATTAAAATACTTCAGAAACAGAGGTATTTCTTTTATAGAAATCTAAGAATATTGAAGAGTAATTCACACTCCTTTTATGTGTATTTTTTTCATGTTGCAGAGAAATTTGGCTACTGTGAACCAAATGATGTCCTCTGTTTCACGCAAAGCATTGAAAGTCACTATGAGTACTTGTATGGGATCACCCAGCTAAACCGGTTTCGGAGCACACAGGTGAGATGCAGGGAGTTGTGATTCGACTCAACTTTGTCTCACCGTGACAAATCCTTGTCTATGCAGAGATGACTTGGGGGGAGCTGTGGAAACGGCTCAGCCCGGGGTTGTCTGAACACTGCCGAAACCCGAATGGAGCCGTGAATGATCCCATAACAAACAAAATGCCCTGAGTACCATTCCACCACTATTCAGTAACTTTGTGTGCTAGACATCACAAAATTAGCCATACAGACTAAGGAGCCATCAAGGCACCAGAGATAAACATTCACGCATAATCCTGCCTCCACCCATCAAATCAGGGAATAAAAGCCCATAAGGTTTGGGCAGAAAAGGGGGGAGTCTTTTTCCAAGGATACAGCTGGCCTGTAGGAGATTCTTTTCCCCTTGTCCAGGACGCTGTACAAGGTAACTTCCCAGGGACTGAGAGGCCTTACCTGAGAGAGACGGTAAGTGATTAAGAAACATACATATCATATTTGGCATGCTTTAAGATCGTGAATAGTGCACTCTTTCTAAGGTATTAATATCTAGCGCGCTTGTGAATAGTGTATTTAATTGCAATAGTGCATTTCTCCATTGTATCCATAAAAACCTGCAATAGTGGTGTATTGGACCTGTGAGTGAAGTTGAAATAAATTGTTAATTTGAACCTTACAGTGAAGTCTCTTTCTGTCACATCATTAATCCAGAACGTAGAATTAAGTTCCATTGTATAAGAATCAGCAGCACTATCTATAAAGATGATAACCCCACCTTCGGTAAAAATAATGGTTGCATCCTAGGTATGCAATTATTTATAATATGTGATTTATAAAGAGATATTTAAAAAAAAAAAGGAGAAAAATTTTCTCAGTTCTTAATAATCTTCAGTAGGTTATAAGCACCAGTTCCCTTAGTCTTACTTCAGAAAAACAGAAGAAAACTTTAAAACATAGCAGTTGTTTATTTTTGATGTAAACAAAGCTACATAAAATAGTCTTAAAATTTTACAACCCATGTTTCACTATGATGCCTAATAGATACTCAGATTTGTCAACCTTTTTCCTACACCCATAGAATGCTTACATTAGTTAGTATATGTTTTACCTTTTACTGAATAAGTCAAGATGAGAAAAAGGTTAGACTTGTTATATTTCAATGACAAAAAAAATAATCACACCACCATATCAATATATGATACCAACATCTAGATTAACGGGGATGAAAATTGTAGTAGAAATGTAAAACCAATAAATATGTACAGTCCAAATAGTAATTTATCTGATTTTATTATTTTCACACAGTTATGTTAATCTCCATGTCCAGGATGAATAGGATAAGAAATAATAGGCTTAAGTGCAGCAATGGAGATTTTGATTGGACATTAGGAAAACTGGAATAGTTTGCCCAAGGATATTGAGTCTTCAGAACGGAAGGTCTTTGAGGGCAGCCTAAAAATATACTTGACAGGCATGAAAAAGTTAAGTCTGATCATGCTATGAAGCAGAAGTGGACACTCTACAGTTCTTTTCCAGCTGGACTGTGTAATGCTGTGTCATTTACCTTTGATCTTCCCTATGCTGGTCTGGGAATGCCAGTTTCATGGGACAGCTGCAGATCAGTCCATGAGAAATGCTGGGTTTCTTTGCTTGCTTGCTACATAACTTCAGCCTTTTTTTGGAATAAACCCAAATTTTAGAAATCTTCCCATGAAGTTCAAAACCTATTATTGAGGCAGCTTTAGTGCAGAGCTTATGTCTGACACCTTCTAGGGCAGTGGCATCCCACAGTCTCATTACTTTGAGGCTTCAGAAACACTTCAGAAATCTTCCCAAGCCCACAATTGCCTTGACATTATTTTCTCAGCAGTTCCACAGCAGAGAGCTCTTGTTTCTATTTAAGAACTTCAGGGACAGTGTGACAGGAAATCAAGAATTTTATGATTAACAAAGGGTCATCATAGCCACAAAAAAGACAAAGAAAAACAAATAAACAACAGCAAACCTTTGGTATTAGAGAAGCAGTCTGCAGAGCTACATTCTTTTAAAAAACAGCAAAATACAGGACAATGGGTCTCCAAGTATAAATTTGTCCTGCTTTTTGTTCTGTGAGTTAATGATAGCCTTAGGTCTGGAAGCCCATTCTACAGTTTTGATTCTAGTAGCAATGCATGTGTCACTGAACTGATACTTTGCTAAAAAAGTATCATTTTTTGCTTTTTTTAAAGGCTGTCATTCTTAATTTCAGTCAGAAACAATCAAATTTTCAAGATTCTTTTTCTAAAATCCAGCAATAAAGATATTACAGAATTGATCAAAGTAAACATCAATAGCACTATAGAGCGACTTTTTTTTTCCAGATGCAAGGTACCAGTGTAGTTGTTCAGATGTAAGGGTCATTTTGTTCTTTTGTGTTGTTGTTTATTTGTATACTTCTTGGTATTAATGTTTGCTTTGACATTTGAAGAGTTCTGCCACATAATATTTTGATAGATATACTAAAATGAAGATTAGAAAATGAAATCTCTGAGAAATCCACACAAAAAGAATTAGTTAGGCTGAAGGTTTCATTTTGTTTCACTTCACTTAGACAAAATAAATTGAAAGACTGTTCTATAGGTTATTTATATAGTTCTCAGACTTCACAAGAGAGATGAAGAAGAGTGCAGAGAGTGAACCTTAATGCATGAAGTTCATACAGTTTGCAGGTATGCTATCTGATCCATATGTCTTTTCACAGAGGTAAGATTTGTAAACTGATGATATTCTATTTCTGTGTATATAGATACATGTAGACACAGATATGTATAATGAGTCATGTGCTTTTCTAAGAAAACAGTAATATAGCATCTTTTTAAGAGTGATAATGAATGCTAATATCATGTTTAATTACAGCAATGTGCAGCCTGAATCAAGATGGCATTTTTGTACTTGGCTGTTCAGTTTATCTTATTAGTCTTACATACATATTTTTAACTTGAGGACACTAATGCAAACATATAAATAAATATAAGCAATATTTAAACACAGTCTCCCATTCTAGAATACTATTGTGAATTTGAAATGTTTAGTTCTACTAAATAAGCTATATAGCACATGCAGTGAATATTAGGGACAGAATACTTTTAAAAGCCTGTATCAAAGAATACAGTGTCAAAAATGGTTTCTCTTTTCTTTAATTTTGGCTTCTGGTAGTGGAATAAGGGCTGATACCATTCTGATCCTGCACAGGAAAACAGAGAATGAATTGTAAGGGAGAGAGTGAAAAGCCTGGTGGGTTTTCCACCATTGTGGGATTTCTACCATTATACCACTTTGGTCATCACAAGCAGGGTGTTCAGAAGCCAATAAGGAAATCTACTTCACTAGAAGCAGTTATTGTATTAGACGAAGTTACGACATAACGGGTTCTCCAGCCTGCGGTGTGTAGAAATCTCAACTGTGGGTTCTCAGAATTCTGTTATACACAAGGACATGGAGTCTTTATCCTCTAAGAGGGACCCAACCATCCCAAAAGTAGGAGGACAAACTGAACTGACCCCAGAAGTGGGCCCAGAGGGGGACCAGTAAATTAACAGACAGTCTCACTTCAAAGATGATCCATGTCAGGGAGTTTGGAGTCAGCCAGGTGTGCCCTGCGACCGTCCAAGATCTCGTAGAAAGTTCATGCGGAGTTCAGCCTATTTAGGAAAGGAAAAGTACATGCAGCACAGTAAGTTCTCAGAGAGAGAAGTTCCATTTTGGATAAAACTTCAGTCCTTTTTATATCATAGAGACATAAGAAGGCATAGAACATCACCACTTCAAGCAGCAAATAGATGCTGCTAGTTTCTACTTTTCACCTGGGACAGCCAAGAGATGATGATGTTTTCTGTTCTTTCAGGCCAATTTTTTTTCTAGAGTGTTTTCCTATTCTTGCAGTTAGAACAGTCAATGGCAGTTACTTTCTCAGGACATTTTACCTTTTTTTACAGACTATTTTTTCACCTTTTCATATAATAAGTTGTCATTACAGTTAGTGGATTTTGCAATTATCGATGGTATCTCAGGATGTCTCTGGTTTCTAGGTACCCAGCTGCACTTCAAAGATGCCAGCTGCAATTTTCAAGGATGCTTCTGGTTCATAGCCCTAGTTCCCAGGCTCACAGCTCCCAGGCTGGCAGGCAATTTCTCTGTCAGTATTTCAGCAGGCATTTTCTTCTGTTCAGTAATTTTCCCCTTCTAATCAGGTTGCCTTTCCGGCTGCTCACCTCAGAGGGAGAGAGAGAAGGAGGTGTAATTTCAAGATCCACATTATCCATCTTATCTGTGTTATAGTTCTTTAAGTGTCTCAATCCAGACAGCATTTATTGATACCAAAGACTTAAACAATTTAGTTTGCATACAAAGAACAGACCCCTTTGCGCAAACTTTGTACAGATAAGTTAAGAAGATATTGTGTCAGATGACCTGAAATATGCATTAGTTTTCCTGGAAATGGGTTGGCTGTGATGACTGGTTGTTTTGGGTTATGTTGATGTTGTTTACCTGGAGATAAACAATATACTGAGATATAGCACCTTGGAGGAGCCTCTGGGTCTCCTGATAATGACTGATATACAACCTTGAGACCTGGTATTGTTTACATACCAAACCGCAAAGTCAGTGAAATGCCCTCAATGGGTGTCCTAAGGCTGACCTACCTCATTATAATGTTAAAAACCACACCTCCGAGCTAGAAAAGCCCCCAACCCAAATAAGCCCCCTACTCTCTGGGCATGCGTAGTGAATTAAAAGAGAACTGTATCTTTAAGATGAAGTAAGAAAGATACTAACCAATCGTTAGCTAAGGGGTGGGACCAATAGGCGTAACTAACTTTGTTAACTGTTTAAATACTTGTCATGATTTCAACTGAGTGTGCATGCTAAGAGCAATAATCCCTCATGCACCCAGAGCTGCAATAAACCAATGTCGGCTTTCTAAACTAGCATTTGGTTTGGAGAGTTTTTTTCATTACAATTTTTGGTAACACTATCATTGATTCTCCAAGGATTAGAGGACATATTTTTGGCAGCAATATATTATTTATATCAATGTTCTCTGAAGGTTAATTATTTCTGGATATGGCAATGATGTTATAATTCATTCTGGGCCTGGTTCCACCACTTTTCTTCCTTCAGCGCTGAAGCCTGAGAGAAGCCCCAGTAAATCAGTGAAGTCACTCATAAATAACATAGTATTCACCTTGAATGAGAATGGAAAAATCAAGTCCTCTGCTGTCAAAGTCCCTTATGACTTTTGTGATTTCACCCTTACATTTTGCCTACTTGTTTAGTAGTGGCATTTTCTATGGAGTATTCTACCAAAACATTCAGAGCACAGTCAAATGCGATTCTTTATGAATGCTACAGATGAGAAATACTAAATCTACTTCTTGCCTTTCTTATCAGAAAGAGCAATTTCAGCAGTACAAAGGAAGACATTGTGAAGCATGTTGTTTTCAGTTCCTTTGAAATGCTTGCATCTTATTCTGAGTCTCTTTAAGAAAATCACATGTCAAAAAAGCAAGGCAAAGGCAACAACTGGCTATTGTGTTCTTATTAACATAGCATTAGCCTTAAGTAGAAGTGAAAAGGGCACAAACAGTTCTGGATGAAAGTAGAGAAGATGAACAGCAGAAAATTTGCAAGAAGAAATGTCTATAAATAAGGTTTGCGGTTTGGGTTTTTGTTAAAGCTAATTATTTAATATTTATTTTCTCATTCCTTTAGATTAAACTGAAAGAATTAAGTTGCTGTCTTAATGGTATTAATATATTCTTCAATCTAACCCGTTATCAGGAAGCACTGGACAACAAGAGCCATATTTGGGTCTTAACACATCTATTCAAGCCTGTCAACTGGAAGCTTGGGTTAGAATTTTAGGCTTCAATAATTATTTTTATAGTAATAATTTCACATTTTGCAAAAGAGAATCTGTACAGAAAGGAAATAATATATTAGGAAAGTGATTTGCAATGTGAATTCAAAACCAGAAAAGTATCTATTATGTGCATATTTTGAATAGCATTTTATATATTTGTGTATATATGCATATATATCTATTCTTGCAGATATACCTAAATAATGATAAAATACCCACTTCCATGTTTTGCCAGTAGTTTCTGAATTTAATTTAATTTAATTTAATTTTATATGCTGATGTAAATTTTCAGCAGGCTTCTTTATTATATCACTGTTATTAGCCATATCTGTTAAACATCATCAGAGTCTGATGCTAACAGTTAGCATAGTCCTAGTTTTCTCTGGTAAACCTTCCTCTAAATCACTATGCAGAATCAACTGAGTGGTAAAGCTTCACCACCTCCTAAAGCTCTAGTGATTTCAGTTTCATTTAATTATTAGTAGGGCATATTTCATTTCCAGTCTTTTCAGTTTAACTCGACTCTTTTGTGTATGTTTCTATTTGAACTAGCTGTTTCTTACTAAAGAGTCCTTTTCATAGAAAAAGAACTTTCATGCTCAGAAATAACAACCACAAGAGAAAGCATTGTCCCCTGTGATCCACTTAACAAGCTCTTTCTCCCAATTTCTCAGGTAAGTTCAGCTATTTTTAACAAGATGCATAAAGCTTACTGTCTGTACTGGTATCATAAAGTTAGCAGACAAATTGTGAGCTGAAAATTTAAGCAGAATATCTCTGTGAAATTATATAGCCATAGTACTTCAACAACAGAAGAAAGCAGAAAGATCCTTCATGTTTTGGAAATTCTGCCTTTCTGGATCCTGGATAAATAGGATATGCATATGAGAAATCCTATTTCTATTCTCCCTCCAAATTTTCATTCATGTATGAGAATGGACAGCTACCTCTAAACCTCAGGACATAGGGTTTATATGAACAATAAGTGCTAAGAATCCAAACTGAGTGAGAGGAACTCTTCTGTCTTAGGAGTGACATATTCTCATCAAATGGCACATTTGCTTCTGATACAGCCACATCTATTGTGATAGCAACCAAAACAAACAGGCAAAAGTCCTACAGGCAGTACCAACAGAAGAACAACCATAACTTGCTCAGTAAGTTAAAGAGCTTGGAATAAAGTCCTAAGTCAGAGTCTCACTTTAAGACTGGACAGTCCATTACTTGAAACAAAGAAAACTTTTTTACTATAGAGATCACCAGAAATTGAAAGAAATTATGAACTTAAAACTTAAATGTCAAATTCAGATGCCTACCATGTAGACATTGTCAAGTGGAAAAGCATCCTATGTGCCTATCACAGTCAATGGAACGCATCAGAAATTTCTACGACAAACATGACTTCTGTTAGCAACTTGATTCTGTTATTTCAGCATTGATGTCAGGTACCATTTGAGATCCTCTAGGATATTTTTGACATCCACATGGGGTTTGCAGGTAAAAAACAGGACAAATGACTTTCTAAACTGGCAGCTAAAGCTCAGGTGGGATATCGTAGAGTGCATTTAGTGTCATTAGACACCTATACAGAAGTAACTGAATTATCTTGAGGATGAGATATATGAGGATGAGATTAACTAAATCTTACAATAGCAGTTCTTCTTAGGGACTGTAAAGGGAGTCTGTGGTGATTAGCTCAAGGAAAGATGTTTGCCCTGTAGGTGTCTACATCTGATTGGTGAATTACATCCTGGTTTACTCTGAAGGAAGAAGATAGTGATTACTATGAAATGAATGCATAAAATGAAGAAGTAACTGAGAGAAGGAAATGTACAAATCTGAGGGTGGAATAAGTCTGAGAGTAAAAGAATTATGTTTAGGTGTCTACAGGTTTGTTAGGTATCTAAGCTTTCTATATAGTTGATGAATACCTAGTTAATGAAGTAAGTGGAGTCCAGACAGTAAACTGAATTACTTAGTTCACTTTGAAATACACACCTAAAACATTACTCAGTTCCCTAAATATCTGCACCTAGAGCTGTTTAAGTGTCATTCTAGACATCTGCATGGGTCTGACAGATATAATACAGGTCTTACAGAGACTGTCATGCTTCTGGAGCTGAGTTGAAGGGCAGAAAGTATATCCCTCCTGTCTAAATTCTAACACTAAATGCTTACATTTACATAATTGAATTCTGCCTACAGTGGCAGGTACAGAATTCTATTAAGGGTAGACTGTTACTCCAAGACAGTTGTAATTTGCCACTTAATTCTCTGCAAATTCAGCTCATTTATGTCTATATGGCGCTACAAGAATGTGATGAAACATTATGAAGCTCTGTAGAATACATTCACATGAGTTGAATAGCATGCTAAATTGGTGTCTCTACTTGTAAATTTTATGTTGGTGTCTGTACATATACAAGTAATTAATTATTAAAGAAGGTGTTGGATGATAAATCTCAAAACCATACAACTTAATTCTTCAGTTAGCAAAGCCCAAAATACATACTCTAAAGACTCCACATAGCTTAATTTTGTTCTTGATATCAGCTGTTGACAACAATTGGCATTAGCATGACTGTTTGCAATGAAATACTGTTTTTATCCTTCACATGTACCCTCTTTATTACTTTAATCTTCTCAAGCATTTTCATAATGTATATGCAGCCTAGCTTCTAATTTTATTTCACATTTAATAGCTAAGGCTTTTAGAAATATGCTGACATCAGAAGATAAAACAAATGATGTTAAAGGCTTCAAAGTTTGATTAAAACTTTAATTACAAATTGAAGCAAGATAACTATAATAATAACAATAACAATAATAATAATACCCTAAATCTGTTCTTGAGCTGGATTAAATAAAAAAGCTGAAAATCTTTCTGATGTTCTTGAAGGCCAGGTCCTTTGCACCTGTCTTTTTTGCAGTGGATAATTTTTCTTGCCTTCCTGAATTGAACAAACTGCTGCTCCTTCATTAGTTTTATTGCTCGTTCTCCTTGCCTGTTTCATCTGGAAATTACTTTAAGCTGTGCATGCATTTAATGAAGAATCAATATCCCTATCTCTTCAGTAATTTTATCCTTTTAGACAAGGCCTGTAAGCTTGTAGGCATCCCTGTTTTCCAGCCACTCACTTTTCATATACTAAATTATAAGCAAGTAAATAAACATTCACACCTTTCACACAGACAGTAAGACAAAGTTTTAAAGAAACATCATTGCAAATAATCGATTAATATGAATACTCTTTTGATTTAAATACAGTTTATACCTTTGGGTCTGATTACTTTGGTTGTAAACAAACTAAAACATGAAAAATGGTTAACTGTCTTTTATCTACAGACTTACTGGACACCCAGCAGGTGATAACAGGTGATTTTAATGCAGGGATTATAAATTGCATAGATAGATAACATGAGTCTAGCAGACTCAGCTAGTTTTTGTAGGCACAGTAGGTACAGCTTTTTGGGTTTTTTTTTAGCTTTATTTATTTTATTTGGTTTTATTTGTGTTGGGTTTTTTTTTTGTTGGGTTGTTTTTTTAATATATTCATGATAAAACTAGCAGGTATTTTACTGGCTTATAATTAAAATGGTCGAAGTAGTCTGAAACTTTATATTTTATAAACACTCCTTGAACACAATTTCTGTTAATTTCAGTGTTTTTCTGATTCTTGGAGAGTGTCTTGACAGCTATTAGTGAAGTAGATGGAGTGTTACTTATTTTCATTTGGTGATTATCTCAGCTATGTATCTTGTCTTTTCAGTAATGGCCAGGAGTCAAAGGAAATAGGACAAAATGCACTTCTTCTCATTAGGCTAATCCTTGTCTGTGCTGGGTTTAGACCTTCTTAAATCATTGTATTAGGCATTTTGGCATAGAATGGATATCTCAAGAAAAATACTCTACTGCAAGGGTTGGAGGTGAAAAAACTCTTGAGATGTTACCTGAAGTGTATATACCGCAATCTTACAAAGGCATGCTTACAAGTTATGTCAACCTCATATCAGCTATTATCATCTTGATTTCTCTGACTTTATGAAAGTCATTAAGCATATTAAATAATGTGGTTAAAACCCAAAAGAGAGACAACTCTGCCACGTTTATCACCATGTACTGTGTCTGATGAAATCAGTCATTCAGCCTGCTACAGGACCTCAGGAGATCTGCCAACAAATAGGAGCACAAAGACAAATAGCGCAATAAATAAAAAGAAATGCATGTTTGTGACTTCAGGAGCAATAGCTGGTATTATGAAGTAAAGCAATCTTGTCTGATAGCACACATATCTGTTTAAAGAAAGAGAGTACAAACAACTATATAAAATTGCCAAGTATTTTAAAATGGGGAGGAAAAATCTGTCCAAAGCACTGCTTACTAGAAGAAAATGTTTGTAAGGCTGATTCCAGCCTGTTGTAACATAGCTAATTTTTGTGACAGTGTTTTTAACTTGTCAGTTGCATCCATAGTACAGCTTCTTTCCATAGTATACATGTTTCATATTTTTCACTTTCCTACTGAGAGAGTTCACCTTCAGGTATCAAATAAATATAGACAGAGAACAGATTCTCATCCAAAGATGATGTTAGGTTTGTTAAATTGAAAAGATTCTGTCTGGGATGCCATATATTCACAAAACTATTCAGTGAGGGTGGGACTAATTTCACTTCTCTTTACATGTCTAAACTTGAACTGGTTGCCGAAACTAGCCATAATAGATAAGACAGGTCTAGTTATGAAGTCACTGGGTCTGAACAAATGTAGTCATCTGTTTTAGGAGGTGATGAATTGTACTGTGAACTTTACTAGCTATATTAACTCTGCTCACTACAGAGCAATTGTAGTGGCCATTCAGAGATACCTCACCACATCATAGTTAGTGTAGGACCTATTTAGGTATAATTTCTGTTGTATCTCTTCTCTACTAGATGTCATGTCTTGATGGTGTATAGCTTTTAGAAAATAATTTTTCAGATTTTACACAAGTTTAGCTTGGGCCTCTCCTGCTATGTTGTTTGTGCAGTTATCAACCATATGTCACTAAATTATGGATTTTTACTTTCAGAGCAAACTGGTCGTGATGTCAAAAACATGCAGATGCACTGATGAGAAGTACTGTTATAAAAAACTGCAAGGAAAATAGCCAGTTTCGAAGAAGTAATTATGTCAGAATTACAAAATAATGTTAATATCTCACTGTTTTTCATACTGAAGTCAGGAAAGAAGACTGCCAACTCATATTTTATGTAATCTACATGGACAGAAGCAGACATGTGCATGCTTGTCCTATTTACACTTCTGGTTGGATGGATATAAGTGGTCTTTTCCTGTGCAGGTAAGTTCCCATCTTGAGTGTTATAGCCAGCATTTGAACACCTCTGTATAACTGGCTATGTCCTTTTAGACATACAAACCTTTTGTACTGGTGAAGTCTTTAATTACAGAATTGAATAGTTTGGACCATGAGTTTACATATCATTCTAACTACAGAATGATATAAGCTGTAGTAAACTTGGAGGATATGGACAGTCAGATAATCCTAGCAATTTAATCTATAGTTATTGCTCTAGAAAAGTTTCAGCTGAAATTGCTCTTCAGGGAACAGTTCTTTTTTTTTTTTTTTTTTTTTTTTCTGATGTGTAAAAGGAGCACTGTCTAAACTTTTGTCATGGCCATTTCATTGAAAATAGAATAAGAAATTCTCCAGAACCTACAATCCTCCATCAGATACATACTTAGAATTTCTAAAGATTAAGGCAAAGGGAGAACTGCTTCATTTTACCTCTTTATTTAACTGGGCAAGACAAGTGCTTAGACTTGCTCTCAGCACTCGGTAGCCTGGGTCTCACAATGAATTATTCCAAATCAGTTCCTGAAGCATAGTCATTCTTTTGATCCATACCTTTGAGTTCTCCAACTGACCCATTTCAGTAGTACCAGGACAACTTCTACCAAGACAAGAAGTGACAGGTGTCCCACCTCCAGCTTCCCACAGAAGCATCCATATACCTATGCATCCATAAATGCATAGTTATAGAATGAATACAAAAATTTTAATAAGAGCTAATGGAATGAATGATTAAATTTTAAATGTTAATAGAAAATAATTAGACCAAAGCTAAAGTCTGGTTTGGCATCCCCTACTCTACAAGGCTGCAACAAGTACCAACATATTGGTGAGTTACTTCAGGAGGGCAGAGGGAAGGGCGACAATGAACAACCTGCAACATGCCTAAGGTCTATGGACCCCTTCTGGGAGGCCCACCAAGGGGTCCCTGGTGCAAATCCTGTCACATGCAAAGAAGATCCCAGACCTGAGAGCGGGTCTGAGAGGTCCTGGCATTCAGGCCCAGCCCAACATGATAACTGTGCACTGTTACTGGGGCAGACTTTGGGCTTTGCACAGCGGTACAAGACATGCAACACCGTCTGTGAAAATGAGAAACCAGAACAAAATGCCAACTTCATAAGAACGTATGCATGGAGACAGTAGGTAAAAGATCCTAAGAGGTTCCCCAAAAAGACCACATGAAAACAGAAGAATGGTCCCATGAATTGCAAACTGGATTTGAGGTAAGTGTCATACAGAAAGGGCAGGTCATGTGGAGGGAACTCACTTTGCCCACAGTTTTGGGGGATCTTTCAGGACCTGGAACACCATTGAGGGGTCCAGGCTGGTGCTGTATGTGTTTCCTTACCCTTAGGGCGCCACAACAGCCATAAGGTATCTCCACATCTTAGTTCTAAGCGTCCTGTTTAAATGCTCTGTGACAGAGTTTTTAACTTCATTATTAGCAACAAAATGGTGAATATTGCACTGCTTTAACAGTTTTTATAAACTACGGTCAGTCTGTAATACCAAAGACTTGCTCCCTGTGCTAAAAGCTGCTTTAAATGCACAAGCTGTTTCAGAATCTGTTTTACCTTTTAAACCAATGACCCAGGAATGCTTGGATAATATGGCTATCACCTTTAAGATGTACTTAATGCTGTCATTGTATTTGGAGAGCTGTTGCACTTTGGCCAAGTCTGCCTGCCGTATGCATCCTTGTCTGCCACAATCACCTTGTTGCTTTTAAAGTGCTTTCTTACAGCCTTTTGTAAGATGTAAGCAACCTGGATTGCAAGCCAGGTTGATACTTGGCTTCAGCAATTTGCTTTTTAGCAACTTCAAAAGGGGATTCATGCCCCCAAAGCTTCGCATCTTTATATTTTACTTATTGTTTTTGTCTGATGTGTAATCACCATCCCCTTTCAGTCTTATGTGTAATATTTATTTGCTATCATTTCCATTGGAAAAAATATAGTCTACTCTTTCTTTTTATCAGTCTTCCTTACTCATATTTTATGTGAACAGCCAACTGTAAACCTCACAATAAAATCTGAATTTATCCAAAGTTCAGGGCCAATTGAATCCAAAATCTGTGGGTTGTATTAAAGTTCTATGAAAATATATGATATGAAAAATAAAATCTGAATATTGTTCCTGAGTAAATTCCAGAGAGTTGTACCACTGTCAGTAGCAAAGTTATTTAGAGACAAATTCTGAAGTGATATAAATTTCTGTAGTCAAGAATGTAATAATTATGTTCTCAGTAAAGATTATGGTCCTGTGATTTTAAAAGAACATAATTCTACAAAGGTGTAACACTCTGTCTGCAAGAAAAAGTTTAATGAAATTTGGGAATATCCAATTCATTGTAACAGAAGCTGATGTCCCTTTCAGTGGCAGGTCCTGGAATGTACAAAACATGTACTGCTGCTTTGTTTCACTTGCCACACTTCTTTCCAAGCATAACGTTGAATTCAGAGTATTAGAGTAAAATAAAATAGACTAGACTAGGCTAGACTAGATTACTTCATTTGGAAGGGACCTGCAATGATCATCTAGTCCAACTGCCCAACCAATTCAGGCTGACCAAAAGTTAAAAAATGTGTTATTAAGGGCATTGTCCAAATGTGTCTTAAACAATGACAGGCTTGGGGCAGCCACCACCTCTCTAGGAAGCCTGTTCCAGTGTTTTACCACCCTCTCAGTAAAGAAATGCTTCCTAATGTCCAGTCTATACCTACCCTGGTGCAGCTTTGAACTGTACCCATGCATCCTGTCACTGGATACCAGGGAGAAGAGATCACTTCCCCTACTCAGGAAGCAGTAGAGAGCAATGAGGTTGCCCCTCAGCCTCCTTTTCTCCAAACTAGACAAATCCAGTGTCCTCACCCACTCCTCATAGGACGCTTCTTCCAGTCCTTTCACCAGCTTTGTTGCCCTCCTCTGGATGCATTCAAGGACCTTCACATCGTTCTTAAATTTTGGGGCCCAGAACTGCACACAGTAGTCAAGGTGAGGCCGCACCAACGCTAAATCCAGCGGGATAATCACCTCTTTTGACCGGCTGGTTATACTGCGTTTAATGCACCCCAGGATGAGGTTTGCCCTCTTGGCTGCCAGGGCACACTGCTGACTCATATTGAGCCTGCTGTCTTGTTTAGGTTTGTATTTCAAAATATTTAAGAAAAAATGGAGCAAAATCACAGTATCAACAAATAAAAAGAGAAATTATTTAGCTTAATGATAACAAAGACTAATAGTATAAACGTAATTCGTTTTTCTGCATCATTCTGGTGTATGAGAGGGTATATGTGTGTGTACACATACATGTATTTATACAACATACACATGTATAGATATGTGTAGCTATGTTTTTACACACACACATTGTGAATGTGTATTTATATGAATGTATATGTATGGATACGCACATAGCTGTATGTGTTCTGTCTTCTGTTATTCATATGCAGGAACAGCTTATGAATGTTGAATTATCTCTTTGAAAATAAAAGAAGATGATTTTGCTATATATGAATTAATGTTTTGATGTGTTCATACCACAAAATTAATAGGAAAAGCATTGGCAAATATGCAAGAACTGATAGTTTAACATTTGCAAGTAATTCCCTTCATAAATTTACAGGAAATGCTTAAGACAAAACTCTCATGAATAACAAACAACTCTTGTAAGATGCCTGAATAACTAAGTAGAAGTATCAAATACAATGAGATTGGAAATACTTTGACTTATTTTTGTAAAAAAAAGTTGAAAAAAATTGCAGTTAAAATTGGTTGGTGGTTGCAAGATCAGAAAATATAGAATTTTATGCCTACCACATTTAGCTTTCGATGACAATGCAAGTTCATCATCTGTATTCATTGAGCACTAAGTATACTTTCTCCCTTCCTCCTTCTTTGGCATGCTAATCAGTTTCCATAAAATAGAAATGTGGCTAGAAACTCGAATTCGAGGTCTCACACACGTTCACTTCTACTTTAAAGGAAAACTCTGAAGACACATGACATTTGTATATGGCTAGAAATAATATAAAATAATTCTGAGATTAGATATGGCATGTGCTCCCAAACAAATAAAAAAGATCTAGAGTCTTGTAGAATAGATAAAAAGATGGATTAATCAGACAGCCTGAAATCTAAGGTGTTAAGCAGTTATATTAGACTACAACATAGTTTTATGGTTTTATTTATAGGTGATACCCAAGTATTTTCATCTTTCTGATTAACATATAACACATATTTGCTGATGACATGGTAGAAATAGCCAGATTCTGGAGAGGACTTGGAGAAAAGGTGATGATTCTAAAGGGCATGCTAAACTAGCATTCTATAGTGACTGTAGACAATGTAGTTGACTTGGCTGTCCTTATCCACCAGTCTTAAGAGCTTGGTGGGGATAAGTGGCCCTGAACTGAGGGGTATGATGCATTACTCATAGTCCCAGTAGCTGAATAAGGCACTGCTGACTAGCCATCTTGCTTGTGACTATACTGGAAAAATCTGCAGCATGCAGTTACATATCAGAAAAAGTATGCCATAATATCAAAAAAATTTGAAAGGTAGTGGGCTTAGGCAGTAATGTGGGAAGTTTTATGAAATGTTTTTGAAAGAAAAGGGACAGTAGACTGGAAAATTGCTGTAATTTCATTTTTACAACACCTATTTCTCTTACTACTTTTCATCAGAAAGCAAAAAGATTTTAGAAATGACGGTTCAATGATAATCCATTTAATAACATTGCATGTTATTAGAGTGCTCCACTTCCAGAAGACATGTTATTCACTAATAGACTTAGGTGACTGATGTGGAAGAGATTCTGAGAGCAATCTCATTAGTTCTACCGGGAATAACATATAATTTTATTGCTTGCTTTTATTGACAGAAAACTACAAAGCATAAGGAAAATTATCTGTGGAGAAACTTCATTTGGCTTCAACAGTAATAGCTAAAAGATGAATAAATTTTCATCATTTCAGATGCTTTTCATAATAATTTGAAAGGTAAACTAAAACAAACCAAAAACAGTGTCTGTGAGCCAATGTGCCTAACTTTAGGCATCCTTCTTCTGTCTAAAAGATTAGATACCTGCAGCAGTATTTTATTCTCTGTATAACCGATAAAGACAGGCTGCCATAGGGAAATTCTTTCAAACTAAGGTAGGTGTAGGCCTTGACAGACATCTGCTGCACTTCACAGACTGAACAGGAACCACAAACTGTGCAGTACTAAGTAAAATAGTCCAAGGATTAATTCCTGTCCAAGAGGCCAAGAAAAACAAGCTATCATTTTTTTTGCCTATTTCCTCCTAGAGGAAGCTGTCTTTACCAGTGCTATGTCATTTGACATCTTCTCTGGTCAGGTAGTGTTTCTGTGCCCCCCAGTTATCATTTTGTGTGGGGTTTTTTCAGCTTGGAGCATCTGAAATAATTTAGAATTTTAGTGCAATTTATTACTACATTGGCCTTCTGCCATGAGGTTCTGGAAATTAAATAATCCTAGGACTTTCCCTGAATATTGTTCTGGAGAAAGCTGTTTGGAGCTGTTCAAAATAGAGTCAGACTTAAGCTAACAGCTAAGATCAGGCACTCAGAGATTAATTTCTCCTCCTGGCCCTCTTTCATTAGGAGTACAGCTAACAGTATGCACTTTCTTGCTACAGCTTTTTCTCTGTACAAGTACACAGACAGAAATACAGTGTTTAAATCAGCTGGAGTGGATCCAACCTCCTAAATTTAGAAATTAAATCCCTTGCTATTTGTCTTGTTCTTATACAGCTTCTGAAGTGATCCCTGTTCTTAAAGACAATTTTCTGAAAATTTCAAGTATCTGTGTATATAGATTTTAAACAGAGCTGTGCCGTATATTTAAATTCCATTTTGTTGTCCTTTGCTGAGCTTTGCTTGTGGCAAACTGCAGAATTTAATTTAGTGGCAAAATAATCTAACATTCCATTTGGGGAATGAACATGACTTAGGATAGACTATGACATTGATGTCAATGTCCCTTAGCAGGGATACTGAACAGCTGCATAATTACAAAAGAAATAATTGGAGGAGTGCACCACAAATATACTATTTGCTGGGATTGATGTAGAGCTTGTGGATCTACTCAAACACCCATCCACATACACACATCAAGTCTAATGTGCATGAGAAGGTCTTCTGCAGTGCATTTTACCACTACAGATTGCTTCACCAGTGAAGAACATCTGTGCTGCTGGAGGAGAAAGGAAAATAAGAAAGTATGCCATGTCTAGTATCTCTTCTTTTGCTTTAAAGTTTTTAGGAATCTTTTTACCCCAGAGAGTCCCTGAACTCTCCAGAATAGCCCAAGAGTAACCAATTCACTTAAGTAGCTGGTAAAAAATTCTTGCATGGTCTAGTAAAGTATATTGCATTTTCTGTCCTTTGTGTTTAGTAATCACAAAAAGTCTGTATCGTTGCTCTAACTGAAGGCTTAAAAAAGTAAATTCATTTTGCTCTGCATTGTCTATGGACACTAAAAAACCCTGAATACTACATAAAAAACTTTATAGTTGGAATTTCTTGTACATTATGTTTTAAAAATCTTAGTGTTTCATTTGGTGTGCCATCCTAAAGAGACAGAGAATGGAATGAATATACTGTCAACTTAGAGGTCAGCATGTAACTATCCAGAGAAATTTGAACTTCCCCTTTAGATATTATGTTGTTTAACATATCAGCAAAATAATGCCATGGGGAAACCCCCTCTTTTCAAAGCTATTTAAATGTTTGTTCATGCTTCAATGACACAAGAAATCTATTTAAATGTAAATAATGAAACGCTAGAAGGCATGGCTATTGGCATTAAACCCACAAAAAATAAAGGCAATAAAATTTTGAATGCCTGTCTTCCATCTAAGACAAGAATTGTTCTAAGCCTCCATCTTTTATATTATATACTTACTTATACTGTCTTTTATAGATACATGCGTATATGTATTTATTTATACAAACACAAAACTGCATACATACATATATTTCATATATCTCTTTGATAGTGATGTTTTTGGGGTTTTGTTTGGGGTTTTTTTTAAACAATTACTTCTACATATTCTCCATCCAAAATTCCTCAAGAATTAATTTAATTGGTGTCAACATTAAACTGCACCAAAATCAGTAAAAATTCTTTTTGCTAAATGCTTATTTTTCATAATGAACTTGAATCAGGAAATTAGAGCAGTTATGTTTCTAAGTAAGGTCAAACACTCCTAAGACCTTTAAACAGCAATAAGAGAGTCAGAGTTATATTCCCAAGCACTCAGGAAGGGCATTTTCTGATCTTGTCTCTCTTATAAATAAATAAATTCTCCTGTTGCCACATAATGAACTCTTACAAGTGCCAGTGACTAGAGCATTAATTACATTAACTCCTGTAGGCATTCAAACTCAAAGCCTTATTCCCTCATCTTGGACTGTTGGGAAGAATATTAGAGTCAGTTTGTTAAACGTTTCATTTAGGCCTGCCTCTGCCATCTTCTCTGTAATCAGCCATTTCTGTTCTTACCCAGTAATCTTTCTGAATTGGAGACAGGCCAACAAAGACATTATTCATCACCATCTTTTAATGTACCAGTGGAACTTCAGTGCAAGGACGGATCATTATTTCATATTTCATCAGTGAAGTGACCAAGATTTTTTTTCCTATTGTCAATATGTAGGATCAAGCCTAAAAATAAGGGGGAATAGTTTGTGAGGGAAGAATACACAATAGTCTAGGAGAGATTGTAGATAAGGAGATAAGCAGGGGGAAAGAGATGATTAGAAGGACCCGATAGAAAGCTAGAGAAGTAGTTAGGAAAAGAAGATGAAAGAAAGGTTGATAGACTTGATGCACGTAATGAAAAAGATAACTCTGATGACAGTGATGCAAAATAGGCAAGAGATAAAGGAACGTTTAACAGGGAGAAATAAATATCTTGAAAGGCATTTAAATTAAGATTTCCTGAAACT
The DNA here is from genome assembly GCF_030936135.1 of Gavia stellata. Taxonomy (NCBI): domain Eukaryota; kingdom Metazoa; phylum Chordata; class Aves; order Gaviiformes; family Gaviidae; genus Gavia; species Gavia stellata. The sequence continues at coordinate 51,375,080 of NC_082594.1, read as the reverse complement.
AAAGAATTAAACTCAGTAAATGTGATCTGAAAGACTATGCTTTTGTTCCTAAATAAGATGGCCAAGCACTGAGTCCTTGTTTGAGATCAAGTGCCACCAACTGGCTAATGTGCACACTGCTTAGGGCTAGTCCACTTAGTTTCAGATTTCTCCCAGAGAGGGTTCAAAATGTTCAAAATGGTGCCACTTAAGCAGCATGGGCAAATAAGTCTTCACTGTTCAGTCTCACTCTATTATTTAACAAGATAGACTTCCCCAAAACATGTGGAAGGAAAATAAAACGTGCTACAGAAGAAAATAAAATGAAGAAAAAAAGAAAAGAGAATTAGTACAAATCAAACAATAAAGGTCAAAGAAACAGATGAAGGCTTTCTAAAATACTTTAGAAGTACACTGGGAAGTTTGCTGCCATATGGTGAAACACATTGTACATTTGTCTCTGTTCCGACATTTGAATGTAAACTGGCAAAGGATGAAGCACAGTTTCAGCCAGCTCAGATTATCGTACTGGTATCTCTCACCAGTATCTGACTATCAGCTGACACAGCTTTACTCTGGTCTCTGCCACCTCTTATCATGCAGGGAGTTGAGGAAGAATGAGATATTCTGTTTTCTTCTGCATGTCTGGCTCCCTCTGATGCCTATTCTTCTGGAGATGTACTTAGCTCATGTAGCTCCATTTGTAGCTATTATATGTAATGGATAATTGAACAGATAAAAAGCAAGACACCTGAACATCAGCCCTTCTGTGAACTAATACCAGTGATACCCAAAAAAGCTATGTGAAATTGTGACATACTAGCAAGGATGAGGCACAATATCCAGAAACAAAAGAGCAAGATACGCTGACTTTGAACATAAAAAACCCCACACCATCAAAAGAAACAAACAAGCAAACAAAAAACCTCGTATCTTTTGGACTTTCACTTTAACAGTTTGGAAGTATGAAAATGACTGAATAACAGCTTATTTTTGTATTTACCAAAGCCTCTTGGTGGCCATTTATTAGGGTTTCAACACCTTACTCAAGTGCTGGAAAGCTCTGATACAGACGCTGAACTCTTTATCATTGGGCAAGATTGTTGCAGAGGATCACCCTGATTCTGAACAAATAGTCACTTCATGTGAACAACAGGAGAACAAGAGTGTTGTACAAGAAACAGCTACAGTCTAGCTGACTGCTGTCACTATTTCAGATATACAGACTGCTACTTCTCCTGAAGGCAAAGATACTGTCTCCTCTTCCTTGTCTGCTGCTGTAGATAGATCCTCAAAAGAAGCAGATGAGTCAAAATAGTTCCATATATTTTACTGTCATACATTTTAAAAGATGCCCTGATTTTAGTATGAGACTCATGACATTAACTCAAGAAATAAGGAAAACTAGAAAAAATATTTATTCAAAAAATTGTATTTTATTTTTGCAATTCATATTGTCTGTTTAAGAGGTTCTTTGTGCGCCTCTAAGTGCATTGAGAAAGTTTTCATTAGGTAACCGAAGTTGTGAGTTTACAGAATACACATTATATAGTAGTATTGTTACTTATTGCTGTTATTTTTTGAAGTTGTAGCAGTGATGTCATATGCTTTCTTCCTATAAAAATCACAAAAATATTATGGCTTAAAATTAGGCACAAAATCAATATTTGTGCAAATTCTAGAAAAGGGTATATTTAATATAAAAGTTTAAATTAAGAAAGGCAACAAGTAAGCTGTATGTTTTTCTCCTCTCTAAAGAATTGGATATGCCAAAAATACCTGATCATTTTACAGAGGTATTAAAAATTAAGTACCACACACTATTACAGCATTTTGGCACTTTGTACTTCTCTGTGCTTTCCAAGCAACAGATTCCTATGTGCTGAATCCTTGCTGAGGTCTCACTAAAGGACTTAGACTTAACTTCAAGCATTTTTCTGTCTTATGCAAAACATGGCCCTGAATCAGGTCTTCGCCTCATTCTTAATTGTAGAGGAGGCAATTAAGCAGCTAAATTGGCTTTTATAAAAATGAATCCACAAAACCACCAGGGTGAACTGGAACTATTTTCAGAGAAAATATCTTTGAAGCTCCTCCTCCCTCAAATACTTATGACCTGCCTTCACATTAAGCGCTGAGAGATCTGAACGTACTGCCCCCACAACTTTTAAACTAGAAGTACACAGAACCGTACTCAGATTTTTCCACAAGCAAAATAAAAGGAAAATATCACATACTTTATTCGCACCATGCAAATAAAGGAGCTCAATCCGACTCCATGAAAGCCAGCTTTGGAAATAGAAGCAGAATGGAGCATACCTGTAACACAACCAGGTGACCTGTGCTTGCACTGGGAGACTGCAGGCTGGAACAAGAGAGCCAGTTTGGGTGCACATTTATATTCAGCCTCCTCTTCCTTGTGCATTTGCATCTGAGCCCTAGTCATATACTTGCAAAGAGCTGGAAGCCTAAAAACTTTGTTTTAAGCAGCCATAATTCCCTTATCCTTCCCCACCAAAAAAAAAAAAAAAGAAACTTAAACTCAGGACAGTATCTCAGGAGCCAGGCTGCATAAGATGAAAAAGAGTCCCAGAGATGTGCAAATCCTTGTCCTGCTGGAGTCAAACAGAATTTCATGATCCGTTTCAGTGACACTAAGGTTTCATCCAAGGATCCCTTCCACAAGTGGGTACAAAGTGTCTCTGAACTCCCTAAGAAGCTGGTAAATGCAGCTTACATTATCTGAAGAAGCTGTGCTTGGTTATAACAGCACACAGTTGGGTCTAATAAGAAAATTGTGGTTTTGTACCACTGTTACTTGTGTAAAGAGAAAGTTGCAGAGCTTCAACTAGGTAACAAGGGTGCTTCTTTCTTTCTTTACAGAATATCTATTTTACTGTTTGAGTTTTTCACTGTTTTCTAATTATGAAGTCTTCTTTGAATTAAGCATACTCAGTTTAATTTCATTAAAGTAAAGAATTTAAAGATCCTCAGTAATTTTGATTTTTTTTATTGCTGTTATGACAGCTTTTTAGACCTTTGTCTTTTAAAGGTGTTTCAAGTAACATCTCAGCTAAATTGTACCCAAATGTCATGGAACAGCTGGCAACCTTGTTTCGTAGATGTCTGACACTAAGGAACTGCACAGACATAGGAAATGCCATTCTCCCGTTAAGAAAGCTATTGCTGTCACATCATTCAAGCTTTTATAATGCCAAACCCCAGCATGTCATTACTTTTGAACAAGCAAGATTTAATTGCCTTATCATTTTACATTATTTCTCCATGTGTTGTATTGTGCCATTGTTCTTAAAACAAGATAAAGATCTTCCTGGTGGATATTGTAGATTACTTTTTAAAAATCACAGAAATTAAATATATCCAGCACAATACTGCCAAAATACCTTTTGAATGAATAACTGAGATAATTGCAAATTCAGAAGGGGCTGCACAGTTACCCTAAACTCCTCTGTAAGTATGGATGCAACTGAATGAACTTCACATTTTCTGAACAGAATTGAGAGGGCATTTCCAGATCTCTGCTGTAGTAGTTCTCCAAAGAACGTCCTGGTTTTGTGAGTGTGAGGTCAAAACTGAGCAAAGTCTTGATGTTTAGCTCCTACTGCTAAGTAATCCAAGGAACAGAGATCTTACTCAACACACTACAGAAAACTAGGAAATAGAAACTTTTCAGGAGTCACAGTCAGACAATAGTTTTTAAATGTGATTATACCAGGTCTTTCTTTAAGATGCAGTATTTTCACATGCTCACTGCTTTCGATAAGGCTTCCTTCCAGCCTAAATTTTCTATGTTTTGTATTATTTGATATTTAACATTACTGACCTTCCTTCCTTCCTTCCTTCCATGGAACAGTTTAATAAAAAAAAAAATTTGCAAAAAAAAAATCAAATTCTGCTTTTAAAAAGCCTTTCAGTGTCACTGCTACTACTGAATATAATAACAATAGGAATAAACTACTGAATCCATAGCAGTAGAAATGCCTTCTTCATACTCATGGATTTTCTTCATGTGATAAAACAAGTTTTCCATTTTTAGTTTACATATAAATTTCACAACTGTTTTGGATTTGTTTGGCATAATGTTTCATGCCTTCATACTTTGAAGGTCGATATAATATTATAGTATTGGCATCAAGTATATTTCAGACTTTTGGATTGGCATTTTGAAAGACATTTTTCTATACATTTTTAGAGAGGTAACAGTAGCTATATATGGTATGAAAAGGAAACTGAGTTATGGCAAAGGAAAAAAAAAAGAAGAAAATTTTTCTGATCTTCTGTCAACTCTTCAAAGTAAGTTTATAACTTCCTTGCAGACCATCACGTATAGAGCTGTCTGTGTCAGTTTTTATAGATTCTTCTGATAATCTGCACAGTGGTTGACCCAAACCTTGTTCCCACTCAGTTTTTGTTAAAACTAAAATCACCTGTGAGTCAGGTTCTTTTTATAATCTTGAAAGATCTGGATCATAAATCATGTGGCAGTCAAAGGAAGTACAGCAATTCTATAGAGTAAAGTTTTAAGCAGTGCAATATGAAAAAAATATTACCAGATTTAAAGAGAAATAGTGCATTTCAGTCTGGGTTTGGCAGCTTTTTGATACCGTCTTTATGTTCTTTTGCCAAATTATAAATATCATCATCTTGGAAAGTATTAACATGATGGCATTTCAAGATAGTTTGACACAATGAATGCTTGTAACAACTTCATGATAAAAAAAAAGCTGTATGCAAAGGTAATTCAAGCTGACAAAACATTGAAAAAAATGACATTACATTTGCTAAACTTACTTAAAAGTTACAGCTACTGTCTAGAAACCAAGCAGTAAAGACTAGATAATGGACCTAATTTTCCATGTAGAATAGCTTATGAAATAATTTTTCATCATGTTTTAGTATTCTTACTCTTCTGTTGTTGTGTATGCATGCTGTGTTGAACAAGTGGAGTGCAGTACAATGACTTATGGGACTTACAGGAAAAGTAGAGCTCAGGCATAGGCCTGCTACTGTATCAATATGATCATGAAAGGTCCTTAATGACCACCTCAGCTTTATCTACACAGTGAAGTTAAAAATGGCCTTAAGTGTGATTAGACTTACGACTCATACCCTTTATGTAATGTTTCAGGCTGTTTGTGTTTCGGGAGCTCTGGTTCAAAACACCTACACTGTGCTCAGTTTATGACTTCTGCTGGTGTACAAAGGTGGTGCCTGGGCTTTTTTGTGCTGATTGTTCCAAAAGGAAAAAAAAAGGCAGTTAGGGTATACACTAAAGAAATAACAGTGACTGAGTTTTCCCACTGTGATAGTGTTCTGGAGCACTGCCAACTTAAATTTTAAGTACGAGTAGTGGATAAGCCTGGATTTATATGTGGTCTTTGGCTCACACTTAGTTGGTGTAACTTTGCATTATCCACATGGAAACTTAGTGTAGCATACACAGTACAGTTCTAAATCACCTTACCCTCTTCATATAAGCTTGTGCTTTATTAAACAAAACTGTCTTCTTTGCAACCTTATGATACTGCTGAGGAAGTTAAATAAAATACTATGTGAATGAAAGAGATTTTGATGCAGGACACAGATTTAAAAAAATTAATAAAGAAATAGGATGGTAGGTTTGTAAAAGATAAATATTGGTAAATATTTATCTAAACTGTCACCCTTAGAACTCACACAATTTTTGTGCATTTCTCTACAATGGGAACAAAGTCCTGGCAGCATGAAACATTCCTAAGTAAGTTTTGTGGGACTTTTTTTTCCTTTCAAATGTTTTTAATACTATATAACAATTGGAAGAAAGTTACAAATTATATAATAATCAAGTCTCTGTAGTCTTGTAACTATAAGCAATTATGATCTATCCTGGAAAAAGATGCACAAGAAAATTAAATTAAAATCTTACTACATGTAAGAAATGTTCTTTGTCTTTCTGAACACTGTAAAATTCTATTTTCTAATACCAACATGAATATTAAAGCTTTGATTTTCAGCAATAATTTTTACAGTATGTATATTCCTTTTTCAGATGAAGCATAATATTAATTTTCTGTATTTTTGGTATAGTTGCAATAACAGACCCTTCTAGTAGTTCACAGGACCATTATCTATCTACCTACACATTATAATACAGCTGAAATCTTCAGAGTTGACAAAGTTTAGGGTAAGTATAAAAAAACCCTGATTGTGCCTATTGTATTTTCTATGAGACAAATTGTTTTGTTGGCTAATTGAGGTCATTTAGATTAATATTTTGATTTTGTCACTGATGAGTAGAAAGTACAAAGAGAATCTGATACCCATATTTGTGTTAGAATAATTTGCTGATCAAGACAAGGGGTGGGCAAAAAAGAAAATCTTTTAATCATATTTAATTAGTCTCATTCCACAATTTTAGCTGACATAGGCACTAGTTAGCTATTTGGGAGATGATAGCTCTCTTTATTACATTTATTTTCCATATGGATCTACCTTCGCCGAAGTTTCTTAAACACCATCAGTGAGTGGCTGCAAGGCAGTTGTCTTGAGTGTTGAAATCACTATAGGTATATTAAACCAATATTTCCTCATCCACTATAGGCATATACGACTTCATAGTATAAACACTATCTCAGATTAATTTGGAACACTGTATACAGTGTCTATGTGAATTTACACTGCATTAATGTTAAACATGCTGTACAAAAGTGAAATACAAAAATATGGAGGATATAAACTACCCATCAGTTTCTGTTGCAGTTTCCCAAATCATCACAAAATGTTCCATTGTGGTAGCACATAACCATCCTGCTCATAGACTGAACAGGAGAACTCATAGTAACTTAATCGCTCAGGATCTTCCTATGCAATTTTTCTGTTATTTGTCAATAGAAATGGTGATCCTAAATTTTTTAGTTACTTTGAAAATTTCACTCTTAGAAGATTCTCTCACTGAAGAGCCTACCTTTAAATTTCCTTTTGTGACCTAAGACACTTAATAGAGTAACACGATTATGAATAACATGATAAAGTATATAATTTTGATCTGATGCTCCTGACTGTGGTTAAGTCTGTGGGATGTTCTCTTTGATTGTAAAACCTCAAAGATCATGGGCCTAGCACAGATGTTATGCTTTACTTCTTCTTTTCTGTACTGTGAACAGAAGATATGCCCAAGCAAAAAAATAACATTGCCACAAAATTCCTTCATCCATGATTATTATGGCAGAACTGGATAAACATAGCTGATCAAAACTGTAAAACAATAACTGCTTTTTAAAAAAATAGAATCACAAAAATACTCTTTGAAGACTGACTCTGCCTGATGGTTGATCTCAGCAATGGTGAGAAGATGGCTTAAAACCACTCTCTGCATTCCTGTTTTTAGAACTTTATTGATTCTATATGTTAAGATCACAAAGTCCAAACACAGATTTTTGCATTCTTCAAAATATATTTTTAATTTTGTCAATAATGAGGTATCCTTGGTATAAAGTATGCATCTGATTGTAATACATTTCACTCAAAAACATGGCATGTTAGTCCATTTTTTTAAGCTAGAGTGCTACAAGTGCTGGAAAACTGGACTTAAGAATAGTTTTTTGTATTAGCAAACAGTGTGTGAGGGAGTTTGTTATTAATATTATTATTTTTTTTCCAAAGACAAGGTACTTCAGAGGACATAAAGCCAGCCACAATGGAAATGTGTTTAGAGTATAATAGAAAATCTGGATCCTGAGTCTTTTTTTCTAAATGATGCCTCACACAGCAAGTTGGTATTAATATTTTCTGACTTGACACTACTTCCACTTCCTGATTTTAAACATGCGATGCAAGTTTATTTTCATTTCATTTCTTTGCCCCAAGGCAAACTGAAATCTTACTGCTGCTTATAAAGAGAGAAAGAGAAGAGAACCTGTCCAACAGACTAATGCTAACATGCTATGAAATCTGTAGAGACTGTTCTCTGAGCAATAGGTGTGGTTTAAGTATCATGTTGCTGAAATCCTTTTCCTACCTGCTCTTCATTTTCTTGATTAAATTCCCACCAAACTCCTTTGGAAGACTGTTTTTGCTTTGGCTGTAATTAGTGCACATTTTATTCTCTGTTGTTCAAGCCTCTACCTCAAGTCTTGACAAAAAACTGACCCTATAAAAATTCTCTCAACCCTTTTGAATCAGTTCTCTACCTAGGATTTATTTTTCAGTAACTACCGTCTAATTGCTCTCTATATTTTTAGGGAAAATTGCATTCCAAGGCTCAGAAACTGGAGGCTTTTGTAGTTCAATATAATAGGTCAATCTTTTGTGGTTTTAATAAAGCTGCCATATTTTGCAGCTCCATATATCACGGAATCATTACAGTTGGAAAAGACCTGTAAGATCACCAAATCCAACCATCAACCCAACACCACCATGTGTATGCCTTTAGACCTATTCTCATTTTCTTTTAAAACAGAGCCATATAAAACTTGTTCTTTGACCCTCATGCGGAGAAAGAGGAAAAAAATTTTAATGGCACTAGATTTGGTATTAAGAATTTTTATTTTTCTCAGTATTTGCCTTCAGTTTTATTTAAATTACTTTTATTTCATAGGAAGTTTGCAGCATCTGTATAACGATCCCAAGACATCCACTAATCGGTGCCACTTTAGTCAGACCACTATCAGTCAACGCCAGCAGCAAATACTTCATACAGAAAGCAAACGTCAGCCCATTATAGTGAAAGTCACAGAATCACAGAATCATTAATGTTGGAAAAGACCTGTACGATCATCAAGTCCAACTATTAAACCAACACCACCATGCCCACTAAACCATGTCCCACACTGCCACGTCTACAAGTTTTTTGAACACCTCCGGTGATGGTGACTCCACCACTTCCCTGGGCAGCCTGTTCCAATGCTTCACCACTGTCTCAGTAAAGAAATTTTTCCTAATATCCAGTCTAAACCTCCCCTGGTGCAACTTGAGACCATTTCCTCTTGTCCTGTCGCTAGTCACTTGGGAGAAGAGACCAACACCCATCTCCCCACAACACCCTTTCAGGTAATTGTAGAGAGCAATTGTAGAGAGGTCATCACACTGCATGGAGTTATAACCATCCAGTAGGTGTGTTCATATATCAGCCCAAGGTAAGTTATCTGAAAGAAAAGCTTCCTTCTCATTCTAGCACTGATGTACCTTTCTCTGTCAGTGGCACTCAGACAACAGAGAAGGCAGGTCTTCTACACTCAGCAGCAGTCTGTTAACTCTCATTCAATCCTCTCAGACTACTCTATTTGATATCTTTTTCTGAAGGGCTAGATTCCCTCCTCATGCAAAAAGAATGCCAATCTATTGTGAGGGCCATCCACTTTGTTGTGCCCTGAATGAAAGCAATAACACCTTCCTAGGTAATGTAATGTGTGCACGGTGGGAGTGCTTAGAGGATCGATCCTCTGCTAATCTCAGAGATGTGAATGAACTGAGTGTTTAGTTTGGAGGGAGGAATGGGACAGCAGGGTCTCTTAATTGAAAAGCAGAGAACTGAAGGTAGAGATGAAGACCTCCTCTGTATACTGAAAGGCTCTGATCCTGTCACATGAGTTTTGTCTTGGTCACCATGTGGTATCCATCTAACACTGCACCTGGACTTGATATTCACCTTAGTATGTGTCAGGCAGAACCTTGGCATAGGCACAGGACATAAACATATGAGGTTTGATCTGGCCTGGTTTTGTTCTAACACAGCACCTAGCACAGCTGGTCATGAAAGGATGCAGCAGCTGTGTGTGGTACAGGAGGCAGTACTAAAAGGATCTTTGTAAATGTGCAAGAAGGTTTATGGTACCCCAGTATTGCCCCTGCAGTTGTCAAAGGAGCTATGACTGTAATATTCATAGTGCTTGCAAAAAGCCTCTAGAATGGACACAGGTGAAGGTCTAGTGGAAACTTTCTTTTCAGAGAACAGTCAGAGTCTTTTCTGAATCTATATGGAATTTAGCAAACAGTCTTCTAAGACATTTGATGTTTCCATCAAATCACTTTACCACCTTTTTCACGGTAGGCTTGCTGAGAAAAAAAGATCTGGTAGATAGCTAATGATACCTGGAATTTCTTAGGGATTTATAATTGCAAACATGGGACAGATCACTGTTAGAGACTGAGATTACAACCTCAAATCCTCTCCTGGGTTTAAATTAACTATATCACTCCTTTTTACAAATGACAGATTCTCCTTTTTATCTTAAAAGTTTTTGGTTTAGTTTGGTTTTGTTTGTTTGTTTTGCCAGAAATGGTGGTACTGTATACCTTTTACATAATGATTTGTTTTACAATGCTGGAGTTGAGATACTCATTCAGAAACTGAAATAAACAGAGAACAAGGAGTAGTATCTGGACTAGAAAATGTTGTTTTTGTTAATAGTTCTATAAATCTTCAGTTCAACAGTTCAATCAAAGTAGCCAAGAAAGAATGGAGAATGCCCCCAGTCAGGTAATTAGGACATGCATGTGGTTGACGCAGTACAGGCTGAAGGGAAAACTGAACCCAGACACCACATGTGGGTATTTTATTGGGTAAAATCTGTGCAGCATTAGCACCATTTTAAGTGAAATTGCTCTTACCTGTTATTGGCAGGTATTAAGCATTCTTTTAATTACTGTGTGAAAAGAGTGAAAGAACGTCTATCTAGACCTGTGATGTGTTGAATTCAATACGGTGATTCTGTGCGTGCTGAGAACCAGAATCCTAGAGAGTCCCTCTAGCACTTCAGTTTTCAGATTCCTAAATACCTAATAGGTTTTAAGAATGTGAGCTTTCAGGATAGCAGAATAACACAAATGCCATTTCAACCCTCTGCTACATCTCAGCATAAGCCACTGTACTGGGCATTTATTGACTGGTGCAGTAACTGGCACTGGAAGGAAAATTACTAGATACTGAAACTCAATATCACTTTAAGATCCAACCTGAAATAGGAGATTGGATATCAGATTTTTACATAACAGAAAGTCCTGTAAGTAGTAAAATCCTATTTAAGTGGCACAAGAGTTTGCATTACTAAAATGAAGTAGAAAATTAAATGATATCTAAATGTTTCTCTCATTTAATGATACTTTATAGACAGCTGCAGCAGATGTGGTTCTGTGGTAAGACTTGCTGTTTGGATTTTATGTTACAGAAGTTGTAATACACTGTGATAAACTTAACAAAATATTTTCTAAAATGAGAAACAAAAAGAGAAGGCTTTTGCGATCTGATCATGAATGTGCTGGCACCAAGAAAATTACTGTTACAAACTGTTTTAAATTAGTTGTGTGACTTAAGCTGGACCAGGATTTCACATTGAAATGCATATTTTTTAAAAAGGGAAATACACTATTATTACTTTTTTACAGCAGCAGATCAGCATTTCCTAAATGTTTTTGGTAACAGAAGTCACCTTAAGGTTCTTCTGTTTTTGAGGACAAATCCTCCAGATGAAACCTTTTCCTCCTTTCCCCTTCAAAACATAGGGTGGCTGCTTAGGCGATCTGAAGCTGCTCTAATTATTGTCTACACGTGTACCATTAGCCTGGGAACAGATAACTGCCTTTAATTGCTGGAAACAGCTGGGTAATTAATGCTACCCAGATAGCATAAACACTTTGTAATCTTTTTTGAATCCTCTTGTCACCCTCTTGGGTATCATAACTCACAGTTGGAAAACAGGACTGGAGGAGAAGTTGTGACATTTACTATTAAAGGCAGAAAATTCAATTCCTTATTGACAGAAATTTATACATCCTTTATCATAGTAATTCCCAGTGCTTATTATTATGATTATTTATCTAGCGGTAGTTATCGTCCGTTGTGTCATGTTTGTACATAGCTGAGAACAAGTAGTTTGTGTCCAGAAACGCTTAGAATATAAGACTTCAGTGATTAGTCCATAAATCTGTTTGCCTGTCTGTAGCAAACCTCTGCGGAGAAATAGCCAGAAGAGAGAAGAAATGCAGGCAGTTCAGGCTGCAGCAGGCAAGAGAACAGTGGCATGGCGAAGACTTGATGAAAACACGTTATACTTTCTTTTGCTACCCTGACTATGAAGGAAAGGAAACAAAGACAACACAACAGCATCCACAAAGTTAGGGTTTAGTTTGTAGACTAGATTTCTACTTATGTTCTCCTAACTTTTTCAACTGATTCCTTCAGGGATGTCTGCACTGTATAGTACAGTAACAGAGTAAAGTTACCTAAGGCTTTTGTAAATAAGGTAAGATAGTGACTACTATCTAGTTACAATAGTAGTCAGGCTGTGATAACCTGACATAACTGCCCAAACTGGTCTGCTTCTTTCCTAAGACTAGTTCATGCAAAGCTCACTCAGTTATAGCTAAACCTGTAGTCTGAACTCCAGGCATAGTTAGGCCATATGATTATGTGTGCTCACGGCCAAAACACTGAACTAGAAATAAGAAAAGCATAGTCCTTTCCTGTATATGTCATATGCTCTTTCATAAACATAAGGAAATCACTGAATCTTTCATTGAACCTCAGTTCAGTGCTTGCTAGGGATAACAATGTACCAACGTAAATATCTGAAAATTGTTCAGTTACTATAGACTGTCTATATCTAATTACATACTGATATGCTTCTTTCTATATGTCCAATAAGAATGAGGTACACAGATGACACTGCACAAGCAGGTAAAAATGAAAGGGATTTTAAAATTATTATTAAAATAATATTATGCATTTTTGGAATTTTTATATTGAATGAAAATTAATGAAATTCATGATAACTCATTAGAAAGAAAAACAGGAAGCAGAACTAACTTCCGTAATCAGTAACTGATTAGATGATTAGTGACTCATAGACTGATCTTTTCTTATCCGTTCAGTGGCAAACTTTGTTCAAAGAGGAAGCTCTTAGTAGAATGTGAGACAGGAATTTTCAGAGCCCTATAAATTTAAAAAGCTTAGAAATTTTGTAAACAGTATGTTGCTAACTTTCAGTTTGTTTGGTTGGTTTTTAAAATAAATTCCTCTGAAATTTCACTCATCTGCATAATGGTGAGCTTATTTCTATGGTCAAGCTTATTTCTAAAACCTTTGTTACCTTTTTTATAGCCTGACAGTACTGCCCATTAGCTAACCTCTTTTGTCTTTCTTTAACCTACCTTCACTTGTAAATCCAAGACTATATCAGGTGAAAGTCTTGAGTTGAGAGTCTAAATAAATAAAATACTCAGAGCCAACCATATACAACAGTGCATTAATTTGTCAAGAACACTCTACCTCACAAATCATTCATTATAAAATGTAATTTAAGTACTGAAGCAAAAAGTAAAACTAAGGAAAAAATAAATATTGCCATTATGAGACTAAAAAAGCAGCTGAAGTGGCAGAAAGTGCTAAAACAGTATAAATAAAGTCTACTCAGAAAGAGACAGATAGTAGTTGTTTACAGACTTTTAAATTTTACTACATTGTATTTTTCAGCAATGTGAACAGGTAAGATTTATGAGCAATCCTAATTTCTTAGATTAATGAAAATATTCTGTAATGATATCCTAAGACAACATGAAGAATAAAGTTATGAAAGCCTACTAACTGTAAGACAACTTCTCAAGTGAATTTAACAATAAAAAGAGGAGCAAGCACCTCTTAAAAATTTGCTAAATGTAATTATTGTATCTAATATATTGAATATAGAGTAGAAAAAGTTTTTGGTGATTTAAAAGAAGTTCTTCATGATTGTGATAATTAAAATGACTAATATTAACTCTGAACTTAGTTACTTTACTTGATATTGAAAAAGAAACAGTAAATGCCAAGAGGTACTACGCTCAGCTGAATTTACCGGAAGTTAGGTAACTCAGCATTTCATATGATTTCTTACCATCATGCAAGAACAAGTTTTGTAGGGAACAAGTCACATGTATTGAACCTATGCAAACCTAACCTTTAACAAAATATTGTATATTTCCAAGACTGATCACCTATGTCTAGTTTGTAATGTCATTATATATTGTATGCTTATGCTCTACAAGAAACTTATCAATAACAAACTTCTATTTTGATTGATGGGTGGAAAACAAATTTATGCCATGCAATGCAGCTGGGGGAAAAAAAAAAAAAGAAACCAACCTATGTGTCCAATTAATGAATATCTAAATTTCCCCTGCATGTTGTGTCTTGATTTGTAATAACATTTTGGCCACTGTAGTTTAGTCAACTGATATCTTTTAACTCTATTGAACACGTGCAAAGATCCAGATAATTAAAAAAAAAAAAAAATCCGATTGCCTGCATTCAAATCGGAATAACATAAACCCAATAAACCTGCTAATAGCTAAGAAACCAGTTTTCAGAGACAGACACAGGCTAGGCAAGAGAATCCACTTCCTGATACTTCCCTCAGCGTGAACAGAATTGTTCTTGCTGCCTTAACTATACTGAAATGACCATGTTTGAGATACCTTCAGGCTATTCAGTGCCTATGTTTATCTTACTGTATCCTTGTACAATGTATCCTATGCTTGGCTATTTGAGATGTACAGGTAGGCTTAGCTATGAAAGAAAATTGACAGGAGCTAATATCCGGACAGTGGATCAAACTCTAGATTTCCACTAATGATGATGGGAGCTTTAACATATAGATTATCTGAGGAAGACACCTACATTTAGTTGTCTTAATCTGTCCTAATCTGCATCTGGAATGTATCCTTTTTTTTTTTTTTGTCCCTTTTTTTCCTACTGTCTTGGTCCACTGGAAGAATTATATGCCACTTTCTCTCCCATTCTTTCCCTTGATTCCCTTCCAAAGCACTAATACACTAACAAGATATCTTGTCTAACAGAGGCAACCCATAGATAGCAATTTGCACTGAAACTGGGGCAGTGGGTGCTGACGGAGGATCTGTGTCACCAAGTGAAGGAGCTACTGCAGGAGATCAGCAGTTTGTACAGCATTAGAGATCACCAGAAAAAAGATTGTCAGGCTCTTCTCTTGAGACCCTGCAGCTACAAGAGGAGTCTCAATCCCCGACCTCTGATGAAGGAGGTGTGGTCAGAGTCTGGGATTATCGAGTTGGGAATGAAGACTTCTGTGATGATGAAGGTTGGAAGTGTGTGATTTCTGGCACCAGAAGGTGTTCCACCTGAAGATTTGCATCTACAGAAGAGGGTCAGCATGCCGGTAGCAGGTGGGAGACTGGGAGCTGTGTCTAGAAAAGCATCTCAGCCGACTGAGTCTAATCCTTTCAGCAGGAGGAAAAGGAGAATATTAGTAGTGGGTGACTCCCTGCAACCATGGACAGAGGTCCCCATCTGCCATGCCAACCTGTCGTATCAAGATGCTGCAGCTTGCTGGGTTTTGGATACAGAACGTTGTGGAGAGGCTGCAGAGGGTTGTCTGGCCCTTGGACTATTATTCCCTGCCGCTCTTCTACATGGACACCAAAGGTACAGCAAGGGGAGACTTGGAGCATATTGAGAGTGACTACATGGCTCTGCAGGTGAGGACCAAGAACATGGATTCCTTGCCAATGAAGTGGAAGGGCTTGGGGGGAAGTGAATGGATCCTGAGGGTCAACAACTGGTTGCGCAGATGGTGTCAAAAACAGGGATTTGGCTTTTAGGACCATAGGACACTCTGAGCGCTAAGGACTGCTAGGAAGAAATCGTATCCAGCTCACCAAGTGGGGCAAAAGCATTGACACGGTGAGGAGAACTTTAAACTAGGAATGACAGGAGAGGGCGCTATTGACCCATAATCAGCTGAGGCAGGTGATCAGTTGAGGCATCTTTGAAACTGGAGTGTGCAAGTTACAAGGATGACAGCCCCTGAAAACAACAAACCAAGACTAAAGAGGGCCCACCTCGATGCACACAAATAAGGAACTGCCTACGGACAGCATTTTTGGGAAAGTTCCAACACTTTTTCTGGGAAATCAGCCTGGCTGGGTGTCTCTGTGGAATGACTGTATACTAATGCAGACACCATGAGAAATAAACAGAGGAAATCAAGGTTGCCTGTGTGCAGATGTAGGCCTATGATCTCATTGGGATGACAGAGATGTGATGGGATAGCTCACGTGACTGCAGTGCTGTGATGGATGGTGTTAGGCTGGGAAGGCAAGGAGAGTGATTGCACTTTCAGTGGGACAGCAGTGGAAATGCATGGAGCTCTGCCTGGAGACAGGTGATGAGCCAGCTGAAAGTTTATGGGTCAGGATTAACAGGCAGACCAATGTGGGTGATGTTGCAATGGGTGTCTCCTACAGACTGCTTGATGGGGAAGAAGAAGTAGAGGAGGCCTTTTTCAGACAACTGGGTCTTTAATCAACCTAATATCTGCTGGAAGGGCAACACCAGAAATCACAAGCAATCCAGGAGGTTTCTGGAATGCGTTGGTGATATCTTTCTGGCACACATGATGGAGGAGCCAGCAAAGGGAGGGGCTCTGCTGGGGCTGATTAACTCTTACCTACAAGGAAGAACTGGTTGGGGGGTTGGAAGTCAGGGGCAGCCTTAGCAGTAACGACCATGATACGGTGGAGTTCAGGATTTTGAAGGGTGGGGACAAGGGAAATAGCAGGATCCCAGCTCTGGACTTGAGGAGAGGGTATGTTCTCATTCAGAGGGACCTCAACAGGCTGGCAAAATGGGTTGACAAGCACCTCAAGAAGTTCAACAAAGGCAAATGTAAAGCCCTGCACCTGGGGAGGAATAATGCCATGACCCAGTACAGACTAGGGACTGACTGTCTGGAAAGCAGTTTTGCAGAAAAGGACCTAGGTGTGCTAGTGGACAACAAGTTGAACAAAAGCCACCTTACAGCAAAGAAGGCCAACAGCCTCCTGGGCTGTGTTAGGAAGAACACTGCCAGCCAGTCAAGGGAGGTAACCCTTCTCTACTCAGCCCTGGTGAGAAACATCCAGTTCTGGGCTCCCTGGTGCAAGGCAGACATGAAGATACTGGAGCAAGTCCAGCAAAAGGCAATGGAACATCTGTCATACAAGGAGAGGCTGAGAGAGCTGGGACTGTTAAGGCTGGAGAAGAAAAGGGTCAAGGATGATCTTATCAATGATTATAAATACCTGATGGGCAGAATAAAGAAGATGAAGCCAGACTCTTCTCAGTAGTATCCAGTGACAGGATGAGAGGCGATGGGCAGAAATTTAGAGGAAGGAAATTCCACCTAAACAATAAAAATCTTCTTTACTGTGAGAGTGATTGAAAACTGGAATAGGTTGCAAAGAGATTTTATGAGTTTCCATTCTTAGAAATATTCAAAACCCAACTGGACATGGCCTGGAGAAATCTGCTCTACGTGACCTTGCTTTGAGCCAGAGGATTGGACTAGATGACCTCCAGAGGTCCCTTTGGACCTCAACTGTTCTGTGATTGAAAATAGTACACTATTTTAGCAGAAATGAAATAAGTAGTTTGCTAAACCTCATGTTGATTTTGAACTGTCCTTTAGGAAGGACAAATATCTTTAACTGCTACGAATCATAGAAAGTTAACTAAATTACCACTTATAGTTGCTTTGTGTTTTGTTTTTGGGTTTTGTGGCCTCTTTTTTGGTTTGATTTTGTTTGGTTCAAATATATAACGTCAGACAATCCAAAGAAATGCTATGTTGGTTAAGTATAGCTACTTAAGCACTAACGCAAATGCTCCTCTTGTGAAACAAACATGTTTTATAAGGGGTGGGGGCGAGGAAGAAAGAAAAAAAAATCCATTACATAAGCAGTATTATAAACCCTGTCTTGTCTTAATATAAATGCATATTTACTTACGCAGTCAATTATTCAATTTGAAGAGTGAGAAATTATAAACAAGCCTTAGACTGTTATTTCTTCATGGTAGTTTCTACATTGCAAACCTAATATACAGATATGAAAGGGTATCTGAATAAACAGGATAGTTTAACATAAGCCTGCATGTAAGAAAATGTGAGTAATTATTGCCTTATAATGTACTTCGCTCCTAACCTTTCATATGTAGTAGAAAGGATTAGATGTTTAAAACAGATTCCCTCATACCCTCTTGCTACAACATTTGCCATTCAGTTTAAAAACTGGTTGGAAAACTTATTTCCTTACTTTTGAAACTGATTCTTCTTTCAATCTGATTAATTTTGAAGTTGTGTATTTCATAGTCCATCCAAATATCATTATCTCAGTCATGAGCAAATAGCAATTCCCTCCTGTATCTAATAAATTGCTGTCATTGTCCTCTGGGTCAGACAAATGCTAGCAGAATGCTAATATATGTTTAGTAGCACAAGCCTTAGGGGGGTATCTCAACATAGACTTCTAATTTTGTACTTAGGCAACTGATCAATGGTCCACTTTAAAAGTTGTGATCATATTTTTGTTCCTCCATATCAAATGTATATATGTGCTATTAGTCACTATATGAAAGTTCAAATCTTCAGAATATGAGTCATAAAATTGTCTGTCTCTCTGTATATCATACAGATTTTCATTAATCCTGATACCATTCAGTCTATCCGTCTGGCCAGTGGTTAGAAGGAGAACATTGAGGAAAATTTCACCTTGGAACACACATCTGGCATTTTATCTGTGTTTCATTTTGTTTGAGAAGTACAGTGTTATTGGACACCTAGCTGCAAATCACCTCCCATGCAAACTTTTATAACAGTGGTAAAAAAGTTAAACACAGAAAAGAATTCTGATTTGGCTGCAAAGCTACATTTCAAACACACAAATGCATCTTCAACCTATTAAAGTCAGGATGATAAAACCTAATCTGTGACTAGGACAAATGTAAATCTACTGCTTACTGATGGTTTAGATTGTGTGCATGGTTTTTGGTTTTTGTTTTTGGTCCTCTGAAGTGTCTCTGTCTTTACATGGCAGCCACTTACTGAATTTTGTAGGTTGTGTCCCAACTGTCTGGGACTCTACTATATACTTAATTCATGTGGTTTTGTACCTGAGAAGACAAGTCGAATCCCAACTAGAGCTTTCTGATTTTTACTAGAGAGGTGCTCTTAAAGGAGAAAAAATTGCTTGCTGAGTACTCATTAATTTATAGGAGATGAGGTAAAAAAATCTCAGCTGCTCTTGTTTTAGAGGTTTTTATCTATCACAGATGTAATTTTTCAAACTATGCTTTCATTTTCTTCACCTATTCTCACTTCCTCTTGTGACTTAATTGCTCAGGGCCTTGTTTGGTTTACAATGCCAAACAGTACTTGACTTCACTTCCAAAACTACATAATTTATTTTAGCAAATGGATTTCTTCCTTGCTCTGATTAATAGAAGGGAATTAAAAAGTTTCTGTGCATTGCCAATTCTCTGATCACATGTAGCGTACAAACCAAAAAATGAAGCTTAAACCAAAAATTTCAATATTTTTTTAATCCTACACTCTTCGTGTACTCTTTGCAACCTAAGTCTCAAACAAAATGTGGGGAAATAGAGATCAATGTTTTTTAGTTCCTGAGAGCACTCAAACCCTCATCTTTTAACTTTGTGCAGAACTACCAGCTCATAGCACTCATGCTTGAGAGGTCTACTTTCCACTGGTCCTGGTAAAGTTGTGGTACTTCATGGAAGAAGTCAAGATTCATTAGAGCAGAGGACAAGCATGCCTTAATATCCTAGTGACTAAGACATTCACCTGAGCATAAGGACTCCTGTATTTATAAGTCTGCCCCCACTACGCTTTCAGAATTTACTGTGTAGAGGTTTAGTTTTTGTTAGTTTACATTTGCTCTTATACTCTCAGTCTTGGGAAATAGTGAGTAGGAGATACGGAGAAGAGCTTCCCCTCCAGAACAAAACACATGATAGGTGAAGTATTTAAGCCTTTTAGTAAGATCTACTATTTTGGGCAGTTCTGTAATTCTTCTGAGACTTGAATTCATCATGTTACTGTTGTCCATATTGGACTGGGAGTTTCTGTATAACTCCTCATCCTGCCAATTTGTCCAGGCACTGCTAGGACCTGAGGATCCATTGTGAGCTCTGGAGCACTCAGCTCGGAGGGTTAAAGCAATGCAATGCACTGCTCTTGACCTGCTTAAAACAAAACTGAACAAGCTAACCAACCCTGTCTCCCCTGCTTTTTGTTGGGTTGGTTTTTCTGGTTGTTTTTTTTTTTTTTTTCGCCATTTGTTTTTAAAAAAAATGAAGTATAAATGCATGAAGTACTTACAAATTTCAGCACTCATGGTTTATTCAGACCTTGATCATATTTCTCATTGTCTTGTTCTTGGCATATGTCTCTCAATACCATACAGTACTGCAGAAATACTGTGCTGACAATCCTGTTGTTTTCTCCAACAGCATTCAGCAGTGTCTTGTTTACATAGTTTCATGTCTAAGCGTGCATGCTGCCATGTCTAGCTAGCAAATGATATTTACTTGTTCTTTATTGTTTCACTTGGTCCAGTGAAGTGCTAACCACCTTTGTCATTGGTAATTTATTTTATTAGAATTTTCACTTATTCTGCCAGCACTAGAAAAGTTTTACTTCCTTAAAAATATCCCCACACATTTATCTTTAGTATAGATTTGAACACCTGCACAAACAAAAGAAGAATAAAGTTCAACTGATTTATTTTTTTCTATTTTTTTCCACCAAGATTACATGGTAAAAGTCAAGAGGCATCACCACGGTGCAAGAAGTACTTGTTTAGGTATGTTCATGGTTTTCCATAAACAAGGCTCCACAGGACAATAATGAAGAATGAGGCTATTTGCAGAAAAATGCAAACTTTTTCCACCTTTGTTGTAAGCTGACTAGAAGCCAAATAACTACATTAGCGCATGGCTGAGCTTGATCTAATATATCCAGCCTCTCATTAAAGCACAGAAGTGTAGTGCTGTGTTTGTGATAACAGGTTGCAAGGCTTATATCTATCTAGTTTAGAGAAAGCACAGCAAACTCACACCTGTCTTCAAAATATCTACAGGTATAACCTAATTTTTTAATTTATTTTTTTCCTTTTCTCCCAACTATTACAATTGTGCACCAAAAATGTCATCCTACTGAACAGGCAGATGATAGAAACCATGGAGACTTGATTCTTTCACCCTTTTCCTCCTATGCCCACCCATATATAGACATGCGTGTCCTTGAGTACAATGCATTCTTGCACACTAGAGCAAAGTTGGGAGGAGACATTAAAAAGAACTAATTTCTGTATGGCAGAGTGATTCTTATTACTTTACAAAGACGCCGTGTTCCAGGAATATAGTAGTAAGTTACTTTTTTATTTCTAAACCTTCATGTGGCAGAAGCACACTATGTAACTGTTAGGCTAAGGACTCAGCAAGGACTCAATTTGACATAGTAATGAAACAATTATTTTATAAAGAAAAGTGATTTTCGTTCTCTCTTGATTTCCCTCATCTTTCAGAGACAACAAAAGAAGCAAAGACAAAAGATCCAGCAAGTACATTTACCCAATAGCCTGACCCAAAATGTTAGGGAAGGAGATCGTTTTAAGCTAAATTTCAAGGACCAACTAATGAAAGGACAGCATTTACAGGGGAAAATGTGAGCCAATAGTTGTGGGCATTTGCTGATATTCATGCACCATGGATAATACTATACTGCCCTTCACTGTTTTTTTCCCCCTTCTCTCCTTTGGAGCAGAGTGTTTGGAAGATTTTTATTTCAACGGTAGATGGGTATCGCTGATAGAATTATTTTCCCTTGCATTGTTGCTACAGAAGCTTTCTACTAATGTAATGTTTAATGGAATTCTGAATGAAGAACAAGTTCATTATTGTGTTAACCACTACAAGAAAGATAAAGAATGATAACATAACTTTTTTATTTTTCATTTTTAGGCTGTAGCAGGTTCTCCCTGAAACAAAATAAAACCCCCAAAAATCAGTAGTGTTCCTAAACCAGGAGCTTTCTAAACTTTAATAGAAAGTTGCTATTAAACCAAGCATTTCTTTTGGGGGAAAAACCTAACAAACCAAGCAACAAACAAACACACACAATGAAGATGTATCTCTTGTTGCTATTGCTTGATTTATGGTTATTTTGGGGACTTAAACATTTAAAAAGATTTTGGGGTTCTTGGACTTTCCTGAAAAAGCACTGTATGCCATGTCTTTGTATGCATATGCTAACTAAAAAATTTAATTTGACAGTTGGCATCTGTATTTTTTTTAACAGTCTATCAGGTCATCTGTTATGCACAATTAAGGCAGATCAATAATTTGAATATGTCTTGAAGAAATGAATTTTTATTAACTTTGTGAATTATTATTTAATGAGCCATCAGTGCAGAAGCATTATAGCACAACTAAGAAAAATGTGAACCATGACAAATCTGATATGTCTGCATATGCCATTAAATTGCAACAACAGTCCTGTTAGATTGACAGCTTCTGTGATTTTCTTTTTAATCCTTTCATTATTCATGACAATTATGCTTTTACATAAACCGTGAATATAAAGTGACAAAAAAATAAAGCTCGTGCAGATTCTGCACCTCATTTTATACTAACAGATGTGGTGAACTGAGGATATTAAAACAAATCTCCAAAATTAGCACGATGAACTAGTTAAGGTAACTGCAAGGATGTTTGACCTAGAGCACCACCTAGTGAAACTTTCATGAAGAAGTAACAGAAACACACGTGTTCACTTGATTAAATTGCGGTCTTTAAAGGTAAGCTTTACAGGGTTGCTGTCAGCCACAGGTAATCACATTTAGGAGCTCAAGCTGCTATGAAGTGACAGTTTATTTGCATTTTAGAATGAATTTATTTTAATTAACATAGAACATTTCTTCACTTCTTTCCCCCAATGATTTAGGAAGGTGAATTGCCATGTTTAGAATGTTGTAATTTTGAGATTGCTAAAGAATGTTAACTTTTTGTTTCAGAAATCCTGAATACTGAATACCCCAAAAAAGAATATCTTTACTTCTTTATCCTATCATCATCTTTAACACTACTTAGTGATATTTTAGACAGATTTCACTTCCAACCATATAAGAGGACCTTCTCTAATCAGTGTTAGATATCAGCCTGAATAACAATGTCATGTTTGCTGGGTTCTGAGAATGAGTAAGACATTAATTTAGAGCTGAACCCATATTTAATTAGTGATATTATGATGGTGAACATGTCAGAAGTTGTAGTGAATTTCAGTAACAACACAAATACGTTGGGAAAGAAAGTGACAAAGAAGAGATTAAGAGGACTGAAAGAAAGAAGAAAATGCTTTCTATACTTTGCACCTTTACCCTTATTGTGCTGTAGGGAAAAGAAAGGGCAAATACTGCATAGCTGCATGACAGTTACCATCCGTGGAAGGCAATGTTTTATAGCAGTGGAAGAAAGTGCTTTATGTTAATTTGCAAGCACAAAAAATTTACTGACACAAGCATACAGGTGATACCAAAGACTTAAACAATTTAGTCTAGCATACATAGAACAAACCCCTTTGTGCAAACTTGATACAGATAAATTAAGAAGATATTGTGTCAGATGAACTGAAATATGCATTAGTTTTCTTGGAAACGGGCTGGCTGTGGTGACCAGTTGTTTTGGGTTATGTTGATGTTGTTTACCTGGAGATAAAGAGTGGGGTGAGATATAGCACCCTGGAGGAGCTTCTGGGTCTCCTGATAACGACGGATATACTACCTTGAGACTTGTTATTGTTTACACACCAAACCACAAAGTCAGTGAAATGCCCCCAGTGGGTGTCCTAAGGCTGACCTACCTCATTGTAATGTTAAAAACCATACCTCCTAGCTAGAAAAGCCCCCAGAATGGGATATATTTAGTGGAATTCTTAAGTGCTCTCCCTTGGGTTGTATATTAAAACACTGGAACAAGTTTGAGGGTGACCCCCTCACTCGGAAAAAGTTGGTAGACTATTGCAATTATTGGTGGCTCTTGTATACTCTGGATGATCAGGAGAAATGGCCTAAGAACGGAAGTATAAACTACAATAGTGTTGCAATTAATGTTGTTTTGTAGATGCGAAGGAAAATGGGATGAGATGCTGTATGTCAATTTGTTCTTTGCATTATGGAATAATTACGATATATGTAAGGAGTGCGGCTTGATTGCAAGTGAAAGTGGTGTATTGGCACTAGAGGCAGAAAATAAGAAAACACCTAAGCATTGTTGTTCAGCATGTAGCATCAGCAGGCGATGCAACAAATATAAAGAGAAATGTAAAGAAGAGGAGAACATTGAGATGTTGGTTGGACCAAGAAGGGGTAATGGAGCAAGGAGAAATGAGAAGGATATAGCAGCGCAGGTTGAAAGGGGGGCGAGCGGAAGGAAAAGGGAACAAAGGAATAGTGATTTGGATAGCTCGGACGTGGAAGAAGGTTTTGGTTTGGTAGCATGTAGGACTAGGAGGGGAAATGCTCGTAACATACAAGCCCGTCTCAGGCAAGTGGTAGGACCAGACGGACCAGTTTGGGTAAAAGTGTTGTTTTTGGTATCAGATTTAAAGGCTTGGAAGGAGATAGCAGGCATATATAGGGAGGATCCCGAACAGGTAGCAAACATTATGGAAACTATAGTTGAAAATCAGGATCCGGATTGGAAGGATCTGCAAGTTATCTTAAACAATTTAGTGTCTTATGAGGAAAGAAGAAAAACAGAGAAACAAGAAGTTTAAAGATAAGATACTGGCAGTAGTCATAGCCCAGGAAACTGGTAGGGTCAGATGACAGGGCTATCGGACCCCAAAGGGGAGAAGGTTTCCTGGTGGAGCAGAAAGGACACTGGAAAAGGGAGTGTCCACAGTTAAGTCGGCAGGGCCTTGAGGAAATGCTGAGGCAGACTGTTAACATGATGACATTATATTCAGATTGAGGTGCACCGAGGGAAGAATCAGAACCCTCCCCAACAGAACCCTTGGTTATAGTAAGTTGGGGAATGAGAAAGTAAAATTTTTTAGTAGATATGGGGGCTACTTATTTAGCATGCAAGGGTAATTTGAGTAATCAAAGCACGTCAAGTATTGATGCCACAGGGCAGAAAGAAAATCAGACGTTTTTCCAGCCTTTGAAGTTTGGAATTGGGAAAAGGGTGTTATCCCATCAATTTCTCTATATTCCAGATTGCCCTATGCTGCTATTAGGGTGAGATATATTAATGAAATTGAATGCACAAATTACTTTTGAAAAAGGGAAAATCCAAATCCATATTCCTGAAAATAAAGCTTTGGATGCCCATGTTTTTATGTTACAGAAGGAAGCCAAGTTGCAGGAGATACCAGAAGAAGTTGAAAATGCTGTAACACCTCTTGTATGGACTTCAGGAACACCAGGACAATCCCGAGCGGCAGAACCAGTAATCATCCAGTTGAAACCAGACGCCAGACCGGTAAGACGGAAACAGTACTTGATTAAATTAGAAGCAAGAAAAGGATTAGAAACATTAATAGAACAATTCATAAATTTGGGGTTATTAAAAGAATGCCAATCAGAATACAACACCCTGATCTTGCCAATTAAAAAGGCGCATTCAGAAGACTATAGATTGGTTCAGGACTTAAGGGCTATAAATCAAATTCTGCAGGATGTCCACCTGATAGTGACAAACCCGTATACTCTCTTGACCACCCTGAAGGAAACAGACAAATGGTTTACTGTATTGGATCTGAAAGATATGTTCTTTTGCCTTCTGCTAGCAGCTGAGAGTCAGGAACTGTTCGCTTTTGAGTAGGAAAGCCCTAAGACCAGTAGAAAAACTCAGTTGTGCTGGACAGTATTACCAAAAGGATTTAAGAATAGCCCTACAATATTTGGAAATCAATTAGCCAAAGAATTAGAAGACTGGCAAAAGATGCATAAAAATATCACCTTGCTGCAGTACGTAGATGACATACTGCTAGCAGCAAGTAACAAGGAGGATTCCATACAAATGACAGTAAACCTCCTAAACTTTTTGGTGCTGGTGGGCTACTTTTCAAAACAATTAGACAATGTTAGCAAAGGATGGCTAGCGTGCCTCCGAGCAGTGGCAGCTACAGGACTGCTGAACCAAGAGGCCTGAAAATTGATGCTCAGGCAAAAGCTAACTGTATTTGTGCCTCATGCAGTTACACCAGTGCTAAAACAAAAAGGAGGACACTGGTTGTCAGCAAGCCGGATACTGAAATATCAAGCCATTCTTTTGGAACAAGACGATGTGGAGCTGAAAGTAACTACGAACCTGAATCCAGCGACCTTTCTAACTATTGATCCTGCTGGAGAAGAATTAACTCATGACTGTTTGCAAATGATGGAACGAACATACTCCAGCAGAGTAGACCTGAAATACATGACAATGGAAAATGCAGACTGGGACCTGTTTGTAGATGGTAGCAGCTTTATGCGGAACAGAACATGGAAAGCAGGTTACCCAGTGGTAACCATTAAGGAAGTAACTGAGACAAAAGCTCTGACGTCCAACATGTCGGCTCAGAAAGCAGAGCTCATAGCCCTGCTAAGAGCACTAGAACTTTAAAAAGGCAAAACTGTTAATGTAAGGACAGGTTCAAAATTTGCCTTTGGAGTGGTTCACACTCATGGAGCTATTTGGAAAGAAAGGGGACTCCTAACATCTCAAGGATCCCCAGTTAAATATGGGCCAACGATCCAACAATTATTACAAGCCATTAATCTACCTCGATTAGTGGCAATTATGCATTGCAAGGTGCAACAATATGGAAATAGCCCAGTGCATATAGGAAACTCTATGGCAGATAGAGCTGCAAGAGAAGCGGCTGAAGGTCAAATATTGCTAGTTTTGCCAGAAAAAGTCCAGAGGTTGGGACCTAAGAGTGCACAGTATACACCAAAAGACAGCCAATTGGCTAATCTACCTAAGGCAAATAAAACCCAAGAAGGGTGATGGGTGACTCCTTCACATCAAGTAGTAGTTACGCAGGAAATTATGCGTGAATTGGCTAATAGGCAACACCAAGAAACTCACCGGGGAATTGAGACAATGGTGGAAGCATTGAAAACACAAGTGCTCAGCGTATGAACGACTGGAATAGTCAAAAGCATAGTGAAGAAATGTGACTTATGCCTGAAGAACAATCCTCACTTACCCCAAAGACCTTTACCAGGGGTGACAAAGAGAGGAAACAGTGCCGGAGACTACTGGCAAACAGACTTTTCTGAATTACTGCAGCAAAATGGATACCAGTATCTTTTAGTAAAGATATATACTTTTTCAGGCTGGCCAGAAGCTTTCCCTTGTCACACCAACAAGGCAAAAGATGTAGCAAAAGTGTTACTTAAGGAAATAATACTGAGATTTGGGGTACCCATAGGACTATCTTCGGAGAGGGGTCCACACTTCATAGCAGAAGTCGTTCAAGGTTTAGCTAAAGCATTAGGGGTAAAATGGGATCTCCATACCCCATGGACACCTCAATCAAGTGGGAAAGTAGAAAGAATAAATCAAAGCCTAAAAAGACAAATAAGTAAAATTTGCCAAGAGGCTCAGATAAAGTGACTGGATGCTTTACCTTTAGTTTTGCTACAAATACGCATCCAGCCTAGAACTAAAGAAAAGGTTAGTCTTTTTGAAATCACATATGGTAAACCCTGTCAGTTGACAGAAACAGGAGTTAATCCTGAAATAATAGGAAAACATTACGTGAAAGAATACATTATCTCTCTAGGAAAGGTTCTGTCCTCTCTCCACAGGTATGTCACTGTGAGCGCATCGCTATCCCCGGTACGCCTGTTCATCAATACCAACCTGGAGACTGGGTGTATCTGAGTACATGGTCAGATGAACTGTTGAAGGAGAAGTGAAAAGGACCTTTCCAGAATTTACTCACTGCCTAGCAGCTGTCAAGCTTGAAGGAGTCACTCCATGGATAATAATTTATGTAGTCATAATTTTAGTTTTTAGGAATTTGCATAAGTTGTACTAAGAGAACCACTGAGAAAAATATATGGAAATAGTAAGAAAATCTAACTACTTCCAAAGGGGGATTGATACCAAAGACTTATCTCTAAGATGAAGTAAGAAAGATACTAACCAATAGTTAGCTAAGGGGTGGGACCAGTGGGCGTAAGTAACTTTGTTAACTGCTTAAATACTTGTCATGATTTCGGCTGGGTGTGCATGCTAGGAGGAAAAATCTCCCATGCACCCAGCGCTGCAATAAACCAATGTCGGCTTTCTAAACTGTCATTTGATTTGGAGAGTTTTCTTGGTTATGATTTTTGGTAACACAGGGGCAAGTAACAAAAATACTGGGAGAATACTGCCTTCAAGATAAAGTCATATTATAATTTTAATAACACCTCACCATTTACAGAATTTTTTTTTAAATGAGCAGCAGACCACATGTTGAAGAAACAAGTTGTAATATAATAATGATCATCATTAGCTCTTCCCTTTCCAGATCCAGAGGTCAGATACATACAAAAAATACTTAAACTCTAAAATAAGTTTCTAGAATGTGGAGATGTGGCAGACTTCTGACTGTTTAAACACTGAATGACAGATTGTTCTTGTGAGAGGGTAGGTTGGTGAGAATAATTTGTGAATATAAAATTAAGAGCTTTAGCATCGTATCTATTGTCTCAGGTCGAATGAGAGCGCACTTCACTCGTAAGAGAGAAGCAACAATATACTTTGTTAACTCACTGTCTTATATAAGTAAAGTTCAATGGTAAATGCGACATTGGTGTAACAAGATTCGATGGTGTGGGATTTGGATAATGAGGTGGGATTCCTGTGCACAAAGAACCATTAAAATGGACTTTGCTATCTCTTGTGCGACCCGGGGGGGAGTGGAGACTCGCCTGGCTAACACAGGTTGCAGATAAGGAGAGGGCCCTGTGGAGACAGGACAGCCCTGCTTGTGGTCAGCAAAGATAGCAAAATAACAGGAATCTTAGGGGTTCTTTGTTTCTTCGAAAGGCTTCGTGTCCAGTAACTGACCTTTGCCTCATTACCGGTGAAATGCATATTACAACTCACACCCCTGCATATGCTAATGAAGATTATAGACATCATGTGAAACATGTATGACTATAGCACTCATCTCTCCACCCAAATCATGCTACATGTCACATATAGGGGAGGGGGGGAAACTTGTAGTTTTGGGGATAAAAGGTGGAGAAAATGATTGTTAAAGGGGGAGAGAAGAACCTCAACACCTGACGGACCAGTTGACGAGCTGTGTTCCCTTCCTCCACCCCAGGCAGGGACGCCTCTCTGGGTAAGCACTGTGCCTCTCACCCTCCGGGTGAAAGTTATCCCTGGGTTCTTGTATTACTATCAAGTTTGCTAGCAATGTTAACCTTAATGAGTAGCACGGCTGTAGTTAGTGAATTTATCAACAGCAATCTCGAATCTGCTTCTGTGGCTCTCAGTAAAATAACTAATTTTGATTTTTGTGCATGTGCAAGTCCTTTTGCTGGGGCTCTGATAAAAGAATCAGTGAAAGTACTGGGACCCTGACAGACAAATTTCAAAACTACATTCCTTTCAACGCGACCAAGAAATGATAGAATTTTCAATTTTTAGCCAAGTAAGGAGGCGGGTCAGCAATACCGCTACCATGGACTTCCGAAGGGCAGATATTTGGCCTGTTCAGGACACTGGTTGGGAGGGTCCCTTGGGAGACGGTCCTGAAGGGCAAAGGGGCCCAGGAAGGCTGGACCTTCTTCAAGAAGGAAATCTTGAAGGCGCAGGAGCAGGCAGTGCCCATGTGCCGTAAGAAGAGCCGGCAGGGAAGACGACCGGCCTGGATGAACAAGGAGCTTATGCTGAGGCTCGGGGAAAAAAAGAGAACTTACCACCTCTGGAAGAAGGGGCAGGCAAGTGAAGAAGAATACAAGGACCTCGTTAGGTCATGCAGGGAGGGAATTAGGAAGGTGAAAGCCCAGCTAGAGCTCAACCTGGCCACGGTCGTGAGGGACAACAAAAAAAGCTTCTATAAATACATTAACAACAAAAAGAGAGCCAAGGACGATCTCCATCCTCTACTGGATGTGGCGGGGAACATTGTCACGAAGGATGAGGAAAAGGCTGAGGTACTTAATGCCTTCTTTGCCTCAGTCTTTAACAGCCACACCAGGTATCCTCAGGGTATCCATCTCCCTGAGCTGGATGACAGGGATGGAGAGTAAAATAGGCTCCCCATGACCCAGGAGGAAGCAGTTAACGACCTGCTATGCCACCTGGACACTCATAAGTCTATGGGGCCTGATGGCATCCACCCAAGGGTGCTGAGGGAGTTGGCGGAGGAGCTTGCCAAGCTGCTCTCCATCATTTATCAGCAGTCCTGGTGAACGGGGGAGGTCCCGGATGACTGGAGGCTTGCCAACGTGACGCCCATCTACAAGAAGGGTCGGAAGGAGGATCTGGGGAACTACAGGCCTGTCAGCCTGACCTCGGTGCCGGGGAAGGTGATGGAGAGGGTCATCTTGAGGGCACTCACGGGACACGTGCAGGATAACCAAGGGATCAGGCCCAGCCAGCACGGGTTCATGAAAGGCAGGTCCTGCTTGACCAACCTGATCTCCTTCTATGACCAGGTGACCCGCCTAGTGGATGAGGGGAAGGCTGTTGATGTTGTCTACCTGGACTTCAGCAAAGCCTTTGACACTGTTCCCCACAGTATTCTCCTGGAGAAGCTGGCGGCCCGTGGTTTAGACAGGTACACTCTTTGCTGGGTAAAAAACTGGCTGGACGGCCGAGCCCAGAGAGTTGTAGTGAATGGGGTGAAATCCAGTTGGCGGCTGGTCACAAGTGGAGTCCCCCAGGACTCAGTTTTGGGGCCGGTCTTGTTTAATGTCTTTATTGATGATCTGGATGAGGGGATAGAGTGCACCCTCAGCAAGTTTGCAGACGACACCAATTTGGGCGGGAGTGTTGATCTGCTTGAGGGTAGGAAGGCTCTGCAGAGGGATCTGGACAGGCTGGATCGATGGGCTGAGGCCAACCGGATGAAGTTCAATAAGGCCAAGTGCCGGGTTCTACACTTTGGCCACAACAACCCCAGGCAACGCTACAGGCTTGGGGACGAGTGGCTGGAAAGCTGTCCAAAGGAAAAGGACCTGGGGGTGTTGATTGACAGCCGGCTGAAGATGAGCCAGCAGTGTGCCCAGGTGGCCAAGAAGGCCAACGGCATCCTGGCCTGTATCAGAAATGGTGTGGCCAGCAGGAGCAGGGAGGTGATCATGCCTCTGTACTCGGCTCTGGTGAGGCCGCACCTCGAATACTGTGTTCAGTTTTGGGCCCCTCACTACAAGAAAGACATTGAGGTGCTGGAGCATGTCCAGAGAATGGCGACGAAGCTGGTGAGGGGTCTGGAACACAAGTCTTATGAGGAGCGGCTGAGGGAGCTGGGGTTGTTTAGCCTGGAGAAGAGGAGGCTGAGGGGAGACCTTATCACTCTCTACACCTACCTGAAAGGAGGTTGCAGAGAGGTGGGTGTTGGACTCTTCTCCCAAGTGACTAGTGACAGGACTAGAGGAAATGGCCTCAAGTTGCGCCAGGGGAGGTTCAGGCTGGATATTAGGAAAAAGTTCTTTACTGAGAGAGTAGTGAAACATTGAAATAGGCTGCCCAGGGAGGTGGTAGAGTCACCCTCCCTGGAGGTATTCAAGGAGCGTGTGGATGTGGCATTGTGGAATGTAGCTTGATGGGCATGGTGCTGTGTGGTGTTGGGTGGGTTGGTTTTTGGTGTGTTGTGGTTTGTTGTTGTTGGGTTTTTTTGGTTTTTTTTTTAAGGTTGGACTTGATGATCTTACAGGTCTTTTCCAACCTTAGTGATTCTGTGATTCTGTGATTCTGTGACAGATGGCAAGGTACGCTTGATTACTTACTGCATAGAGGACAGGGTCAGACAAAACTGTCAGGGAGACCCTCCTGTTGAGTCATGAAGTTCAAAGAGGACCCCCTTGTGTTCTAAACTCCTTCTCAGAGAGAAGTCTAGGTGCAGCTGGATCCAGACTTAGTCCCAGACTTAGTCAGCTGTTTATGTCTGAATGATTATATATGTGCAATCAATCCTTTATATTGTTACAGAATATCTTGAAAAACAAGTGTTAAAAACAAGTAAGAAGAATTAGAAGAATGTAAAGAAGATACTTCATAACAAATGCACCTGGCACTTAGACATATTAAAGACTGTCTTCACTAACTAGCAATAATGATTAACACAAGGACGAATCTTAGAAAAATAGAATGGAATGCCAAAATAGTGCCCTAAAGTTAACCTGTGTAATTATAATCTCATTATAATTCTAAAGAACACACCTCCTAGCTAGAAAAGCCCCCAACCCAATTAAGCCCCCTACTCTCTGAGCATGCGTGGTGAATTAAAAGAGAACTGTAACTTTAAGATGAAGTAAGAAAAGTATTAACCAATAGTTAGCTAAGGGGTAGAACCAGTAGGCATAACTAACTTTGTTAATTGTTTTAAATACCTGTCATGATTTTAACCCAGTGTGCATGTTAGGAGGAGAAATCCCCCATGCACCCAGTGCTGCAATAAACCAATGTCGGCTTTCTAAACTATCATTTGGTTTGCAGAGCTTTCTTTGCTACAATTTTCGGTAACAATATCACTTAGCTAAGGTTTAAAAGTTTAGCATGGTATTAATCACTTAGGGAGAGTCTGTTGCAGCAAGGCATCTCTCAACCTTGAGGAGCAACCTTGAGAGGCATCCCTACTCAAGGGGAGATCCTGTCATTTCAGGAGAGCTCAAGGGGCTCTTGGGCTGCTTACCATTTATGGGGGTAAGATGATTGACTCATAGTCATATTTGCATACTGACCACAGATTTTACATTGACCAGCACTGTGGTTAGGTGGGAAGATTGCTCAAATTAGCTCTTGGCTATTGTGTTGTTATCTGTCTTGTCTGAATCCATTTTGGGCGGGGTGCAGCCATCCACTGGTAGTTATTGCTTGATAAAGATCAGGTTGGGGGGGGAGCACACCATCACATCTATGCACATGAGGAAAGTGCTAAAATTTCTCAGACCAACATAAATCTGATTTTCTAGCTTTCTAGGACTTTGCAACTTTAAGAGTATGCAAGAGGTTTTATTTTGTGAATAATTTCCTATATTTTTGTTTCTTTGCCTTGTTTTCTTTAAAATAAAAGATCCAGCAATAAGTACCTTTCAGTAGTCCCATTTTCTGAATCATTATAGCTGCAACAGAGATTAGTACAGCTTAAGAGAGCTAGTAGATGAAGAAGCTTTCTCTTATGCTGCTGTTTGAGGACTCAGGGCATTGAGTGCTGCTTACTGAGAATTCCCAAGTGTTGGAGGAAAGATGATAGTGGGTGTGTTAATACTCTGTTTTGTTTCTCCATATCTTTCTTATTACGTTAAAAGTTCATTTGTGTGGGTACATATATTTGGGTTATTAAGAATGTGACTACAGCTAAAGGGCTTTCTGAAATTGGGAAGACTGAACTGAAGGTGTTAACCTAAAATCGTAACGAAGAAAACTCTCCAAACCAAATGATAGTTTAGAAAGCCGACATTGGTTTATTGCAGAGCTGGGTGCATGGGGGATTTCTCCTCCTAACATGCACACTGGGTTAAAATCACGACAGGTATTTAAAACACTTAAAAGTTAGTTATGCCTACTGATCCTACCCCTAAATAAACTATTGGTTAATACTTTTCTTACTTCATCTTAAAGATAGAGTTCTCTTTTAATTCACTATGCATGCTCAGAGAGTAGGGGGCTTATTAGGTTTGGGGGCTTTTCTAACTAGGAGCTGTGGTTTTCACATTATAATGAGATTATAATTACACAGGTTAACTTTAGGGCACTATTTTGGCATTCCATTCTATTTTTCTAAAATTCGTCCTTGCGTTAATCGTTATTGCTAGTTAGTGGAGAGTTAGTGGAGACAGTTTTTATCTTTAATATATCTAAATACCAGGTGCATTTGTTACAAAGTATCTTCTTTACATTCTTCCATTCTTTTTCACTTGTTTTTGACCTTGTGTTTCAAGATGTTCTGCAACAAAGGGACAAGCATCTCAGTAAATCATATGTATAATTTTCACCCAGTACTGTGAGCCATGGATTTGGTTTTCCAGATTCTGTATTTGCCAAGAATACATTTTACTGGAGGAGGAGGGTAATAAGCTGAAAAAAAACCCAAACAACATACAGTATATCTCCCATAGGTAAAGTCTGCTAATTCATGGAGCATTGTTGACCAGGGTGTATGGAGGGAATTGTTATGTATATTTAAACATTTTAATCCTTGTGCCTTGCTAAAGCTATTATTCATAGTTAACATCAAATGGTCACTATAATCTCTTGTAGGAAGTAACTTGAAGTTTTAGGGAAGAAGCACATTCAGTAAAATGGCAAATTCACGAACTCTAGCAAAAAATAGCTTCCTTCGAGCTATAACCTTGGATGCTTGTCATGCTCTGCCACTTGCAGACAGGTTTTTATGTTTTTGAATACTGTTTGCAACTCAGAAGGTTTCCCTGAAGTGGTGGCTTGGTGAATGTGATTATGTTGCATGTGTTGCAGCTGTCCTTTTTGTGCCGTGGGAGTCTGATGTATTTAATTAATGTGTCCTGAAGAAAGGCAAGCTGTTTCCTCGGGGGAGTGAGGTGAGGAAAGGGAATAAATAATGGAAAATACATTTGGAAATGACGTTAGAGGCCATCTAGTTAATTCCCTTCCTCACAGTAAAGTGTATAGTGTATTGCTCCTAGTTTTCATTTGAGAAAATTCTGCTGTTACCAGTGCACAAGAATTATAATCTTGCACAATCTTGTCCCTAAATCATTCTCTGAAAAACACAGGGATTTTCACTAATAAGGCACAGGTAGTTGTCTGTAGTGTTGCAACACATTGGCATTATGCTGAAGTTTCTGGAGTTACTGTTCCTGCAAAGAGAATGTTGAGCCTACTGTCCAAGGGAGATGGGGGAGGGGGTTGGAGGGGAAAGGAACATAGGTGTAAAGATGGTTTAAAATGCGTGAGGCTGGTCAATAAATACCACATAGAAGGAGCTGTGGAGCTGGCTTTTCAGTTGAAATTACAAGGAATTCTAGTAGCCTTTTTTCTCTCTCCTTCCCTGGATCTGCTTCTACCTATATAGGGAACTGTAAGATCACAGTGAACTCAGGGATAGTGTTAGAAGGTAGGGTTAGGTACCCTCCTAGTTGTCTGGATCCTGAAGTTAACAGCCCTTCGATTACTCCATAGGGGTACAGGAAAACTTACATCATGTCCATGCTTTGGATTCAGAAAATGTCTGACAAATTTAACCTTTCTAGAGTTATGGTGAATAAATACAAACATTTGTACATGGGTCTCCCTCATCAAAAAGTTTCAAACTACGTCAAATATCTAGTCTGAAAAAAACCTACATACATTCATTAGACACATAATTTCTAATGATCCAGACACGGCATTATTAATTGCCATTGAATGTTGTATGTTTACCATTTTCTTCTTTAGAGATGCATATCCTAATAGCTCTTATGAATGTAGCAAGTGGAAAGTATTCACAGAGAATAAAATTATCTTGAGGAGAAAAACCAGAAATATGCCTGATTCAAAAAACCTATAGTAAGAACCAGTGTCTTTACTGGAAAGATAAAATTGTCTATCCTGACATTAGACATGGAATAAAATGCAATGAGATGCATGTAATTTCTCTTACAAAACTAGTTTCATATATGAGTTAATCCATCACAGGTACAGTCACTATTAAAATTTCTACAGATAATCTTGACCTAAATGGTACCTTCTAAGAAATATGCTAAGTATTGGTTTTATGCTTTTCTGCATATAAAGTTATCTCCTTTTATTTCTAGACATGAGTATCTGAAATCATGTCGTACAACATTCCTACATACAACATCAGCAAAATAATACATAGATTAAGTCTTGGCTGATTTTACACATTTTGTGAACTTCCTAATGCCGTTTCCAATATTATTCACAAGAACAAATGGTCTGAAATTTCTGCAACTGTTTTTCTTTCTAAATACAATGAAAATAATACTCTGAAATCCTCCATTAATTCTCATGTAGTACTGTTGTTTATGTCACTGTTACACTAAATGTAATATCCAGACATCAAAGTATTGTAAATGTATCTGCTACAGAAAAATAACATTGGGGAAAAGAATGCTTTGCATCTACTATCACATAAGACACACTGATGAGTTACTCAACAGACTGCTTTATTGGCTCTCACTTTCTTGTTTTATGCTGCAAACAATCTTTGGTTTTTCTATTCTGCTGCACGGTTTCCTTTCTTGGACATATAGTAAAATGGACATATGTTCTCTCATATCCTTCATAGTAATGTTCTTTCGCTAAATATGTTGAACCTGTAAGTTGGCGGATGGCAGATAAGGGTTTGAACTTCCTCAGTCAGAAGAGAGAATTTGAAACAAGACTCACACATTTGTGCAAAAGTAGAATAAAATTATGTGCTACAATGGCTATGCTAAGTGTAATGACCTATCTAGCTTATTTAAAGCTAACTAAAGCATCACTACTTTATTTTTGTAGTTTACATGTATTCATGGCTAGGGGATAATGTGGAATTTAGTGTCAAACAAGCCTACCCAGGCAGCACCTAATCTCTACACATCTTAATTTTTGCCTGAGTTCCACAATCACTAAAAGGCTGTCTTTACATCTGCTGAGAAGCACTTCAATTTTGTCAGCATCTTGGCACCTATCTTCCAAATATGCTTGGGAATTATCTAGAAAAATGACGCATTCCTCTGCCTAATTGTTCTGCACAGCTCAATCTAATAGGCGTGTTCAGAAAACAATTAGAGATTCTGGGTCTACGCAAACATAGTGGCAGACAACAGTACCTGTAAAACAAACGACTAAGTGAAAATGAGGGTGTCACGTCTTGAGTAAGAAAAATTTAAACATCTGGATATTGTCAGAGACTAAAATTATGTATTTAGAATAATTAAGTCTTCTAGTCATTCAGCCAGCCACTGAGCCATTTTCTTGGATGTCAGGAGTTGTGGGTTTAAATGAAAGGGGAAAAGGAAGGAG
This sequence comes from Gavia stellata, assembly GCF_030936135.1. Lineage (NCBI taxonomy): Eukaryota > Metazoa > Chordata > Aves > Gaviiformes > Gaviidae > Gavia > Gavia stellata. The sequence goes on along the minus strand of NC_082594.1, from coordinate 51,338,107 downwards.
GAAAAAAAATAAGTGAAGAAAGGAAAGCATCCACCCACCCCAACTATAGTTTCTTGATAAATATTAAAAGGTACTGATCAGATGAATATTTTTATTTACTTAATCTAATATAGGAAAGAAATGTGTCTTCATTTTGAAGTTCTTTTAGAATTATTGTTCATTGCATCTAATTCAGATCTCCTGTCTCTGTGATATATGTAGACTGCAAAAGACCTGGAGTTCCCTTAGGGTTTTATTTTAAACTGTAAATATCCGTAATTAGGTATATGACACGATTGCCACATGATCAAATACTGTCTCTCAATTTGTTCTTCCTCATCCCCGGTTTTTCAATTCATTTGGCTATTTTGGCTATTGAGAACATTACAGCTATTTAATGACTTTCTGACTGCTTTTGTCTGTTGACTGCATACCAGCAAAAAAGGTGTAAAACTAGGACTTCATATTTTGTTTTCCTTTTTTTTTTTTAAGCTAGGGAAGAATGTGACACTGATGCACACTATCCAAACCGATGTCTTATCCACTGCAAAATATTATTTCATAAAAGCTTGATTTGAAATTTGTCAGTGCAGAAAGCTGTTTGCATCCGTGCAAGTCAGTAGCTTCTGACCTCTAAATTTTTTCAATTTTATTTTATCTTGAAATTCCACCATGACATAGAATCTGCATAGAAAGTACGGGGTTGCTGTTTCCAGTGTTGGCTGAAAGGTTACAATGAACTTTTAAAGTTATTTTAGAACACATTATATAAGGTCAGAGCAACAATATTGGGGGACAGAAAACATTCTTATTGTGTCTTGTCCAACTGGGCTAAGTTCTCCTTTACTTTATTCCTTTATTCATATTGTAATAGTTTCCCATAAAACAAACAAACAAACGACCCTAAGCTGTCTAAAAATAAATAATAAAATAACCTTCCACCACCACTACTATTGCTGTTGCCCAAAGAAGTTTTTTCTGTGTCATATGCAAAGACTATCTGAGACAATTACTAGCTATGGGAATGCCATAGCATAATGACTTGTTAAAATATGATGCTTTAGCTTCATGACTGAAGTAATGAGTTTTGCCTGAATCTTGGTTTTAAGCTCCTCTAGTGCCTGAGATAAGCTACATTCTTTGGGATTTTTTCTTTAACTGTGGCAAGGCAACAAATATAAAGTTCTGGGGCTTTAGGAGGTGGATGACCTTCTATGCATAATTAAATATTTGAAATAAAGGTTGACAAAAGATTTTGTTTTAGATCCCTGAAAGCCCCACAGGGAGACTATAAAAACTTTAAATTATTTCTGGAGACTAGAGCACATGCAACCTTCACCCAGAAAGGTCATCTAGCCCAAGAAAGCTTCTTCATTCATGTAGGTTGTTATTATACCTAACATATTTTTTCTAGAGAAAATAAGCCCCCTTTCTTCAAAATGTCCTGTGTTCATGGTTTTAAATATATGGGCAGTATAATAAGATTTGAGGATTAAATTATTAAGTAATGTTGTCTCTAATGGGGATTTATCCAATAGTAGAGGTATTTGGAGAAAAGACAACTGACAAGGAAGGCTGATAAATGTTTACGTTTTTAAAAGACTGTTTTAAAGACAAAAATGAACAATTGAGATATTATTCCCTGCCCCAATGACTAACCAAGAAGTGATGTATTTCATTTCTACTAAGGAAAATCTTTGTTAGGATGTCAATAATAACTTTAAATGTAGCAAAACATGTGAGATTTTTGAGACAATGTTGGACAAGAAAGGCATGAAAGATGTTCAGATACAATGTTATCAGTATCTAAGTCTTCTTTAATACTAATTCAGGTAAATGTACATATGTATAGGTTTGTGGTGTTTTTTAATGAGAAATACCATACATCTCAGGAAAGATTTCAGAAGGCATCATTTATGATATTCTTGTCCTTATCTTGAAAAAGTCAATATAACTCTGAGTTATGCACTCCTATGGTAGTTTTCCAGACTGTCAAAATTATTAATTTTTTTCAGTAATAAACTTCTACTACATTGTTATAGAATAGTTCAGGTTACAATAGGCTTCTGTGGGTCATCCAGGCTATTACCATAAGACGTAGTCAAATACATATTTCCTTAATTACTACTGGGGAGTAAAACTTAACTTGGAACATATTTTGTGTTGGAGGGGAAAAAGCTGAACTCACTTTTTGCTTTGCTTGTAAACAAGGTCTATAATAGAATGAAATAATTGTTTTCAATCTATGACATGATGTAATGTGGCTTTTGCATTTTTTATGTACTCTTCCTAACACTTAAACATAAATGTAAAGGGTATTGAAATGTAAACCACCAGAATATTTTAACTAAAATTGAATTAAGCCTTTTGATAACATAAAATCCTTAAATTGTTTTAATGCTAAAAAAGGAGGCTCAAGAGAGTCAAAAGACTAATGCTTCCCATACTGAGATGTGAAAAAGGATAAGGATCAATCATTCATACAGATTTTAAAAAAGAAACAAATTCATAAAATTATGAGACAATGTTCAATAAGCACACCTGAGGAATAAGGAAAAGAGGATGATAGGCAAGGTGGAAAGAACGGTAGTTAATTCCAGAAATGTGCTCTTCTTTTTGCAGTTATAAATAAAAGATTTGTCATATTTTAAGATGTTTAATATATTTTTCACTAATGTTACTATTGGTTCAATTCACTGAAGAAAACATTATAGCACTGAAGTTGCTTCACAGTAGCTGCATAGGAGTTAAGAGCAAATTTGAGCATGTTGTAACAGATTATCTGTCAGGATTGTCCTATTATCAGATCAGGAGATACCTAAAACATTGGGTTTCCCTCTCAGCAAAAATCTCATATATATTGCCTTAAACAATATAGTAGAAGTGGATGAGCTGCCACTCCATCCTCATGTGAAAGTATGTTTCATACTCATAAGTATTAATGATGGAATTAAACTTACTTGTCTGCTTTAGTAAACATTGGGCAATGAAGGAATCTCAAGATAGCTTAACTTTATTTGCAAACAAATAAAATGTTTACATTTATTTTCTTTTTTAACTATTGCTTTTATAAATCCTTTCTTCAACTTTTCAGTGGCAAATTGAATGTTGCCCCACAGAGTTAAAAAAACCCCAACAAACAACAACATAAAACCAAATCTGACCTGTCAAAAAAGTAGCAATGTTTAAATTTTGCTGAGTCTATGTTTCAAAGTTTGCAACATTGTCAAGACCTCATAGTGAAAATGCACAAATAATAATGGCAATTATAAAGATCATAACAGTAACAATAATAATAACAATAGTTATTATTGTTAATAATAACATATTGTTAATAATAACAAAGAAAAAGAGTCTGAGTGTTAGCACAGCACAGGCTAATGAACACAATGTTTATAATCTCTGTCCTTTATATTTAGTCCACTGAGATGACACAGCTGCTTTCAAGTGTTGCTGTTTTCCGGAAAGGTCTCAAGTACCAAGAAATGTTCTCTGCAGAAATTATCTCAGAGGGAAATTACGGAGATTTGCCATAGGTCTGCAGTATACAGCCTCTTAGAGGGGGAAAGGAAAAGGACAAAGAGGGAGTTCACTTACTAACACAAGACAGTAATTGAAAAAAATAGAAATGTGAATTTCAGAGTATCTAAGTCCCAAGATTTTTGTTCCTTATAACAAGTACTTCTCATCATCTGGAAAAAAAAAAAAAAATTTTTAGATACAAGCAATTGTTTGTATTGCCATGTAACTCCAGAGCTGAACAAAAAAGTAATTGAAAAGAATACAGAATATTTGTGCTTCTTATAATCAATACGTCTTAAAATACCCCACACTGATTAGTTATTACTGAGGGGGTTAGTAGACTTCTGAGGCAGAAATTTATTAATTCCATAATTATTAAATCTATGCTTGTAATGTAATTTTTTTCAATAATATTACTTAACTCTGTGAACACTGTAATTTGTACCATAAAACAGAGATGAGAGGCAAATAAACCCTTTCTCTTTTAGATTGAGTTCACAATGAATACTTAAGAGTTTTTAGTGTTTATGTCTTCCTACAGATTTCTGCAGTTTTTCAAACCGGATGTTTTGTTAGGGCAAAGGAATTAAATAGAAAGACATCAAGGATTAACCTACTTTTTTTTTTTTTAATTTAAAATATCCTCATTGTAAATTTCCTATTTTCAATTCAGGAATAGAAACACTAACTATTTTTAGTCCAGAGCTAATTGTTACAGGAAAAGAAAGAATAATAATGCAGTTAAAATTGTTTTACACACACTTAGTTACTACCCCTGCTTCTGGTGTTATGCTCACCCTTCCCTGCTCCTCTGGACCCTAAGGATGGTGGCTTCATTCTCATGTATGTGGGGAGGTAGGGGAGAGGGTAACATTGAGCATCTGCAGTCCTTCACCAAGGGAAATATGCTGGTCATGTCAGCGGTTTCTTCTTTCTCAATCTTTGATTCACTTGGGGTCATTTTTCTGTTCTTTAATATGCTTCTGTGCCTTTGTTTTCTTCATTGGTCTGCAGCTCCTTGTTAATCCAAATTAACAATTTGTAGTGTTTTTTACATATGTCACATGCTATGCCTTTGTTCTCTTTTTTACCCCTAAAAACAGTTTTGACCAGCTCCAGGTCTGCTCTTCTTTAACTTGACCATGGGTGAAGAGTTTACAGTAGCGATGTCTCCAGTGCCAAGCCTGTGTCCCATCTCTTATAACCACCCCATGCCTGTGCGCCTCTGCACCACATCCTGAGATGCATCTCTGATGTATGTATATTTGAAATCCATGCTTTGGTACCTGGTATACGTTCCATGATCCTTAAGGTCTGCAGCAGTATTATATGTTTTAAAAAATCAACTTAGTCTCATGAGCATGACTTCTTCATTAACTAGAAAGCAGGCTTTAAAAATCCATGTCTTCTTAAACACTTCATGCTTTTTAAAAATTATAATTAATGTCAGCTGAGTGTCCACAATTATCACACTAAAATAAAAATTTGTTCATTTGTTGAAGAGAATCAAGATTTTGAAATTTTCAGAGAGTAAAATAATGACAGTGAAGCACATAGTTCCATTCTTAAACAATTTACACTAACACAGCAAATTTCAACCCTCTGCGGAAAACCCATTAAATCTTAGCTTATAATAAATACAGAAATGTGCAATAATACTAATTTTTAGTGGCTTTCAGAAGTAACTGTGAACCTTTTACAGGAAGGACCCTGAACGTGACCTTATAAAGATTTCATTTCAAATATTTAACCTGCAGATTATGAAAGTCAAGTAAAAACTTTCTTGGGCTCTCCTTCATTTGGTGTTCACTTATTTATGAGGTAAGCTTACATGTTGAAATGTTTGATATATATACCAAAGGACTTAAAACATGTAAAGAGGACCTTATGTTGATAGCACACATTTTTCAGGAAAATTATAATATTGAAATTCTAGTAAAAAAGCTTTCACTATTACTTCAGAGTAGGACATATGAATATTAGTTATGCATTATTTATTATAACTTATTTATTCTGTGCCTTTCAACTGATAAGCTTGTCATAAAGGAATGACATTTCTATTTTTAACTGCCTTGAATCATGTTTCCCAGCCTTTGCTTTCTTCAGTAGCTTTGTGGACTTCTTTCTTCCATTTCAAATAGATCCAGTCCATGCATTATCCCTTTTGTTTCTACTATTCTTTTGAACATGAAGTTTGTTTGGTTTTTTGTTTGTTTTCTGTCAGCATCTTAAATTCTTTTGTTTGTATTCAATTAACTTTGACGTGCTTTTTGACTGCAGCATTTTCAAAACTTCATGCATATATTATTTATGCTATCTCACCAAAGCTTTTGAGATATCTTTTTACTTCTTAAGAGTAAACAATAGTTAATGTAAATTAAATTGAGTTGGAAGGATGAGTTAGAAGATGGAACTGAAAAGCTTATCTCATCTGGTTTAGAGAGAATAAATAACCGCAAGAGAAGCAGATGCAGATTTTTAGGCAAGGCTATAAGTGCTAGCACCACTTTAAACAATATTTGATCAGAATATTTGTGAAGGATTTTTGGATGCCAGTAGCAATTTGGTCTGCTGAGATTACTTTAATTAGTCTTCTTGAGATCCATATGTTCTGCAAAGCATGGTCTTTGCACTCAGTAACACATACTGAATAGGAGGTCCAAGGCACCAGGAACACACTAATTTGCTGCATATGTTCCACTGTCTAAGTATTTTGTCTGGAGAAGGTCTAATGTGTCCTTCAGGCATCAGCTGCACTGATTATGTCTACACTGCTATACCAAAGAGGGGCATGTAGTACTCCCTTGCCCCAAGATCGACAGGCGCTACTGTGGGTTTGGGGTTTTTTCCTTCTTTGTTTAGGGGTAGCTCCTTTTATAACGGATTTGGTTTGGAGACAGCTAGTGGGAGCAGTTAAAAATGAGTGATAGAGTGAGCTTATGATGAAGCAGTGTGGATGATCAGGGAACATTGCTTGAGCTCGTTCCCTCACACTTTTTTATTTAGCAGTATAAACATATCATGTATTGTACATGGGCACAGGCAATGATGTTTGTGCAATTGAGACTGTCTAGTTAAAAGTATATGAAAGTCTTCTGTTGTGAATACCTGCTATATTGTTTGGTGTGACTGCAGATATTTGATTGTAGAGATTCTTTCTTCTTCCCATTTAGTCTGAGGCTTTGTCCACCTCTGGTATTACATTAACCTTGAAATGTTCCCACACAGTTATAAGTAACTAATCAGCCAGAGGAATATGAACAGGGCCTTTTTTTAAGTACTACAGGACTACACTTCTGATCTCAAAAATTTGTTTGTGACTAGTCATTTGTAATGGATAGTATCTTAAAAATAATTTTAATGGAGATTTGATACATTTAGTTTTGAGATGGGGCAAACTTTCCTTAGGGGGATTTCAGTTATATATATAATACCTTCTTTTTGTCCTGCATTGTATGGATAAAGCATTAGATTTACTTTACTTTACTTTACTTCTGCTTCTGGTGCAAATTTAGAGGCTTATATTGATGATCTGGATTCAGTCCTTCATGATGAACCTGAGTTAAAGCAGAGATTTATAAAATGTAATGTAAAAAAAATAAAATCCTTTCCTCTGAATGAATTAGAAACTCAGAGCGGATCAAGTTTTGTAAGTAGGTAGAGATATTACATATCATCCCTGCTCAGAGACTATGTTATTCTTTCAATATTCTTCTATATAGAATTTTAAGAATCTTTATGAGAAAAAAAAAAAGACAGAAATTTTGTCATCCTTGTATGCTTAAGTTAGTTTACTTGTCATCTCCTTCCCATGATTACAAAGTCTGCTTGTGAGTAGATGTATCTAGATGGCAACAGTGCAAGAAGCCTCCAAACTACAATTACATTTATCTGGACGGTGTGTGATAGGATCTGGTTAAACTTTTCCTGTTGCTCCCTCAGAACTTTGCTGTTGGGATCTACTGAATACGCTGATATTTTAAAGTTTCTGGCATGAGAACAACTGACTAAGTAAGAGTACAGATCTCTTTCTAGTATTATATTTCATCTTACAAAGGATGGGAGAGCATCCTTAGTCTTTTCCAAAAAATGTCAGTGCATCTTTAAACTTACTGCTTTGTGTCATTTCAGGAGACATATATCATAAACTCGTAAATGCTTATACAGTTACAAAAAGGCTTCCAATCATCTGAATACATCATCACTTTTACAAGTGATAACAGACCACTAGAAAAACAAACAAACAAAATAAAACCCCAAACGCAAACATACAAACTTTCCTAGAAGAGTGCCATTTATTCTGGTTCAGTACTCAGTTGGAAATTCCTGGGAGGTCATTTGTTCATACGACTCCATGCTGCACTCCAGGTGATGCCACATATCCTCAGTTTCCTATTATAAATATACTTCTCTGATAGACTGAAACACTGCCTTTCACTATTTTGGATATTTTGAATGGGGAAAACCTAACAAACTGTACCTTAGTGCCAGAAGGGCACTATGTGGACTTCGGAAGAAAAGAAAGGACAAATACCAGGTAGTATTGACTTGACTGACCTGCTGTAGGGGAAATTATCCCTAATTAGTATATAAACTGACCCATAAAACTTTGCTTCAAGTTCATGGATCAATCAATCTCTGGTTCTATTTTATTTAGTAGTGGAGTATTATCCCTATCTACAATTTCCATTAGCTTCACATAGCTGATGACTCTATGACTATTGCACAGCAGCCCAATGCTGCCTGTTTTCTGAGACACCCTGTCTCTTCTGTGGTGAGCTATCATGTTATTTAACATCCTGCACTGTTGATCCTGCACCAACATTGTGTAAGAGTTTTAGACTCAGATGGTAGATAAAACCATAGAAAGCAAAGATCAGACCTGCACTCAAAATAGCGCTTAGCATTATGATCCAAATTGACCCACAGAATGCGAAGTAGTTGTCTCAATGGAACTTAGACGTTCACATCTCAGAGTCCAGAATTTTGTGATCAAAAGGACTTAAACAGCAGTTAGACCATATAATGGTCTCTAAATATTAGTTAGGCATCTAATGTAACTGTTTGCAGTTTTGTACTTTCAGATTGCAAATTGTCAGTGAAGTTCTGATTGTCAACTTGCCATCATAATACAATTTTTTTTTTACAGTGAAACCAGAAACATTAAACAAAAAATATATTAAAAAATCCTTTAAAGTAATGTTTGGACTGACAATATATAAGCAATATAAACATAAGGTAATATATTTATATTTTATTTCAAAATTTAAATTTTTTGTATAGGATATGCTCCTGTATCACTGAAATAAAGTGAAATCAATTTAACTTTCATGTCACTCAATTAATTAGTGGATAAAATACAAAAATATAAATTATTTTCTACATATTTTAGTTTTTAGCTTACCTTGATAAAAAAGGAGTAAAATGTTTATTGTCATTACAATGCTTGTTTTCAAATCAACATAAGTTGATTACATAATACACATTTCCTAAAAATGTAATCAATATAGGCTTAAAGAGTAATTAAGATTATTAATTTTGAATTATTTGTTTATAAACAGGCAAATTCCAAGATATTTAAATTACTCTAGTTGCTATATTAATGAAAATTTTAAAAGTAACATTTCAATTTCTTAGAGAAAGTGAGGAAACAAAACATTAATCTGATAATACAAAATACTGTAGAAATGTTTGTTATTCCTCTTACTGTTAGGCTTTATATTTCTAATGAGTGTGTTTTCCTTTACCCAAGTTTTTCTCTACACTTCTTACATACTGGGAGAGCAGTGGTTCATTAGGGAAAAAGGAAATAAGCAGACAGTAAAGGGAAGGTCTGTGCTGAACCTGTACACCCACTTTGGACACTGGAGGAATCCTCTTAATGAGCTCCTGGTAGAGGGAAAGGAGGTTTAATGGGCTGGCGTGCAGGGAATGCACATGACTATGCAAATACCACCTATCAGACAGCACTGCAGGAAAGAATAAAGCATCCTGTGGATCCAGGACAAGAACTGATCTCTCCTGTCACCATTCCCTTCTTTATTACTATTTCCTGAAGCAAAGGAAGGATCAAGGACAAATTGATAGGAATCAAAATCTTATATCTGCTCTGACCTGGTCCCAGGACAAAGTTATACCCTTACAATGGATGTATATTCTTACACTGCAAGTTCACATAGTTGAGGAAGTTGTAAAGAGACATGACAGGAAAACCTATAAAAAACCTGAAGGACATAGTGCTATGCCCACAGACATTCTGTGCCAGGGTAGACAATCATGGTAAGCTTATATGGTATAGTCTCTGTTTTTTTCTGGATAAAATGTTAAAAGGAGGATCTCAGTAAACTGAAAAATTGAAAAGAACTTTAGAACACCTATAAATCTTCCTTAACATCTACTATAATGTACCATGTGTCTTACTAAATATCTATTATACTAAACTGAAGCAGCTTATGAAATCCCCAGATCAATAAATGTCAAAATAAAAATGGTTATAAGTGTAGCTATAGAAGCATTGCTAGCAGGTATGAAATTGAATAAAGAAAAAAACCACAACACACACACACATACACAAAAGAAAATGGAGAGGTTTGAACAGAATACAAGAAAGTTTGAGGTCTTTATCAAATAGGGTGGATGAAATACTGGAAAATTTATTATTGAATACAGTCAGTGATGGAAAGGGGAAAAAACCTATATTCTCCCCTGTTTCTTCCTTTTAGTCTATAAATTATTTAAATGACCCTGGATTTTTATAGCAAGGTATCATAAATATGCAGCATTCCATTGGAAAACAAACAAACAAATAAAACCCTTTATTCAGGGGACCACAAGTGGGTGGTTTTTTGGTGAAAAGGATCTGTGATTATGTTTTACTGTGAGCAAAGTGAACCATCAATCCTTAACTTTTTCAGGTTTTAGGCAGTTAATGGGTTATACTCTTCTGTAATAGGGATTAGGTAATGAAAAAATATTTGAAACAAACTAATTTATGGACCTTCATTGTATTGCTACTTTTGCCACCCAGCATGCTATTCTTTTATTTTGCTGTAACACAAACTTTTAAGTATGCTAGACAATTTTCATCCTATCTTATGCATATTCTTTGTATCGCTCTAAGTTTTACCATTTATTATCCATCACTATATTTTAAGAAGTTCAGCATACTGATACTGTGTTTATCTAATGCCAACCCCCTCCTGTAACATAAAAAGCTATACAATAAAAACCATAGGAAAAGTCAATATGAAACAAACACTTCTAGGATGTGAGTAAATCTTACAAAGACTGGTCTGCATTGAGAGAGTTTAAGGACACAAACATGACAAAAAGTTCTTGCTTTCATACTGGGAGACTGAATGTCACCATTTTTGTTCCGTGTATTCCAGAATCATTATGTTTGAATCCATCATTCACAACAACCTGCATGACATATGGGCTCCATGGATCATTGTAGGGTAACAGGAAGCTCCTATGATAGATTAATTTTGTTTCATTTTCTAATAGCTGTGCCTAGTTTTTGGATATATGTGCAGGAATTACAAAACAGCACAGCTGCAAACCAAATCAGATTGAAAAGAAAGTTCTCCAAGTGGAAAAAAAAATCTCAAGGAGCCTTCTAGGCAAGTGAGTAAATGCATTTGCTTTAGTGATTTCTGCTATTTTGTTGAGAAAAAAAACCAATCACCATAAGTAAAGGTTCACTTGCTTCATACTTTCCTGTTAGAATTAAAAAGCTGAATTTTAAGGGCTGCTAGCGAGAAGGGTAGTATTTTCTTTAAAAAATTCTTGTTATTTGAGATATATTAAATCTCTCATTTAATGTTTATAAGAGCCAGTTTTTAATGGTGTGAAGCCTCATACATATGCAGATAGCAAAAATTTGAAAATTGTGTATGCTTTTTGTTTACTGTATTTCTTTATGTATATATTTATTATCTAGGTAGCTAAGTTGTTTTTAAATTTGACTCCTGGAATGCTCTAATCTATTGCCTTTCAAAGAGTCCTAATTACCCAATGACCAGATTAGTAAAAGACCTAGGATGTTTCAGTTTACACTGTGCATCTTCAAATTTTTTATTATGGAAAAAAGTAGGGAACTTTTAACTCAACAGGGAAAGATGTAGGAAGTCTAAGTATTTCCAGGATTAGCTGGCAGCTACCCAAGGGAATTTTTTTGTTTGCTTAGAATTGCAGTTTTAATATGTACAGATGTTCAGGCAATGATGTTCTGATTGTCTGTACTCATTTTCACTGTGCTCATTATAAGACAGTAATATTTGCCAGCCATTTTCTCCCCTCTGAACTTATTATAAATCAATGTTGCAAAAAAACTATTGGGAAACATCATTATTTATTAATTATGTGTACAGTATCACACCAGAAATAAAGAGGTTTTAAAAGAAAATTAAAACTGAAATCAGAATCAGTGCCATGTGGGAATTGTATGAACTTTTGATTGCTTGCTACTGCAATGGAACTAGCAATATCAACTAAGGCTCAGCGTACACAATATTCAAAGGACTGGGAAAGCAGAAAACATTATGTATATTAATATTGTATGATCTGGGTTCATTTTTTCTTGTTTTGGGGTGGGTTTTTTTAATTCTTGGTAGGAGCTTAAAAACTCTGGAATGAGCGTGTTAAAAAAAAGCATCAGAGAAAGCTATAAAGAAACTTAAATTGAAGCAAGTTTCTGTTTCTATCAGCAAATAAGGAATAAATGGTTTTGAAAGGAATGCATGCAATCTGAAGATATACAACCTGCTTGAATATTCCTTAAAGTCTTTAGTTTTATCAGATTACATAATCTCAGCTTTTGTAGAAGAATGCTGGAACAAGAAAACAAGTGTTCTAAATGAAAAGGGGAAAAGAAAGTGACTGAGGTAAATCAAAGTAACCTACACAAAGACAACATTTCACTGTGAATTTTAGGCCACAATAGACCAGCAGAATTCATTATGATGAATTTTAGTATAACAGAACTAATTGTTTTAGCTGTTTTTCACCCACAAAGAAGCTCCGAAAATATCAAGTACAAGTCAAGAATTTCTGTGCTTCCGCTCCAGTTTTAATGTACATTAATTTGACATTTTTGTGACAGTATGGGATCAAAGGTCTCAGTTACTGTGATATGACAGATGTGTGAAAACATAAGAAAGAACTTAAAGCATATAGGATGCCCACAAACTAAAAAAAAAAGAAAAAGGGGTTCCACTTCCGCATATTGATGTTCACAGAATCACAGAACAGCCCAGGTTGGAAGGGACCTCGAAAGATCAACTTGTCCAACCTTTCATGGCAAAGGGAGCCTATGTGAGATTATCTAGTTCCCTGTCCAGTCATGTCTTGAAAACCTCAAGACTCTACCACATTCCTGGGGAGATTTTTCCAATGACTGATTTTCAGTTGATGTTGCTCCTCAATTGCCATTACCATTGATAGATTGCCTATAGTTACTGAAGCAGCAGTAATAACCTTATGCATTAATTTCATTCTATTTCATAACAACATCTATGTCAGCAGGTACAAACACTTAGCATCAACGTGGTTAGCTGACAGGTAGGACCATGTTATGTCCTACAATGCCTTCTTTATGAAGAGAAAAATTATTCCTATGTATATGAAAATCCAACATCTTCCTTATTTTTTTCAACAGTGACAAAAATCTGAGGCTAATATTATACCTAGACTATACATTTTCTTTCCAAAATACATTTGTGAACTTCAGCTGCTCAGTCACAGGAAAAAAACGAACATAGAAATTAACTCTATTAGTTATCTGACAGAGAAGTGATAACTCTAATTGCAGCTCTGTGTATTCTCAGACTTGTCAGAGTTTGCCTTAAAAATTATATCTACTTTTTGGAAGATGTACTAAAATCCAATCTCCACTCAAGAAAAAAAAAATTTTAAGAGCAGAGGTGTCTCAAGTAATTCACAAATATATTTCTCCCCTGAATGAGTCTGAACAGTAGGACCTTTTTGTTATTTTTGCATGTTATCTGTTAGAATGGGTTTATGACCAAGGGGGATTTCAAAATATGGAAATAATATAAATGGCGGAGATAAATACTGGCACCTGTGACACAAGAAATTTAATCAGCTGATTAATAACGTCAATACTGCGTTTTCAATTTCTCTCTTCAAGTAAAGCCCTACCTATTTTACTCCTACAAAGCTACATAGCTACCTACATTTGCTCCTACATATGATGTCTACTTATTTTACTGTTTTAGTCATTAGAGGAAAACACATTAAATTAATTACATTAATTAAATTAAGTCTTTTGGATGTGTATTTGAAACATTATCTAAATATTATTACTGTTTTCTTCATAAAATGTAGGACAGTTAACTTGATCTTTCCAAAAGTATGATGAAGTACATGTAGTTTAATGAATCTTATTGGAAAAAGCTCTGCTTTTCAGTGAATATTTGCTGCCACCTGCAGACAAAATGAGACAAATGCTTTTCTAGAAATAAAATGTTGTCAAACATTTAATATTCTCCCCACCCCCCCCCCCCAAGAAATCTTCCTTGTTATGATTAAATAACTCTTAACTAGAAGATTCAAGTAGCTACAACTATCAGCTAGAATAAACTCCTGGGAAATCAGTTAAGCATTTAATATGCATTTTGTTTTTCTGTTGGAATTTTTTAAGTAACTATTGCATAGATTCTTATAGCTCTTCATTTGATTGTTTTTAATAACTGTTTTTAATAAATGTTTTTTAACATAATAAAATTTTGTTTAAAAGGATTCTGTAACAGAAACTAGTGCCTTCTGAAGTGTGAACTTTGAATTTGGGTGGACCAAAATTTTTACACTCCAGCTAGCAAATTTTAGTAATATAGCTTTCTCACAGTTGCCCACTGCAAAAGACCAGTCTCACTATCTTTGCATAGTTTTAATGAGCAAAGTCTATTGACTTTTTTTTCTCTTCTACAGCTCTCAGCTTCAGACAGCTGATCTCAGATAATCTGTTCATATCCTATTTCTAATTCATCAAGAAGTGATTAGCTGTTGTGCCCTTTATCTCAAACTCTTTCTTCTTAAAAAGAAATTATTATTTATAGGGTACTTACAGATTTTTTTCTTGTAGAAAATGAGATGGAATTTTATACAATTTTTATTCATACTACTTCAACTAAGCAATAGAAGTTCATAAAACCCAGGTAATATTGTAAGAGGGCTGATTTGGGACAACACTGAGCACAGGATCTATAGACAACATTATGGAGGGACATAAATGTAGGTAAATGATTGTAGCATCAATGTGGTTCCATTACAACATGTTTGCGTAAGTACACAAAGAAAATTTTTTTTCCTGGGCTGTTCTGAAAAGCTCAGAACATTGCAGAAGTATGTCATTGTAGATTATCCCAGCATGGATAGGATTAAAGAAGAAAACTTCTTAATAGTTTTGGTCACTTTTTTTTGTAAATGACTTTTGATTTTGTCAAAAAAATCCAGATAGCATGAGGCAAATATTTAATGAAAACATATATCAAACAAACTTCTACTTATTCATTGTAATTGTTACAGAATTTCATAGATCATTTTATATTTTCTTCAATATAATTTTCACATAATAAGCAGTCTACTTGACTTTCAGTAACAACCATTTTTTGTGAAGACAAGTGTTTGGGTCATATTGATCAAAGTTCTCTATTTAATACAGATTCTACTCTGTACCTTTCACAATAATACAATAAATGTTTTCTAGCAATACAATAGATCATGTAGGTCACATTTATCACACATGTTACTTTAGTCTTTTTTTTCTTCTATTTCCCAATGAGGGAATGAGATCTAGTGTTTTATTTCTATCACAGAATCATAGAATCATAGAATGGTTTGGTTTGCAAGGGACCTTTAAAGATCACCTAGTTCCAACCCCCCCTGCCATGGGCAGGGACATCTTCCACTCGATCAGGTTGCTAAAGCCCCATCCAACCTGACCTTGAACACTGCCAATGATGGGGCATCCACAACTTCCCTGGGCAACCTGTTTCAGTGTCTCATCAGCCTCATTGTAAATAAATTCTTCCTTATGTTCCTCTTATAGTCCCCTTTTAGTATTGAAAGGCTGCAGTAAGGTCTCCAAAGCAAGGGTGGAGATGGAAGCAAGGGTGTGCTTTTTTTTATTTCAATGCACAGGATTTTATGAATTTATGTTGAAGAACAGAGTCAGAATTTTGAGGGAATAATGCAGTTTGATATGATTGTGATATGTTTTTCTTTCTCACAGTGATGAATAGCTTTTTATTCTGGACAGGTAAGTGAAACTGTAATTAATTCCATACATAATGTTATTTGGGGAGTCAATATAATCAACTGTGTTGTTTGTAGGCTTGCAAAATTACAAAGTTTATGCAGTAGCAATTGCAGTATTCACCAGTAGAATGAGACTTGGATTCCAAGCAGAACCAGACAGAATTAATCTCATGGGAATTCCTGATGATTTATTTTACTGGCATTTAAGTCTAGGGTTTTGGCTCAAATACTTTATCTGTTATAATTTGGTTATTAGAGATCTTGTGTTTGTATTGTTTTCAGTCTTTCCTGTTCTTAATTTCTAAAATCTGATGAGGTAAGTTCTTTTAATGCCTGCACCAAACCTTTTTTTCCAGGTTTATTCATAATACATAATATATTTCTGAAAATTTTTGGTTTAGCCTGACATTGTGTGATATTTTGTACTTATTGTTACAAGCCTTCAGAAGAACTATAAACATCAGCTAATGAAAGTCTGAAGTATGATAATACCTGTATATTATCAGCTTAACAATGGAAGAGAGCTTTTGTCTTGTCCTGAAGAGTTTACAGTCTACATTTGAATCAAGGTAAGTAAAAATGGCAAATAATAGGAGTGGAAATAATTTTTTTAGATAAAGTCAGCTGCTATACAGTTAAGGGTTCCATATTTTACGTATAAAAGATGTAAAAAATTTTCACAAAATAATTTTAGAATAAATAATTTATACTGACTGCTGCTGACCCACTGTTTACCTATGGTGGTACCAAGAAAACGGGGATGTCAGGGAAGGATTTGAAGTAAAAACTAGTGAATAGACTCATATAGAAAAGATATTCCATAAGGGAGGGTGTTTAGAAAAGAAATAAGCAAATAAATGTCTTTTGCCTTTTTTTTCCTTCCTTGGAGCTAGACCTTCATCTGAAGTGTCATTGTATGGTGGCACTGACCATTCATTAATTGGACAAGGATTTGTTTCTTGGTGTTCAGAGGCTGAAGAAATCTTAAGATTGGACTACATTTAGAAGTAGTTTTTTCTCTATATGTAAAAATAGTAACTGTAATGAGAGACTTTTTCAGTCTGAGATAGTATCTAGAATATTTCTGATGACAGAGATACTTGTACAGTGAAAAATTTGCTCTTCATTTTTTATTAGCAGTATTATCACATACATGACTGAAGAATTAGAAAAAAAACCCAGGTATATTAAACACAAAAATGTCATGAGGACAAAAACTTGTATTTAAAATGTGATTTTTTTGTTTTATATTTAGTTGTGATTAGAAAATACTGGATAGATTCGATAGCTCTCCTGTGCAGTAGCATAATTAAGGTGATATCTAATTTGGCACTATGTTTCCCTCTGTAGTGTTAAAATGCCTTAAAGGAAAAAAAAAAAGGCCATCTCATGAATGGATATGCACTTAGGTAAGCACTTTTTTCCCATAAAACCTACTCATTGCCCATTAGCAGCTTGTGGTTGCCACAGGACGTCCCTGTGAAGGCCATGAGGACTGATGGGTTCTGCAGACCACCCACCCCAGGATTCAGATGTGTTGCCCCCAGGCCAGCACTGGTACGGCAACAATGGATGACCTAGGGAAGAGCAGGGTGAGAGACAGCTGGAAAAAGACTCACCAGGGCCTTCCCACTCTGCTTGGAAACTGCATTTGAGCTCAAGCAGTCCTACCTGGTCTTTGCCTGAGCTGTGTGCCAACCGTGCTGGGCCTGGTCATCTGCTTTGTTGATGCCAGCCTTGACTTTCCAGCATGGCCTCAGGCCTGCCTGGTCACTGTGGACTTGCCCGGATATCAGTGGGCTCCCACCTCATCCCAGTCATCATCCCCAGCCCTGCTCTCCTGGCCAGGGACCAAGGGACTGCATCCCTTGGTGAGTCACTGTCCTGCCCTCACCTTCAGCACTTGTCTCCCTGCCCTCGAGTGCTGCTTGATGTTGCTGTACCTTTACAGGGGCATAGGCTAAGAAGTAACAGACACAAGTTAGAAAAACAGGAAGTTTGAATTAGACGTTAGAACAACTACTTCCCTGTGAGGGAGGTCAAACCCAGGAAGAGGTTGCCCAGAAAGGCTGTGGAGTCTCCACCCCTGGGGGTCATGAGAGATCAGCTTGACACAGCCTAGAGCACCCTTCTCTTTTTGGCCCTGCTTTGAACAGGAGGCTGTTCCAGATGAACTCCAGAGGTCATTTCCAACCTCTCCTGTGATTACTGAAACTCTATTTGTGGCAAACTCCTGCTTCTCAAGTAACCAGCTGAAAATCTCATTCTCTATTTGTACATTAGCATTTCTTCCCTCAGAAGATAACATCCAACTATAACAACAGTATCTTGTAACCCGTTGGTTCTAACCAACTGTGGCTGAACAACTGAAATTGAAATTCCAAGACTACAAACTTCAGATGCAGTGCACTGGATTTAATCCTTTCAGCTAACGTGGAAGGCTAGTGTCTATTTTATTTTTTGGTTAATCCTTTTCGGTTAAAGACATATCATTTCATAGATTTATCTATTGTAGTTAATGCCTTAAGTCTTTGTAATACCATGACATACCATTTGATGGAAAAATATGAAGGATGTTTTTATAGTTTATGTCAGAAAGTCCAGACCCCTAAAATTCTATTCAAATTCAGGCGGTGGTTATGTTAAGTGTAACAGTTTTATTAATATATACATATTTCTGAATGACAGACCTCTGTACTATATTCACTTTTGTATCAGTATATATGCTGAAATGATCTTTGCAGCCCATACACCTATTTTAGCTTCTGGTGTCTCTGTGCTCGCTCACAGTTTTGCTAATAAGTAGGTGAGAGTGACAAAAAGGCACTATGAGGCATTATGTACCTTACAGAAAAAGACAAATGGAATTTCATCATATTTTTGCCAAAAATACACATACAGATTGAACTGAGTGTGTCTAGTAGACATCTGTTCAAGATTAAGGGGTTTCAGTGTTTCAAAGATGACAAAACTAGCTGTATGGGAGTGAAACAGAGAGATACTCTCTCCATGCTTTTTCAATAAGAATTTTACTTTTCCTTTTTTTTAATAATTTTTTTTACAATGAAATGTTAGAGTATCCTGAGAAAATTGTCTAATCCTAAGATCTTGTTGATTAACTCTTTTTTTTTAAATCAATATTAAAATCTCAGGAATCAGAAGCATACATATTATGGGTATTTTTGACTGTTGGATTGTATAGTAGTAAGAACAAAACACTGAAAAGAGGTCATTATTCAAAACTCGGTCTTCTTATTTTAGTATAATTTTGGGGCAATTCTGTTTTCTGTTAAGTGGATGCAAATAAAGAATAATTCCTCTGAAGTCAGTCAACTTACTCTTCATAAAGCTGGCATGCAGTTAAGAGTCTCAGGTCATGACTTCGGATTGCATATCTAAATCATTAAAGTCCATTTACTTTGAAAAGTCCTCTGGTCACAGAGTGCTGTTGGGAACTGGAGTTGAGAAAATACAAAGGAGACTAATACTTCCTTATTTAATCTTTCTGCCATGCCCCTTCCTTCCCTGTCCTCCCTTAAAAAGCCAAACTCTGGCTATTGCATAAAAATCTTTCAGATTGTTTTAAAATGCTGCACTTCTGTTCAGTACAGCTTAATTATTCAGTTGGGTGTTGATCTCTCAGAAGTACAAGATGCTAATTATTATGCCAAAATTTATTTTTAAAGCTGAAATTCTGTTTGGGTGTGCAGCTCATTTCTTTCAATTAATTCAGCTGCAGTGTGTGCCTTGCTTTCTGTCATCTGCATTACAATAGCAGTGACTTCCTAGCCTCCGTGGGCACCTAGCAGAGAGACAGAGTAACCCCAGTGTCTCCCTGAGCTTTCACTGCCACTTCAATGGACTATTGCTGTCAGCGGTAAAAGTACAGTAAATTGAGGCTCTTTCTTCAGTAGAAATCCTATGATAGAATTAAGAGGTACTTTAATATTTTACAAGAGACTGAGACCATCTGTTAAGATCCAGCTGGATGGCTCTTGGTCTAATAGAGTGGAAATGCGTCTTGTGACCATCTATTCGGGTGGTTTCTTCAGCTGTCTTTCCCATTGTTAATCTTTCAGTAATCACATTCTGTGTCACTGAGTGGTCAGAGCAATTTCTGCTCTCAGGTCAAAACTTAAGGGTTATGTTTGTAATTTATTTAATTAATTACCGACCTGCTCAGTTAAAGTGAAGTCCTGTTAAGTCTTACCCAGGGGGAAGGAAAAGATGAGGAATATTGGAATGGAGAAGCTGTTTCTGTTTAAAAAGGGCAAATTTAGAACTCAGATCCTATACAGATAAGTAAAGAGCAACAGAAAGGTTAGGAGATATTGAAAGTCGATCTCAGGATATTTTGTGATGCTGTGTATTCTGCCACTGCCAAAAGGTGGACTGTCTATACACTAAGCTGCAAAAGAGGTATTTTGCAGTATCCATCAGTCTTGGATACAGGCTTCATAAGGTTCATCCCACATTTTTATTTTACACATCAGAAGCATTGCCAAAGATAGTATTAAATACCTGTCCACCTTTATGTAAATAGAGTTACTATCTTGGTCGGCATTTTTCTTCTCGTAAGTTGACTCAGGGAATTAATGACTGAGTGAAGCTCTTCTTTGTAATGACTTTATATATATGATCATTATGGTCTCTTCCAACTTTACATCCTGTGACTTTTAATCCTGTTTTCACTTTAAAATATCCCAGCAGCTCTATTGGGGGGGGTCTATAAAACAAAACACATGCTTAAATCCTTTGAGAGTTTTAAATTAAAAAAAAAAAAAGAGAAAAGAAAATCTCATATAAATAAGAAAATCTGAATAACTAGTTTTGGCTTTTTTTCTGTACAAAGTTGGTTCAAAGTATCTTGCAGTAATTTACTTACTAGTATTGTATCAGTCAACAAGACATGTGGTAGTCCAGTAAAATGGGTAGGCAACAGTATATTTGTCCCACCCAAAAGCACAACCACTATTTATTATAGAATATGATAGACTGCAGAGGAACATTAAGGGTGATTAACTTAAAATACTCTTTCTAGCACTGAAACTTGAGATTGGCAAAGTCTGGGCTATTTAATTTCTTGAGACTCATTGTGCCAAAGGCTAAAACCCAGCTGTAAAGATGCATGGTGGTCTGAGATGCATCAAAAGGGTTTTCAGTCCTGGACTAAATGCTTAATATTTCATTTGTCAACAATTTCAGGAGAATTACTTTGATTCTTTCATTGGTCTGTGTTCCTGCATTCACTCATTCTGTGACTGACGGGGACTATGAAGATTCAGAACTTAACATCAGTGAGCAAGATTTGCAGTTGTATATACAATGGATGTAGTCTATATCCAAATGCCAAGAAATGGACTAAATGTACTTTAAAGACTTCTGTAATTTCCAGAAACAAATTGTGCTTCGTATGAATTCTGTAAGAGGTTTCTCATCAATCACCAATTTTCTGTCCTTGATCACAACATTATTGGGTCATAAAGGTAAAAATGTAGTAAGTGGAATAAATCCAATTTTGTTTATTTCTGTTAATGCATTTTCTCACTTTATTGTTTACTCAGAGGAAACAGTATGTAATACAGAGTTAACAGCTTGGTTGCCAAATTCTATTTTGTCTACAGCCTACGGTATTGTTATTATTTTTTCAAATATAAGCACTGCATACATATGCAAGCATATTTTCCTATTATGCCAAATAATTAAAAAGTAGATGAAGATTTAAGAAGGGGGTGTATAAGTACTGTGCCTATACTGTTATTGGTATATACTCTGGGATTGATCCATGCTTCATGAGCCAGCTGGTTCAAAGCGGCTTGTGTCCACCCTGCTTATGACACACTTTGTTCAGAGTTGAGCCAACAAGGAGAGGTGTACTACTGGACCTAGCAATGACAAACAAAGAGGGACTAGTGGAAGACATTAAGGTTGGGGGAAGCCTTGGCTGTAGCAATCATGAGAAGATAGAGTTTAGGATCATGTGCAGTATGCACAGAACAACTAGGATCAGCCTTGGACTTCAGGAGGGCTAACTTTGATCTCCTCAAGAAACTGCTTGGAGAAATCCCATGGATTAGGGCTCTAGAGGATAGGGGGGCTCAAGAGAGCTGGATAATATTCAAGTCCCACTTCTTCCAAGCTCAGGATTGGTGCATCCTGAAGAGCAAGAAATCAGGCAAGGGAAGCAGGAGACCTGCATGGTTGAGCAGGAAGCTTCTGAAAAAGCTCAAGTGGGAGAAGGAAGTTTATAGTACATGGAAGAAGGGACTGACCACTTGGGAAGATTACAAGAATGCTGTCAGAGTATGCAAGGATGAAACGAGGAAAGCTAAGGCCTCCTTGGAATTAAACCTGGCAAGGGATATCAAGGTCAACAGGAAGGGTTTATTCAAGTACATGGGAGGCAAAAGGAAAACTAGAGAAAATGTGGGCCTGCTGTTGAATGAGGCAGGTGCCATGGTGACAGATGATGCAGAGAAGGCGGAGTTACTGAATGCCTTCTTTTCTTCAGTCTTTACTGCTCCAGCCAGCCCTCAGGAGTGCCAGACTTTAGAGGTAACAGAGAAAGTCTGGAAGAAGGAAGACCTTCCCTTGGTTGAGGAGGATCAAGTTAGAGACCAATTAAGTAAATTGGACATGCACAAGTCCATGGGTCCTGCTGGGATGCACCCGCGAGTGCTGAGGGAACTGGCAGAAGTCATTGCTGGGCCACTCTCCATCATCTTTGAAAAGTCCTGGAGAACAGGCGAGGTGCCTGAGGACTGGAGGAAAGCCAATGTCACTCGAGTCTTCAAAAAAGGCAAGAAGGAAGACCCAGGAAACTACAGGCCAGTCAGCCTCACCTCCATCCCTGGAAAGATGATGGAACAGCTAGTTCTGGGCATCATCTCAAAGCATCTGGAGGAAAAGAAGGTTATCAGAAGTAGTCAAGATGCATTCACTAAGGGGAAGTCATGTCTGACCAACCTGACAGCCTTCTATGATGGCATGACTGGATGGATAGATGTGGAGAGGGCAGTGGATGTTGTCGACCTTGACTTCAGCAAGGCTTTCGAAATCGTCTCCCACATCATCCTCATAGGCAAGATTAGGAAGTGCGGGTTAGATGAACGGACAGTGGGGTGGATTGAAAACGGGCTGATAGATGGAGCTCAGAGGGTTGTGATTAGTGGCACAGAGTCTAGTTGGAGGTGAGTAACAAGTGGTGTTCCCCAGGCGTCAGTACTGGGTCCCGTGCTGTTCAATATATTCATCAATGACCTGGATGAAGGGATAGAGTGTGCCCTCAGCAAGTTTGCTGATGACACAAAACTGGGAGGAGTGGCGGACACACCGGAAGGCTGTGCTGCCGTTCAGCATGACCTGGACAGGCTGGAGAGTTGGGCAAAGAGGAACCTTATGGAATTCAACAAAGGCAAGTGTCGGGTACTGCACCTGGGGAGGAATAACCCCATGCATCAGCACAGGTTAGAGGCTGACCTACTGGAGAGCAGCTCTGTGGAAAGGGACCTGGGAGTCCTGGTGGACAACAGGATGACCATGACCCAGCAATGTGCCCTTGTGGCCAAGAAGGCCAATGGCATCCTGGGGTACATCAAGAATAGTGTGGCTAACAGATCGAGGGAGGTTACCCTCCCCCTCTACTCTGCACTGGTGAGGCCACATATGGAGGACTGTGTCCAGTTCTGGGCTCCCTAGTTCAAGAAGGACAGGGAACTGCTGGAAAGGGTACAGCAAAGGGCTACGAAGATGATTAGGGGACTGAAACATCTTTTTTAGTCTGGAGAAGACAAGACTGAGGGGGGATCTTATTAATACTTATAAATACTTCAGGGGTGGGTGCCAGGAGGATGGGTCCAGTCTTTTTCAGTGGTGCCCAGTGACAGGACGAGAGGTAATGGGCACAAACTTGGTCATAGGAAGTTCCTTCTAAACATGAGGAGGTACTTTTTTACTTTGAGGGTGGTACAGCACTGGCACAAGCTGCCCAGAGAGGCTGTGGAGTCTCCTCTGGAGATATTAAAAACTCGACTGGATGCATTCCTGTGCAATCTGCTCTAGGTGAACCTGCTCTGGTGGAGGGGTTGGGCTAGATGATCTCCAGACGTCCCTTCCAACCCCTATCATTCTGTGATTCTGTGATACTGTGAGTAGCTGCACCCATCCTGCAGAGAACTGAGAGGACTCCCTGCCCCTGTCACAGGAGTCTGGTCATCCACCGCCATGTCTTCAATGGAACATGAAAACAGCAAGAGATGGCATAGACATCAGCATATACCTTTTTAGATTTTTAATAAAACTGTTTGATCTGTACTCGGATCTCTTAACATGAGGCTTCTCTACCTCATAGCTAAGGAACTAAGGAGACTTCTGCAGCTCTGAATTCCTGCTCCTTGTTCCCAAACCCTTCCACCTTCTCAAATCTGATATAGGTCAAGATGCACTTTCTCAAAAAACTGGATTTACTCTTGGCCCATAAAGCCCCCATTTGGGTCTGAGATATTTTAATAAGCTTCTGATATAGTTTTTAGACATTTCTTGCCACATTCATCTTTTATAACATGTTATAAAGTATGTATTCCTTGCAGTAGATTGTGGCATGAGAGCTTAACACTAGCTCAGGCTGGATGTTATAAAGTGATTGCTGCAGACCGCTGGTTGTGGTAGAGTGATTGAGTTTAGCAGGGTCTTATACATACAGTGATTCCTGGATGGAATTATTAATTATTTTTGTCTAGAGAGGATGATAGTTGTCCATTCTAGGAAAAAAAAAAAAAGCAGAAACTGAATTAATGTAATTTGGAGGACTGGTGTAACAGGGCCCTGGAAAGAAAGAGACACAGCCATTAAAATTTATGTCTAAGTATAAAAATGTCTTAATTGAGTTGCTATATCTCTAAGAAAAAATTCTCAACACATAATTTTCCATTACTCCTGATATTCTTGTACTCTTTCAGCCAGCCAACCTTTTGCCTTTAAATTGGAGAGGTATGGATTTGATGGATGGACTGTTAGGTGGATAAGGAATTGCCTGGATGGCCACATCTACAGTTACAGTCAACAGTTCAATGTCCAAACAGAAACCAGTAACGAGTGGTGACCCTTAAAGGTCCATGTTGGGACTGGTACTGTTCAATATCTTTATTAATGACATAGACAGTAGGACTGAGTGCACCCTCAGTAAGTTTGCAGATGACACCAAGTTGGTCTGCTGGAGGGTCGGAAGGCTCTGCAGAGGGATCTGGACAGGCTGGATCGATGGGTCAAGGCCAATTGTTCAACAAGGCCAAGTGCCGGGTCCCGCACTTTGGCCACAACAACCCCATGCAACGCTACAGGCTTGGGGACGAGTGGCTGCAAAGCTGTCCAAAGGAAAAGGACCTGGGGGTGTTGGCTGACAGCCGGCTGAAGATGAGCCAGCAGTGTGCCCAGGTGGCCAAGAAGGCCAATGGCCTCCTGGCCTGTATCAGAAATAGTGTGGCCAGCAGGAGTAGGGAGGTGATTCGTGCCTCTGTACTCGGCACTGGTGAGGCTGCACCTCTAATCCTGTGTTCAGTTTTGGGCCCCTCACTACAAGAAGGACATAGAGGTGCTGGAGCGTATCCAGAGAATGGCGACGAGGCTGGTGAGGGGTCTGGAACACAAGTCTTATGAGGAGCGGCTGAGGGAACTGGGGTTGTGTTCTGGTTTTGGCTGGGATGGGGTTAACTTTCTTCATAGCAGCTAGTATGGGGCTGTGTTTTGGATTGTATGGGGCTGTGTTTTGGATCTGGGCTGGAAACAATGTTGATAAAGCAGGAATGTTTTAGTTACTGCTGAGCAGGGCTCACACAGCACCAAGGCCTTTTCTGCTCCTCACCCCACCCCACCAGTGAGTGGGCTGGGGGTGCACGGGAAGTTGGGAGGGGACACAGCCGGGACAGCTGACCCCAACTGACCAAAGGGATATTCCATACCATATGACATCATGCTCAGTATATAAAGCCGGGGGAGGAAGAAGGAAGGTGGGGACATTCGGAGTAATGGCGTTTGTCTTCCCGAGCAACCGCTACGCGTGATAGAGCCCTGCTTCCCTGCAGATAGCTGAACACCTGCCTGCCGACGGGAAGTGGTGAATTAATTCCTTCTTTCGCTTTGCTTCTCCGCGCGGTGATTTTTTTTGCTCTACCTATTAAACTGTTTTTATCTCAGCCCACGAGTTTTCTCACTTTTACTCTTCTGGTTCTCTCCCCCACCCCACCTGGGGGGAGTGAGTGAGCGGCTGTGTGGTGCTTAGTTGCCAGCTGGGCTTAAACCATGACAGGTTGTTCAGCCTGCAGAAGAGGAGGCTGAGGGGAGACCTCATCGCTCTCTATGACTGCCTGAAAGGAGGTTGCAGAGAGGTGGGTGTTGGTCTCTTCTCCCAAGTGACTAGTGACAGGACTAGAGGAAATGGCCTCAAGTTGCACCAGGGGAGGTTCAGACTGGATATTCGAAAAATGTATTTACTGAGAGAGTGGTGAAACACTGCAACAGGCTGCCCAGGGAGGTGGTGGAGTGACCCTCACTGGAGGTGTTCAAGGAACGTGTGGACATGGCGTTGTGGGACATGGTTTAGTGGGCATGGTGGTGTTTGCTGGTTGGTGGTTGGACTTGATGATCTTGCAGGTCTTTTCCAACCTTAGTGATTCTGTGATTCTACTCAAAAGAAGAAAGGACAAATTGCTTGCAATTTCTTCTTCCTCTGTAACTGGAATAGAATAAAATTGCTTTTGAAAAATCTATAGATTAATATACAGTCTCAAACAGGAAAGACATTTTGTGCAAGACAAACTAGATATAAAAGACAATGATAAAAGCTAGGTCATCTCAATGAGCACTTAGGAGGATGGGTAGGTAATGCCTCACTCAGTCATTCTGTGTCCTTCTAAGAAAGGTAATAATATCATACACAACAGGGTTTTTTTGTGCTCTCACACATGTTCACCATTCACATCACGTAGACTCTATATACTATTTCAGGATTTGGGGGGTTGTTTCAGTTTGGTTTTTTTTTCTGTTTATGTCCTGTTTATTTAATAAACACAAAATGCCCAATCCACACAAATTTTCTTCATGTAGGCTTTCCTTAGGTTTCTTCAGGAGCTGAACACATGCATCTTAATGTGTGTTTTTTCTCAATTCCATATGTGTTCAGTGCAGTTCTGGTTTAATGTCCCAGTTGATCAATTTGACATAGTACTTATTGACCTAGCTGCGATGATGTAACTCTAACTAAAATCTGATTGAAGACCACATCTACTAATTTTGGTTAAATAGACAAGCTGTATTCTATGGCAAATAAAAGCAGAATTAAACTCCTAATTGTTGTAATCACTACATGAAATCCAGTAAATTGGTGACTATTTAAATCTGACTTTGAAATTTACTAGTAGAAAATAATTTAACAGAACCATCAGTCATCTTATTTTAAAAATCCCTGGTTTATTAGTGTTATTTAGGTACTTAATGATTAGGCACATGTGTAAGAAACACATTTTAAAGGATTATGAGATGCCTCTAGACCGTGCTGTAAGCCCCAAAATCATTCATAGTAAGGGACAGTTCCTGTCCAAGAAAGTTTAGTAATCCAAAGAAATGATATAGCTAATGGGGAGAACTACAGAACACAAGTGATTTGCAGACAATCAGGCAACAGATGAAAACTGGATTTGAGTTTCTTGACTTCTGGGCCACTGTCCTAAACTTGTCTCCTTTGCATTAGAGGTATTTCAGAATCACTTAGCTAGTGGCCAGTACATCCTAGGGACAATTTTGAAAGTTAATGTCAAAGACCACTTCATAAATGGAAGTTTGATTGAATTTAATACTTTTTCAAATAACTGTTGTGAAACTGAACTCCCCATTATATCTCCTAATGACCTTTAATGTTTCATGTAGATTAACTGGATGATGAAATCCCTAAAGGACAAATTTATGTTTCTCAAATTATATGTCAAAGGTTACAGAAAAAAAAAAAAATACACTGGGTCTGGACTTTGTTGGAGAACAACATAGTTTTGTAATAATGTGTCTCCTAAATGGAGACTAAAAGGAATTATATTCCTGTCAGTATGTTGTTCCCAGTTTAAACTTATGCTGTTATTCTCTTGAAGGCATTATTTGGGAATCAGAATATGACTCTTTTCATATTCTTATATCTGGAGGATCCTTCAGTGATCATCCTTCTATTTGTTTTCTCATGTTACACCAGATTAATTTTTCATCAAAACACTCAAAAATAAACTGCATTGAAAATGGAGTTAATTCCTAACCAAAGTCTTGATTCAGCAAGGACTAGATAAGCTTATTCATAAATTAATGTACAAATTTTAATTTAAAAATCTGTGAGTTTACTTGCATTCTGGATAGATAAAAACTTAAACACTTAGCTAGATGGAGGCGTAGTTTACTCTGCCTAACCAGTTAGTTAGAATAAAACATGCTCATCTTTGACTTTTTCCATATGAATTAAATTCCTTGATAATCTTTTAACTGTATTCAGAGATTCTTTATTGTGTCCCATGGCACAATATAATCTTCAAAATGCCATGCACCTATTCCTGTAATGAATACAGTTGTCACTTGTTTGAGTTTTTAAAGCTTTTCTCTGTGTAAACATAATACAAATATAATGTGATTTCAAGAAACGTTCCAATTCCACTAAAATTATAGAGTTATAATACACGATTACTTGTGGGAGGCAAGGTCTTCCTTTGAATTCATGAGCTTATAAGTTCTTAGGGTTGAATGGTCAGCAGGTGTAATGCAACACAGATTTATTAAAACTAGTGGAAGCAGGCAAATCTACATAGGCTGAGGATCTGTCCCTTAATATTCAATCTAGTTTCCCAAATGATTCTTCTAATTGCTCTCTATGTTCCGCGTTACAGCTATCTGGCAGTTACAGTGGGAAGATTATCAAATATTTAATTAAATTGTGAAATCACAGCCGTATTTTATTTCAAAACATTCCCAAATGGTTCAAATCAATTTGTTCAATATTAAAATTTTAAACACTAAAAGGCCCAACTTCTTGGCCTCTATCAGTTAGCATCATTCTGTGAAAGTAAGTGAATTAAAACATTTCCAAGTCCAGTCCTGGTTTGAATAAAGAGAACAAAGCAAGTATTTCCTGTCCTAGTTAGTTGTATTTCTTACTACAGTCACTGATTTTTTTTTTAATCTTTGTTTCCAGATGAATTCACAGTCAAAAAACTTCCTTTGTGAGAGTTTTCAAAATTCACCTTTTTGTTGCTTTTGTTGTTCTGTTGTGTTTTTTTTTCTCTAGGAAAAAAAAGTTAGAGACATTTGTATTGGGTTTGCATGGCAAAGTTTTGGTAGCGGGGAGGGGGGGGCGGGTGGATTGGCTATAGGGGTGGCTTCTGTGAGAAGATGCTAGAAGCTTCCTCCATGTCCAATAAAGCCAGTTCCAGCCATCTCCAAGACAGATCCGCCGCCAAGGCTGAGCCAATCAGTGGTGGTGGTAGCACCTCTGTGACAATATAGAATCATAGAATCATAGAATAGTTTGGGTTTGAAAGGACCTTTAAAGATCACCTAGTCCCACCCTCTTGCTATGGGCAGGGACATCTTCCACTCGATCAGGTTACTCAAAGCCCCATCCAACCTGACCTTAAACACTTCCAGTGATGGGGCATCAACAGCTTCTCTGGGCAACCTGTTCCAGTGTCTCACCACCCTCCTAGTGAAAAATTTCTTCCTTATAGCTAGTCTAAATCTACACTCTTTCAGTTTAAAACCATTACCCCTTGGCCTATTGTAACAGATCCTACTAAAAAGTGTGTCCCCATATTTCTTATAAGAACCCTTTAAGTATTGAAAGGCTGCAATAAGGCATCCCCAGAGACTTCTCTTCTCCACACTGAACAACCCCAGCCTGTCTTCATAGGAGAGGTGTTGCAGCCCTCTGATCATTTTTGTGGCCCTCCTCTGGACCTGCTCTAACAGGTCCATGTCTTTCTAGTGCTGAGGACTCCAGAGCTGGATGCAGTACTCCTGGTGGGGTCTCATGAGAGCAGAGCAGAGCGGGAGAATTGTCTTCCTTGACCAGATGGCCACACTTCTTTTGATGCAGCCTGGGATACAATTGGCTTCCTGGGCTGCAAGCGCCCATTGCTGGCTCATATATTTCAGAAAGGGTAAAAATCGCTGCACAGCAGCTGGGAGAGAGGAATGAGAATATGTGAGAGAAACAATTATGCAGACACCAAGGTCAGTGAAGAAGGAGGGGGAGGAGGTGCTCCAGGTGCTGGAGCAGAGATTCCCCTGCAGCCCAAGTTGAAGACCATGGTGAGGCAAGTTGTCCCCCTGCTGCTGATGGAGGTTAATGGTGGAGCAGATATCCACCCCAGGCTCCTGGCAGGATCTGTGGAGCCGTGGAGAGAGGAGCCCACACTGGAGCAGGTTTGCTGGCAGGACTTGTTACCCATGGGCGACCCATACTGGAGCAGTCTGTTTCTGAGTGACTGCACCCTGTGGAAAAGGACCCATGCTGGAGCAGTTCGTGAAGAACTGTAGCCCATGGGAAGGACTCACATTGGACAAGTTCGTGGAGGACTGTCCCCCATGGGAGGGACCCCACGCTGGAACAGGGCAAGAGTGTTAGGAGGAAACAGTGGCAGAGACAACACGTAATGAACTGACTGCAACCCCCACTCCCCATCCCCCTGTGGTGCCCCTTGGGGGAAGGAGGTAGAGAAATCAGGAGTGAAGTTGAGCCTGGGAAGAAGGGAGGGGTAGGGCAAAGTTGCTTTAAGGTTTGTTTTTATTTCTCATTACCCTACTCTTACTTGATTGGCAATAAATTAAATTAATTTCTCTGAGTCAAGTCTGTTTTGCCCATGACAGTAATTGGTGAATGATGTCTCCTTGCCCTTATCTCGACCCACAAGCATTTTGTTATATTTTCTCTGCCCTGTCTAGCTGAGGAAGGGAGTGATAGAGTGGCTTGGTGGGCTCTTGGCCTACAGTCAAGGTTAACCCTCCACAGTTTAATGGGACTTAAGAATAGGATTGGAGAATCTATATCCTTTGAGCACAAGTCTGGAGGTCGAGCTGTTCTAATACTAAAAAAAATTTCTTTTAACAGCTTACTTCATAATCAGGTATTAGTGTATTCAGGTACAGAATTGGTCAAAGGATTCAATATGTTTCCACAGACCTTCCTTGTACACAGTGAGTACTTTTGTCTATGTAGTGGGCTCTCACTTACTAATAATGATATAAAAGTATGTTTGTCTTGAAGAAGTATATTTTAAAAAATAAATGTATACATACATATAGAATTTTTTTTTTTCTTCACAGAAAGAAAAGCTCTGATAAAAATCAGGGCTTTTAGAATGGTTAGAAAGCCTCTAAGAAACTAATTAATTACAAAGAGACATAAATCATAATTAATATTTAAACTTTCCGTACAGTCTGGTATGCTGGGATCAAGTCTAAACAGATTATTTCTGAAAAAGTAATTACTAACCTTTCTTTAGAAATCAAAAATTATAATTACACTTTTTTAACTGCAGCCATTAATACTAATACAAATTCAGAACACAAGTGCCACTAAAATCATCCTTCTGATCTTTAATAATTTCACTGTTTATTACAATTTAGTATGTTTCCTCTCATAAAATCTTTTCACTGTCTTGACTGGTACAGCAAAAGAATTTAAAGTTTCAATATTTCACCTGTGTGCTCAGACTTTAATTTTATCCCTTATTTTTTGGCCCTATACAAAGTTTAACAAGTGAAGTAGCTAAGTGTAAACAGGTCTATCCTTAGGGGTTTTGTTTCGTCTTTGTTATAGATCACTGTGGTTTTCCATGTATGCTTTAAATAACCAAAATCTTTGAGTCAGAGAAGTATCCTATATAGATACATCTATTTCAAGATTTGTTCTTCAAAACAGCTTAAATATCTAATCCATTTAATCTTTTCATTAATAGTAGATTCTCACCAGCAGTGGCTAATGAGCAGACTTCTGTGATCTCATCTGGCACGTCATCATCTCTAGAGCTCCAGGAAAACAGGATGGTGGAAGAGGCATTATCTTAATTTTGCTTTTTTGATTACTAGACTGGGTCTGTGATACATACCCTCTTATTTAAATGGCCTTGGATTCAGAGGACTTGAAGTTGATTAATACAAAACAACCTGGAGAATCCCAATGAAAACTGCAGACTGCAGACTACTGCGTATAGCGTCTAAACGTGCAAAATTAATAGAAATTGTAATAAAAGTGTGGACATAGAGTAGTTACAGGAAGAGTCAACACAAGAAAACTCTGTTTCACAAAGCTATCTTTGAAAGAGTGAGCAGATATGTGAAGAAGGGATACTCAGCTGTTACAGGTTACTTACACTTGTAAAGAGCATTAAAGAAGCTTTGGTATATCTGCAAATAAAAAAAAGACAGGAAACAAATCTGATCACCAGACTGTGCTCTTCATTGACACTGCTCCTTATTTCTTCACTCTAGTTTGTGTTGCCCCAAGTAGTTGTCTTCCTGACAAGTCAGCTTCAGTGAAGACAAGCCCTAGACAGTGATGACTTGAGCCAGTGCATGTCTTATAACCTCATGGAAAAAGTTTGCTGCCTGACTCTATTGTGTTAAGTAGTGTAGATAGATGGACACTAAGCAGATGGAACATAAAAGGAAAATTCCTTGCCGGGAAAAGAATATTTCTTAAGATAGTGAGAGACAAAGAGATAGATATGAAATTCTGGAGTAAATAGTCAGCTTCAGGTTAAAAAGAGAAATCAACATTGGACTTTCTGAGGCCTGTGCTGTTCTAGTGCTATTCAAAATGCCCATAAAAGAGCTGAGATATGGGATAAATATGAAGATGACGAAGGTCAGTAAAATAACAGATTGAAGTCTATGGAAATAAATGAAGTGATGCACTGCTGTGGGTTAACCCAGGTAGGCAGCTAGGCCCCACACAGCTGCTCACTCAATCACCCACAGCATGATAGGAGAAAGAATCAGAAGGGCAAAATTGAGAAAACTTTTGAGTTGAGAGAAAGTCAATTAATAACAATAATAATAATGAAAAAAAAGAAAAAAAAAAAAAAGAAAAAAAAGACAGTAATGCAAAAGCAATAACTCACCACCAGCCACCTGATACCCAGTCAGTCCCTGAGCAATGGTGACCCCTGGCAACCTCTCTCCCAGCTTTTATTTCTGAGCACGACATCATATGGTATGGAATATCCCTTTGGTGAGTTGGGGTCAGCTGTCCCAGCTATGTCTCCTCCCAGCCTCTTGTGCACCCGCAGCCTACTCTCTTTGCAGAAGGAGGAGAGGATGGAGTGAGAAACAAAAAAAGCCTTGGTGCTGTATAAATGCTGTTCCTCAAGATCTAAAACATTTTTGTGTCATCAACACTGTTCTGGTCACAAATCTAAAACTAGAACCATATAGACTGCTTTTGAAGAAAACTAACTCTGTCCCAGAAAGAGAAAGGTCAGAGAGGTGAAGAAAGATGAACAAAGGTTTAGAACAGTTTCTGCATGCAGAATCACAGAACCACAGAATCAAAGAATGATAGGTGTTGGAAGGAAACTCCTGGAGATCATCTAGTCCAACCCCCCCACCACAGCAGGTTCACCTACAGCAGGTTGCACAGGAATGTGTCCAGATGAGTTTTGAATATCTCCAGAGAAGGAGACTCCACAGAATGATGAGAGTCTTCAGATTAGAAAAGGTGACTGAAGAGATATATGATAGAATTATCTCAAATCATGAAAGGCATAAAGACGATGAAGAGTGAAAAATTTTCACTTTCTTTTCAAATAGAAGACAGAGTTCAAAAGAAACTAGCAGCTGACAATGTGAAACAGGTGGCACTTTTAGGCACGCATTAAGCAGTAGACCTTTTTTCTTCAGAATGTTGTGGAGAATAAATTTAGAAAAATTCAAGTCATTAGGAGGAAAAATAGGAGAAAATTCCATGGAAGGCAAACAAATATAGAAATATGACTTCTTCTTTAGGTATTTTCCAGGTATTAAATTTTTGGATGCTGGGAGAATATTCAGGAGGAGCATGATTTCATGACTGCCTTGTTCTTAGATACATTCATAGGCATTTGCCTTTGGTCCCTGATGGAGACATGATGAAGGGTAAGACGGATGGGTTTTGCTGTCCCAGTGCAAACACTTTTATGTTCCTACATTTGTTCTTTTCTTATATAACTGATAATGCTGGAGTTCATCCATGCTTGTCAATTCCTTCATATATGAAATAAATGAAAGTGTCCTTTACAGTGAGTGTTTTCATCCAAGCAAGAATAATATATTTAGTTTTTACATTGGTGCTTGCGTGTGCTCCACAGGTAAGTTTGCTTTTTGTGTTGGCTATAAAGAATGCTGCTTTTTATTACCACTCTTTTGCCAGTAAAAGTTTCTCCCTGCAGAAGATGGACAAGACAAGAAATTAGAGTATGGCGGCAAGATCCAGATCTGAAGCAGTGATAAGGATATGATGAATGTTACAGTAAAAAAAAAAAAAAGTTATAAGAAAAGGTTAAAGTTTAATTTTCACACTGCTACATATCTCTCAATGCTAAATGGTAACAGATACATTAGCTCAAGATTAGCTTCTATCTTGATATTGCAAGGCAGTATGTACTTTTAGTTATTTAGTTACTATTTAGTTATTTACTAGCATTGTTAGAGAGATATGGAATCCAAGAGCCTTCCAATGATAGAACACAGAATTTTTGTTATTAACATGTTACTCAATCTTTTATGTCATATAAGCAGCATGAGATTTCACACTTGCTATGGAGCTATTGAATCAAATTACACCTGATTTCATAAAGAACTGCAGTAGTATTTTATTTTAGGGGAAGCACTGTCTTCTGTAAGACACCCTTGTATCACACAAAAGACAAATTAATTTAAGTGAAGATGAAATTATTTGCTACAGCTTGATATGATCTAGTGGTTTGCTGCCAAAAGGGTGATTTCACACTTTCTTACCTCTTTCTTTCTTACTTCCACCATGACCTCACTTTGGTACTTACTGGACTTTTAATAGAGATGATTCAACTCATTAAGTGCCGATATATGCCTTTGTATAAAACTTACTTGAAAAAAATAACTGATTTTCTGATTAATAAGTGAGTTCCATTATGTCATAAAGTCCCATAAAAGCTACACCAAGTACAAGAGAAGCAGGATCGGAAATATGAGCAGGAAGAAGAGAAAGACTTTCCCTATTTGGGGTGCAGTGGGCTGTTTACTAAGCTATAAAAGAAGAAAATAATCCAGGAAGAATCTCTAAATCTTAGCCTTCATGGGATAAAACTTACTGCAATGTCGTTGTTCTCAAGCTCAGATACAAGGGGTAGAAAATCTCTCAAAGAAAAAATGTCATGTTCTGAAATAGAAACACGTTTTACTGCTTAGGTTTTACTCCTCATTCTGTCAGTTTGTTTTTCTCATGCCTTTATTTCCTCGTTTACCACCACTCATCTAACTGCTTTTTCTTTAGGCTACAAAATCCTGTCTCAAATGGTCTGTTTTACAGTGAGACTTCCTTTTTCTTTTTCTTTTTCTTTTTCTTTTTCTTTTTCTTTTTCTTTTTCTTTTTCTTTTTCTTTTTCTTTTTCTTTTTCTTTTTCTTTTTCTTTTTCTTTTTCTTTTTCTTTTTCTTTTTCTTTTCTAAAAGGACCCTTTGAAAAGAGATTTGTTCAGTCCTCTTTTTCCATGGTTCTCCTGGTCTGTGTCCAGAGTAAGGACATCAATCAATCTGAAGTCTCCTAGTTTCCAGGTGGGTATATTAATCGCTGGTTGCATCCAGTCCAAGGAGTCTCTACTCCATGTAATTTTTACTGAGACAAACTGCAAGTAAAAAAAGGTTTCAAATTATCCATATTTTCCAGGGGAAAATTACATAACTTCTGAAAACTTCTGAAGCGCCAAATTTACTGGTTGCCTCAGAAAATAATGTACTCTATCACTAATTTAGAAGGATGAGAGCAGAAACGTATTCCTGAAATATTCACATAAGACTGTCACACGGGGGACATGGGGTTCTTTTGTTCAAATCTTTTTCCATTAATGACAAAAGACCAGAAAATTTTTTGATCAAACAAACAAGAGTATTGGATTTTTTGGTTGTTTTGGTTGTTTTGGGTTTTTTTTTTAATTAAAAAAAACTTTTATATTCTTTGTCTCCCCATAGTTAATCTAGTAAATCAGTAATAAGTATGCAATAACTGCAACTTATGTATCAACTGTATCTAGCTCTGAAGGAAATTTCAGCTAACATTCTGATTTCATGTTGTTTTGTTTCAAAGGAAAGCAAAAAAGAACCACAGAACAAAAAGAAAAGGTCTTTGTGTTCTGTACTATTCTACCAGAACATTTGCTTAGATATTTGCTAAGCTTTTCCTGCCATATCTGTATACTCAGACTGGTAGGAAGTCTGAAATCTGAATCTCCGTTGTTATTCATAGTTTCTTTGTAGACATTGCTTGGAGAGTTTTGAGTATCCTCAGCAGGAGATACCTCTTTCTCACAGTACGATATTTATCTAATAATTTGACTGGATATTTAAGGGGTTTATTACAAACAACCAATTCAGAAAAAAACATCTTGGCAAAATATGACATGAATCAAGCATGCTATTTTTTTTCTATGTTTGATACTAAAGAAACATCCTTTTCACACTAAAACCCAGAAATTAATTATTAATTAGTTTTCTAATCTAGAAAGAATAAGAATAAGGATTCTAAATCTGACTGTTTTTCACCCACATAATGAAATGAAAAGAATCTGTTACCATCATTTCTTGTCACTGACAGTTATATAAAGGAAAACCAATTACATTTTCATCTTTCTATTTTTGGGAGATGGGATACAACAAGTTATTACTCCTATTTGTTTTCCTACATTTGGTCTTTCTAGCTTAACAAAGTGAGTTAATAAACCTGATAAAAATAATAAAAAATACATTAATTTATATAGTTTACAAAAGATCTAGTTTTCAGGTAAAGTAAAATACAACTAAACTGGTTGAGTGGGACATTGTATGTATTTGTACAGTTCTTACAGCCAATTTCTATTCCTCAAGAGGGAACTGACTAAGCAGAAGGAATTAGAAAGAATGCCATGATTCAGGGGTGTTTTGATCAATTTCTATCTTATTGTCATTATTTTGGCATCTTTCATGATGTCTATACATCCTATTTGGAGATAACAGGAATCATGTATAAAAAGGTGATCAGGAGTGAAAAGCCCTGACGAAAACTGAAGAATATTGTAACATCCTTTTTTTTTTCCCCAAATTAAAGTATGAGCTCACTCTGTACCACTCATCTCTTTTAATATTTTAAAGCAGGACTTGGCAGTAGGTCTTACTATTTTAAAGGATGAAAATTAAAACAGGGCTTTCAGTTGCTAAGGGGTTGGGTTTTTTTGGTTACTTCTTTAAGTTTTAATACAAACATGAAAGCAATAGTCACCAATTACCGAGGACAAAAGAGAGACAGATTTTATAACGGTTGTTTTATTATTTAAGAGAAAGCTGGCAAGAGCAACAATAGCAGCTCATTGTATGCCTTTCATTATTAGGTTTCTCTTTTTTTCGATTTAATAACCAGTTTCAAAAATCTTTATGTATGCATGTGTGCATATCTATTTTAAGGAAATATACCTTCTTTCTATATAACTCCCTGCTATGTCCCTTAAAAAGCTGCTGTATATTTCAAGTCCATTTCTGGCACTTTTGAGTGCTTTAGAAGAGATTATTCTTCACATAATGGATCTGACATTACTTATACATTCTGATACTTCACACTACACTTCAAAACAAAGCAATATGAGATTCAGTGGCTAGAAGAATACCTATTGGTAAATAAAGCACATCTCCTGTAATTTGCAGAGTTTATAACATCTTTCAATACTAATATGATTTATTGGTAATAGCTGAGGTCCCTGATTCAGTCCTGGATTCTACACCCCTGAACATTCACAATACATGAAGTACATAAAAGCTAGGTCAGTATAAAGTTGTATTTTGAAGTCAAGCAACAGGTTACCTCTGAAACAAAACCTGGGAGAAAATTTGGGGACAGACCATTCCAGGGACAACTCCCAAAACACAATAGAAGAGAATACCACCATCTGGGCTCATACTGCCTTACACAGTTCAACATTAACTCAGACATCCTTGTGCTTGAATGCACTCACAGGCCACAGCCCTAAGTATCCATCGCGTTCCTTCAGTTCCATGCTATTAAATCACCACTGCAACAGTCCTGATTTTATTTCATATACTTTAGTTTAAAAACATCAAAAAAAATACAATGTAATCTTTTAGGTCTATAGAGATATAACATAGAACCCAGAACGAAATGTTGTATCATCTGGACAGTTTGCTCTAGAAAGGGCTACCCTGAGCAGTGCGGGAACTAATTATTCTGCCTTACTGGGGTGATGATTTTATCACTGTAGATAGAGACTCTAAAAATCAACCAGTAATTGACAGGATGTTGCAGGAATCATTTCCCTTATGAGGGAATAGAGGAGGTTGTGAAATGGAATCATTGAGGGGTACTGGTTTTGCTCTGTGTTATGGGCATAACAGCAGTGGGGAGATGGAACAGTAATCTACTGAAAACTGTTGCCTGAAAATATGATTACATTGCCTAATTAAAAAAAAAGGAGGTTCTTAAAAAACCTTTTAGTAGGAGGATCAGGGACATGAAGTTTACATAACGAAGTTGATGAAGAGATTATCCTATGTTCTTCTTGTTGAGAGAGGAAGATTGGGCTTCCTGCCATGAAAGTCTCTTTCACTCTTGCATGTCTACATCCATTTGCCTTTCATAGAAAGATTGGATAACTTGTCCAGTCTCCATCAAAATATGTAAAAAAAAAGAGGCCAGTACTAAGAAGAGAAATATTGGTGTTACTCTGTTCTATAGTCTATTCAGTTTTTAACATGAATGATGAAACTTCTGTTCATAGCCTTATTCTATCCACTAACCTTGACTACCTGTCCTAATTAGAGTTTTCAAAAACTCCTCCCCACATGTGAAGACATTCTGCTACACCGTCTTTTCATCCATGCTCAGAGGACACTGAAGGGGAGATATGACTTTAAATAGTGAGAGTATTACTGCTGTTGTTGTGAGAAATAGCTCTGTCTTCATGTCTTTGATGTACCTGTAATCTTCTCACAGCATTACTACCTACTAGTAGTAATGACATTTGCAGGCTGCGAAGCAGTAAGCTACTTACCTATCTGCAACTAGAAGGCTGTAGAAGACTACAGAGAATGTCAAAAGAATTGGAGTCTGCTTGAAAACTACTTCAGCATGTGCAAACCATTTCATGGTTAGGAATAAATTGAAACCTCTCTATAAATCAAGTTCTAGGAAGTGCAAATCACTTGTAAACTCAGTCCTTTATCTCCATGGTCCCACTTCAAGACATCACATCAGAATGCATTAGATACAGCCGTTCTCCTCCTCATTCAAGTCTCGTTCAAACACTGATTCAAATCTCATAGAGAATCAATGAAGCATAAGCTTATTTTTAACTGAACATTTATATGTAGTTTCCTTGCTGGTTGTGATAGCACAAACAAAAATGGCCAATCATACCACCCATTTGTCCTCTGAAAATTTTTGTGCAAGTGACTGTGGCCTTTAAACTAAGATGGTGTCTTCAGAAATTCAGCTTGAGTTTAGTTTAACTTTTCTTGCTGTGCAAAAGGCAATTCCATCAATAATCAAATAAAATAATAAAATGTACATAATTTATGTTATTTTCCCTTAAATATTGTAAAATTCTGATTCATTAAAATACAATTCTTTTTCATGGTATACTGAAGTAAAATCAGTTAGCTTTTTCAGACTTGACTAGCAGTAGTTAGACTGCCAGATTTCAGGGATTCAAAGAAGCAAACTCAGCTCTGGACTCTGTAAGTAATAGTAGTTCAAAAAATAGAATGCCCGTAAAAGAAAAATGCATAAGAGTAAGTTTACTTTTGTGATATTCCTGCCTTTCCCTGGTGTGACAACAGCTTGGTGCTGTTCAGTGTACTTCAGATATGTGCCTTAGCTAGTCAAAGACAACTCTGAGCAGGGGGATCAAATAAAGAAACACTACAAAGGACCGAGAAGCACATCAACCAACACGTCAGCAGAAATCACTAAGCCTTTGTGACCTCAAACAAACAGTCTCTGTACCAACAGATTATTTAAATCATGAAACAGGTTTAAATATCCACAGGGGAAATGTGAGCCATCTAAAAAGTCTGTATGAAAGCTGGAAAAGAAAAGGTAAATGGAGAAAAAACATCAACTATTGAGTGTTGGATTTTTTATTTCCTTTTTTTCTTTTTTCTTCCACTTTTCCTTTCTTTTTTCTTTCTTCTTTCCTTCTTTTTTCTTTATCTTTCCTTTATTTCTTTCTTTTTAGGAAATAACTGTTAAACTCAGGCTTTTAACAGGTGAACTAGGAGATACGCCACTGTATCAGCTCAATCTTTCATTTGCTTAAACTTTTACATTGTAGCCAGTGTGCTGGATCCTCATTAAATGAGTACTTAGTTGTATATAATTATTAGAAACATTAAAACTTTTAATGAGTAGAAAAGTTTGAAAACAAATAGTGATGAAATTGATCTACTTTTGAGATAGATAAAGTAGTTTTGAGGAAAGGAAAATTAACTAACTCAAGATAGATTAATGATCTGTGAACACCTGGCTAGATTTCCTTTCCTTTTTCCTATCATGCATAATTTTTAATAATTCTGCTACCTAAGGGTTTTCTGAAGGTAGTTTCACAGCTGCTTTTCTAGTACTATGAAAGATAGTTTTAATCTATAAACCCATATCTATTATTTTTAAGTACCAAAGAAAATATGAGTCACCTTACAGTTTCCTGAATACAAAATTATCTGGTAGTCATGATATCTAGTAGCGTAAATTATCTATTATCCATACAAATGAGAGAATCAAAGCCCTGCTTCAAAGCTTTCTGAAGTAAATGGAAAAGCTCCTTTTAATTTTCTGGGTGTAATTCAGCTAGTAAATACCTAAATGAAACAGTAAGTGAGCAAATAAGCACTTCCTAGCCACTCATTAGAGAGACAGTAGGAAGTACATATGTGATAAGCCATCATTCAGAACCTAAAGAATTTATAGTAACCAAGGCACTGATTACATTTCTAATAAGTACCAATTTAAAATCAGTATATTTACATTCTGAAGTATGTTTTGATAATGCGTTTTGGTTTGCTTTACCTCTATATTTGTAATAGGTATGACAAATACCTATTTTTTAATTGCATCACAATGTTAAAAAAAGTACATACTGCAAAACCAGGAACAAGTTAAATTGATTTTGTGCCCCAATATAGATTATAAACAGAGGTCTGGCTGCAGGAACTTCTTCACGCATGTGGAAAAACAGTGAAATAGCTATAAATGTGTGCATGAAATACATAGGAAGACTGATCAAATAAAGCTTTAGGTGCTTAGGACTAGTTTGTGATATAAAATGAAAACAAATTAGCTAAATACAAAATGTATTGGATCTGCCGGAGAGAAAAACTGAAGCATGATCAATCACTTTTTCCTTCAGAATCTCTTTTTCTCTAAGACTGAAATAATCTTTTCTTGGGATCAACTTGGTCTACTATGTAATTTGCCAATCACAGGGGAGGAGGGGTAGTATTAAAACTTTGCTTCCTCCCATCTCTCTCTTTTTTTTTTTTTTTTAGGAAGGAATGTAGTAGCTTAAAGTCTGAAAAAGATGGTACAGCACAGTACTACAAGGCTACAGAGGATTTTCAACTTATTCATTTCTTGCATAATTGGCCAGGATTCCCACAGTATAACACAAAGACTGTACAAGAATGCAAGTTCCTTTCCTGTGTTCAAAGCTGCATCCATCACCACTGAGAAAGATTGGGCAAGCAGTAAGCACCAATATGAAGTTAACTCAAGATCAGGTATAAATATGGGGTATGTAATGAACAGTTACTTTATTCTCTGGTAGAATTATGACTCTAGAAATAGAGAGACCCCATGAATCTGCCTTCTGCACACACTTCTATACTTTCCAGAGAAAATAAAGTAACAGAGGATGATGAGGAGAAAGAGAGTATAGGCAGCAGAGAAAAGCATTGGCACTAACACATAACTTTGCAAAGTGCAAGGAGGAAGAAGACAAAATTATTATGTAAATACTATGTTTGTAATGACCCATGGCCTTGTGAGCAGCCTGCGGACAGCCTCCTAGGACATGCCTGCAAGCATATTAAGGTGGACACGGTTTGTGAACGTGGTAAAACCTCTAAGGCATACAGAATCCCACATATTTTAGGAATGACCTTCATCTGTACCTGCAGGCTTGCTGACTGGACAAACACTGAATCTGCTCTCAAGGGCAATCAGAGCCAGTAAAGTCAGACAAAATGTCTCTCATAGTATTTCTACAGCTGAGTGAGTTTATAAAGCATGTCCTTGCTCAGGGCATATCTACTAAAATAGTTAGGAATAATTTACAGTATCTAAAAGTATAGTGTAAGTGATTAGACAGACTGGTCTCTAATGAAAAGATTAACATGTCACATTTTAGCCTTCTTAATACTGGAGTATTTTAACATAGCTTCCTGGTACATCTTGACAACCCTAAAATAAATTGAAATTCTGCTTAAAATTTTTCCAAGAAAAGAAAGACTTGAAGATTTGATTGAGAACTGAGACAATAAGGCAGGATGTGAATATTGCATGACTTCTGAAATCTGAATAACATACCATTTTCACTGTTAGTGAAACTTTAAAATAAGATTTTCCACTTTCTATTCTCTGATTCAGTTATCAGAGCTGTTGCAGCCCTTAACATATTCTGGAAAGCCTTGAGCAAATTTTGTGGTTTCAAGTAGAAACAGTATGAGTAGGGGTATCACTGGTGCTAGACCACAGATTGGCAGAAACAAGCTAAAGGACACCAAGGTGACAACTTGTAAGTAAAAAAGGTATAAAGAATATAACACTGATTTTAAGCTTGGGTAATGGAAAAACATCCATAATGGGACATAGAGTGCAAAGAAACAAAGTTAACTCCAAGGTTATTTCCTCTGCATTCC
The DNA here is from genome assembly GCF_030936135.1 of Gavia stellata. Classification (NCBI taxonomy): domain Eukaryota; kingdom Metazoa; phylum Chordata; class Aves; order Gaviiformes; family Gaviidae; genus Gavia; species Gavia stellata. Next base: position 51,295,179 of record NC_082594.1, on the reverse strand, counting down.
AATACCATCAATTGTTTGAGAATTGTCTTTGTTTAAAAGTAATTGCCCTTTTTTTTAAATAGGACTTAATGTTTAATTTGAAAAATTTGCTTATTTTTTTTAATCAGTTTTTTTTCCCCTAGGTTAATTTGTAATGTGTATTCATTTCATTCTAAATCAGCAACAAACAAATTCTATTCGAAAGGGCTTTTGGAAGGTCATGGGAGTAATATTTTGCAGAAGGAGAAGTAACAGCCATGAAACCATTAAGCTGCTGCACCTCTGGGGGATAAGAATTTGAAAATCACTTTGAAACTCAGTATCACTCAAAGGATGCAAGTATGTGAGAGTCTGTGTCATACAGAACTTCTGCCTATTCTTTTATAGCCCACAGAGTACTGTTTCATGAGTGTTGATGACAATACACAGCAACACAATTTTCGCACAGTCAAGGGATGGAATTACTTTAGTATTTGTACTGAACCATTTAGAACTTGTGCCGATAATCTTCTTTACACTGAAAAATGCCTAATTACACAACAGTTTCTTCAAAGGCAAAGACCTTAGGGAGTATTACTTGATGTGATGACATGTGGCACAATCTCACCTGTAGTATTACAGTATAATCTGATGCTTCCAGCATCTCCTGGATATAAGCTGGTTCTGAGGGCCCTTCAAATGTTTCCTCACTTTCCTGAAATCTGTTTGAAGTATCGTCTCCTACCTTTATATCTATATAGGCTCTGTAACAGAGCTTCAAAAACACCAGGCTCAGTCATTGACTCATTCAGGGTAAAGACAACAGAAAAGCACCAGAACCTTGTCCCATTGAAATTGTCTCTATTGGTAATGGCACAAGTTAATTTGAACAGCCTTTAGCTATGACACATATAAGTACATATGAGTCCATCCATGACTAGAACAGCTAACCAAGAGATTAAAAAAAAAAAAAATCTGATTGGATTTTCAAAAAAGTGATTGGAAATAATACCCTGATGGGGAACGGAGAGAATGTAGACACCTGCCAACTACAGTTATTTGGGGAAACACGATGAAAGAGAATTTTAATAAAAAATATTGCTCCACTAAGGCTACAGTATTTTGCTTGAAGTATTTTCCCAGAAATCATTAGAAAATTGAAAGTGGTGTTCAGAAAATCTCTGACTGGATGCAGCGTGATGCTGTGAATCCTAATGCTTCTGCCGTACACAGATTCAAGGCAGCAAACAATGCCACGGATCCCGGGCTGCCTACCACAGAAAACTGCAAGTTGCACAGCTGGTGAGTCTCAGGGTTTCTTCATACTGAGAACCCCGGAACCAGGTTCTTACTGTGATTTCAGGTTACCTGCTACAGAGCCATGACTGTCAGTCTGGAAGCATAAGGGCCTAAGGAAGGTTGTTACGAAGTACTAGTCCAAGAGAATATAAAATTAAGCAAAGGTTATTATGATAATCATCAAAATCCTTTAGAAGATAGTCTCTTCCTAGAATAAGGTGTGGTCTGAGGTAAAACTTTCATTATTAGAACTGCTTCCATTTATTTTGTCTCTGTATCTCACACCAACTATCTACTGTCAGTTTTCAAAGCTGTGAACTAATGCGTGCAATCGTATTTAGACGTTCAGGGTTTTTCTCCACCTCGGAGTGAATGGAAGTGGAAGTGTACCTATTCATTTGTCAGTTCTATAAGTTCAATTTAGATAGAAGTTTTAAAGAAAAATCACACCTAAGCATTACTGTTAACACTAATGCTAAAATATAATTTCTCTGTTCAACTGGTATTAAAATATGCAGACATTGCTCAGGCTGATACTCAGACTATAGAGAAGGATGTGTCTTAGTTATGTTTCTTCCTAGATGATTCCTAATGCAACAGTTTGTTGTTATTGAATTTATTTAATAGATTTGTCATGGTGAATATTAATTACTTGCATTTACTTGGGGGGAATATGTTACAGTATGTATATAAGCTAAGATTAATCGATCAAATATATGAAGACACTGAAATCAGTGAAGTTAAACCAGGAACAGCTTTGTTCCTATTTATTGTAAACATAATTGGTTCAGAATATAAAAAGAATTGCACAAAATATTACAAGTATACTTGTTTGTATCCACTAACTGGCCTTGGATGCTTGGTTTTCCCCATTGCTGGCACCTGGGACATGAGCATTTGTCCCCACTCCTGCTGCAGGTGTTCAGACCTCCTTGAACACATGAACACACACACAGACACACACACTCTCTCTCTCTCTTTCTGGATCCCTCCAACAACTGCCCTTAGACACTCAATCTACCTGGCAGCGGGCCCTTGGATCCTCTCAGCTCCAGCTGCCTTACACACAGACAGCATATGCAGATGGATCTCTCAGTCGACCCCCAAGCCCCACGATACTTGCCTTGGACCTTCTGGTCCCTTCAATAGCCAGTTTGCAGACACTCCGGTCTCTCCACTATCTGGCACAGACTTACAGCCTCTTTGATGCCTGCCTCCCATGCTGCTTACCCTACTTGCAGATTAGTCCAGGTTCATAAACACTAATAATCACACACATTTATGTCCATATGTACCCGTGCAGTATGCACACACCCTGCAGAGTAGATTTGTTCTGTTCAATGTCCTCAGTCACAGTCTCCCACCTGCCCACATTGGGCCACCTATAGCACCATGGCTTTCTGCGAGGTATGACCTCAGGATTGCCTTCAGAGAGAGTATGTTAGCAGAAGGGAAGAGGAAGAGATGGGAGTGAATGTACACACATGTCAGAAGTTGGCTGAGGTGCACTAATTGACCTGGGAAGTCGGAAGCTCTCCCAAGTGCATAGAATAAGTGCAACAGAATAGAGTTTGCCCATGGAAGAGGCTAAAAGAAATCAGGTAAGTAAGCAGAACCTTTCCAGAAAAACAAAACGAACAAACAAAACCAAAAAAACCCCAGCAATTCAAATGCAAGGCACATTATTTGCACACAATTGTTACATATATTAAGTCAGTAATTCAGTTCCAAATATGATTTTATTATCACAAGAATATATTATAAAGACAATCAGCCAACTAATCAACCCATAACATTTTTTTATGAATGTCAATCATTAGAATCTGTCCCAGTTTATTTAAACATTAGATGGTCCTTTAAAATAGGTCATTCAACTTTCAAATCTAAGTAGAAGTCTCTCTCAATCTAATCAGGGCAATTAAATGTGTATTATTAAGGATTTACTCAGTTCTTTTAATCATTGTACATTTATAAGTCAGTTTCTTTTATCTGTAACTTGAATCCATGCATACAGAGCACTTGAGGGATTGAGCATCATTTTCATTCACTATAATTGCTTTGAAGTAAAATCTTCAGTCTATTGCAGTATAATTCCATGATAATTTGAATCACTGTTCTGCTTTGCCTGCAATGAGCTTTATTTTTACAGCACTTGACTATAACTGTGAGTTACAGACAAAACAGATTCTGATGATGTAAAGCAGGTGTAATTGGCAGAGGGTGCTGCTGGCTTTTTTTTTTTTTTTTCCCTTTTACTTTAGGTTGCTTTATGAAAAACCACTGTTGGCATCTGCACTGCTTATAAAATGATTAATTCTTTTCCTAGGTTAGAGCTCCACTTGGTGGTTAATTGGACAACATGTAACATTGCCATTAACTTTTCACTATAAAAAAGAATTACAACTATACTTATGGTTATTTTTATAAGAGAAACAAATAATTTTAAAAACCCCTGGGAAAATGTGTTCTCTGCCTATACTATAAGTTAATAAGAGTATTTTAAAAGATAGGAATACAGTTTCTTAAAGCAGATGCTGATAGAACTTGAATTAATTCTTTCTAATTTCTCAGATTATATAACAAAACATTCTTATTTGTGCTTCGCAGTTCTAGATCAGATGACAAAAGAACTACCAAATTTTTCCCACAATAATAAAGAGAAGTGATTCTGACTTTTTACTGGGATTCGGGGCGGGGCGGGATGATAAATATTTGGATTTAGTATTATATGTTTAGTTAATTTGTTAAACTCTGTATTCTGTGTCAGATAGCTAAATAGTATATCAAGATTTCTCATCTATTGAAATCTAGACTAGCTAGTATTTTCAGATCATGGGATTTATGATCCTAAACCAATAAGGTAATATTTGTTTATCCATGTTACAAAATGGTGTTCACTGGAAAATCATCACTGGGAAAATTTTCTTTTTGTTCTAATTCACTGGTTTTAGTATCAATTAACTCCTTTCACTTCATCATAAACTTTCATGACAGCAATTTGGAATTGACAAAAGACACGTGAGCAATCTAACACCAAACAGAGACACTGGACAAGAAACATCAGTAGGGTTTCCAATCTCTCTGCTGCACCCATTCTTCAGCTGTTTGAAGAAATGTAGAATTAATAACAGATAGCTGGTGGTCCAGCTACTACTTGTCAGCTCTTTGACTAACTTCCAGTTTACCTAAATCCTGCCCTAATTCAGTGACTTCGTAACAAAATCTCAACAGAAGGACCAAATTATATCTGCTATCTTAATTTCAGAGTTTCTGGGAAAGACAGCATAATCACATCCTCAATAGCATGCCTCCTGTCACTCTCCAATGACCTCCATGTCTGAACACTTTCTAAATGAAGAAGACACATAAACAAATCATGTCCATAGTGCTTTATTCACTATTTATAAATAGGCAATGAGCACAAACTGAAACACAGGATGAAACACTTTTTCACTGTGAGGGTGACTGAGCACTGGCACAGGCTGCCCGGAGAGGTTGTGGAGTCTCCATATTTGGAGATCTTCAAAAGCCATCTGGACAGGGTCCTAGGCAGGCCAGCTCTAAGCAACCCTGCTTGTGCAGGGAGGTTGGACCAGATGACCTCCAGAGGTCCCTCCCAACTTCAGCCATTCTGTGATTCCATGATTTTGCTTAAAGGATAATCTCTGAAAACTTGCATTTCTGAGGATAAAGATATTATAAATTGAAAAAATCCCTAAGAATTCTTGTTAGTGATATTTTCACTTTTTCATAATATTTTCATGATCAGGCAACATTTGATTGTTACAATAGCTGATTAACTCTTCTTTCTTTTGGAAATGCATTGTTTATTCTATGAGGTGTTCACTGCAGCTCTTAGAAAACTAGAGTTTAGAAAAGTCTGATGACAATCTTTTTCTATAAATCCTCTCAAGCATTCTTATTCTGGATAAGATTAAAAAAAACCAAAAAATCCTGACCCAAGGGTGTAAAGAGTTTTTATATGAGCTTATAGAGGATTTCAAAATGGATAACTCAGGAAAAAAACAAACAAACAAACAAACAAGCAAAAATCCTGTTTTTAATTGCCATCATGTAGGATAACTATGTCATTTTGGAATAATTTACTGAAAATCCTATAGCCTTGCTTTGTACTATTTATCAGTCTGTGATAAGATGCACTGCTATTTAGAAGAAGAAAACATATCTATCATCTGAGTTATTCAATGCATGCATAAAGAACTATATTTTTTCTAAGGTTGTTTTTTTAGTATTGCTTTCACTTATTAACGCATATGAATTTATTCTATATATACCCATCTTTTAAACCTAACCTTTGAAGAAGAAATGCATCAACATAAGTAAAAAAAACCACGAGTTCTGCCTGTACAAAAGTGGTAGATAAACATTCACATGTTAGTTGTTTAACTTGGTTCTGAAAAGCATCCAAAAATTTACACCTCTTTAACATTTACTTGACGCATTATAAACTCTGTATTATTTTATTACTCTTCACAACACAACACTTCAGTATGAAGATTAAAAAACTTAAAAACTAGTCCAAAATTCTGAATAATATACTCTTGATACAGTGGTTTACAAAGTTAGAATGTTTTGCATTAAATAGAAAGGTAATTTACCTAAATAAGGAGCTCATGATGCTTAACCCTAAATTTAATTTTTTCTCTCAGAGTTCAAAAAAGGGAACAAAGAGTCTGAACCAGTTGCAGATGATGTTGAAAATCAGATTTGTGAAAGTGCATATTTTACACAAATATGAATAATCAGAGATCAGACAAGATTCCTTACACCTAGCTTTAGTCATCTAAAGTTAGATATCTTCTGATAATTCCCTTATCGTCAATGTGGAAAAATAGACTGCTTTTGAAATAGGTTGGATAAAGCAGTCCTGTGCATCTACCTAAGAAAAAGGTGAATTGTCTTAGGGAGGCACCTATTTATCTCTGAATGACAGCCTTCACCTCCATCTAGACTACTCAATTCAGTGTGCCTTTTCTGGCCCTGAGGCTGAATAACAGAAAGAGAGTAGTCACCTCCAAAAAGACTTTAGGGAACAGCATTTCGCCCATACTCAATCCTGAATTGTGCTCAGATAGTCTTTGGGAAAGGGTGAGTTGCCTTAGAATGAAACTGCCAGAGACTGTGAAATACTTTAACAGTAGAGATGATTAAGTGTTTGTGCTGGGGAAAGTACTGTAGCACTACTTAATTTACTGAAATGGGTGTAGTTATTAGTTCCTACTTTCAACTCAGATACCATTCATGCAGCTCGATAAACTTATGCCCAGAACTGCTACTTCTGATACCATAAAACATCACTTCTGATTGCCAAATTTCCTTCGGTAAATGAGGCTTATTCATGTATGAACCAGCCTGATGAACTCAACTTGTGTAATAAATCCAAAAGGTAAACACAAAACTGAAGAGACTGGGTTTTACTTGAGATTTTTGTGGAACTTCGTGGCCCAGAATTACAATGGAGCTTAAATGTCTCAAAGTAGCCTTCATCTAAAATACCTTTTTCTTAATTCTTGTCTGAGCACCATATAATACTGGAAACTTTTGAAGTGAGATGTTAGCAAACATTTGCCCTCTTCTCTGAACACAATTATTACACTAGATAATTAAAAGGTAAAACAATAAAAGGTTACAACTTAGGTATCAACTGAAGAATAAGACATTACCAGAAAAATGGTTGAAATTACAAACTGGTAAAACAGCAGGTTTATCTTCACATATGCACCAACAGTATTTCAAAAGGAGATCATGGTTTGCTAATATTTTAGAATTTTTTGAACGTGTCTTTTATACTTGGTTCATGATAAAGCAGTAGATAGAAGAGAAATGAATGGCATAATACTTTCAAAAGGCTATTGATAGAGTAACTCAGGAAAAAGATCTCTTAAAGCTACATCATATAGTGAAAGGCAAATAATAGAAATTAGAATCTAGCTGAAATATGGGAAAGAGGAAAAATGATTAATTTTCTGCCGAGCAAAATGATAATCCATAATGTCATTGTTTTTGCTGAGGAATATTGTGATTATTTTTACATTTACTAACAATTAAAAAAAAAAAGTTGTTATCATCTTAGCCATTTTCATAAGTAGTTCTGCCAACTGTGTGGTTTAAATAGGAAATCAAGCATATGGATGTTTAAAGAATAGCCATTATACTTTTTCATTAGTATTTTCATATCAGTTGTTCACAATTATCTCTTAGTTTCTGGTTAATACCAGTTGTTCCATGTCAGAATAAGCAAAAAAACAGAATTACAGGGAGTTCAAAGAGAATGCTAATAATAGAATGTAAAAGAATTTCACCAGACATTTAAATTATATTGTATTTTACTTTATGTGAAAATAAATGAGAGGAAAGATATGTGCAAAATTATAAATTATGTACAGAATATAGATACCTCTTTTATTTCATGGCATAGAAAAATTATAAAACAATACCTACTGCAATTACAAAGGAAATTAATTCAGTATTGTTAAAAGGAGTATTATTCACATACACAGGCACTGGAACATAGAAATCAGAAACATAAATTATTAACTATAGAGGTTAATATGGAATAACTGATATTTCATAGCTGTTTATTTACAGTTTTTCTGTTTCTAAGCCATGAAAATGCAGCTTGGCTTACAATTTTTATTTCTGGACCAAACCAAGATAAACTCTCCTTTTCCAGAGGCACACAAACCATATGGACACACATTTTATCTCAGCTGTCACATGAGAGATTTTTAACAAACTTTTAATGGTTACTAGGAGATAATGCCTCTGATGGCACATCTTGAGCTTCTTCTACTTCCCCATAGAAGTTTTGATTTTTTATTTTTTTTTTCCCCTGGAGATTGGATTAATGCACATCTCATATGTTGTTAGACACACCTGTTCTAATCCAGTCAGTATTTTATTTACAAAGAATGTAGTATCTGTCATATTGCAAAATGGTACATTTTTCCTCTGAACAGGGCCAAATGGAACATTACAAACCACCCACAGGACGCTGCTCTTTGCTTCACAATCTTTCCTGCTATGCCATTGCCTTGGGCCAGATCTGAAGCAGAATGGACATAACCGGCAATCTGGAAAGCCCAGCAGCCGTCATCTAGTTCAGTCTGTGACTGTGTGCATGTACGTGCCTCAGAAAAGACCACCTGACACACAGAGTTCTGAAGTACCAGATAAATAAGTTTTACTAAAATTTAACAATAAACCTTTTTTTTCCCCTTTGATTGTGTGTAGAGAAAGCTTAATGGGGTTACTTGTCATTAAGTTAAGGAACTAAGAATCAACTCTCCTTCTGTCTTCTGTGACCTTTTTATTTCCAGTCTGGGTTTCTGTCAACATGGTCTTTTGTGTTTTGCTTTTTGTTTTTGTTTTGTTTCTCTTGTAGTTGTAGCAATCTGAGCTTGGTTGCTTTCAGTATTTGGGATGTTCCTCTTTATGGTCCTCATGGCCAGGCAATTTGCTGTCTCCTCTCTGTCCCCCAGTGATCCCACAGCCTCTTCTTGAGGTGCAGACTCTACCCCCTCACAGTAACTCCTCTAGTTTTCCCTTTTTAATACCCTGAAGTTTTATAATCTTCTCCTCTGGAGCATCCTCGCTTTCTTTTCAAGACAAGGCATAATCCTTCTCCAGATCATAGAATCACTGAATCATAGAACAGCCCAGGTTGGAAGGGACCTTGAAGGGTCATCTGGTTCATCTTTTTCTTCATAATATTTTTCATGATCAGGCAACATTTGATTGTTACAATAGCTGATTAACTTCTTTCTTTTGGAAATGTATTGTTTATTCTATGAGCTGTTCACTGCAGCTCTTAGAAAACTAGAGTTTAGAAAAGTCAGATGACAATCTTTTTCTATAAATTCTCTCAAGCATTCTTATTCTGGATAAGATTAAAAAACCAAAAAAAATCCTGACCCAAGGGTGTAAAGAGTTTTTATATGAGCTTATAGGTGATTTCAAAATGGATAACTCAGGAAAAAAACAAACAAACAAACAAACAAGCAAAAATCCTGTTTTTAATTGCCATCATGTAGGATAACTATGTCATTTTGGAATAATTTACTGAAAATCCTATAGCCTTTCTTTGTACTATTTATCAGTCTGTGATAAGATCTGTGATAAGATGCACTGCTATTTAGAAGAAGAAAACATATCTATCATCTGAGTTATTCAATGCATGCATAAAGAACTATATTTTTTCTAAGGTTGTTTTTTTTAGTATTGCTTTCACTTAGTATATGAATTTGAACGCATATGAATTTATTCTGTATATACCCATCTTTTAAACCTAACCTTTGAAGAAGAAATGCATGGCCAGGCAATATGCTATCTCCTCTCTGTCCCCCAGTGATCTCACGATGTCTTCTTGAGGTGCAGACTCTAACCCCTCACAGTAACTCCTCTAGGTTTTTTTTCCTTTTTTTATCCTGAATTCTTATCATCTTCTCCTCTGAAGCATCCTCACTTGCTTTCCAAGGTAAAGCATAACCCTTCTCCAGATCACAGAATCGCTGAATCATAGAACAGCCCAGGCTGGAAGGGACCTTGAAAGATCATCTGGTCCAACCTTTCATAGGAAAGGGAACCAAGATGAGATTATCTAACACCCTGTCCAGTCACGTCTTGAAAACCTCCAGTGATAGAGACTCCACCACCTCCCTGTGAAGGTTGTTACAGTGATTGATTGTTCTCAGTGTGAAATTTTTTTTCTTATATCAAGATGAAACCTCTCCCAATGTAACTTGCAACCATTGCCTCTTATCCTCTTCATGTCCATCCTTGGGAAGAGAGAACCTCTGTCCTCCCTGTACTCACCCTTAAGTACTGGAAAGCTGTGGTGAGGTTCCCCTGAGCTTTCTCTTCTACAGGGTTAAAAGACCTAGCTCCTTCAGTCTTTCCTCATAGGGCAGGTTCTCCAGCCCTTTGATCATCCTTGTGGCCCTACTTTGGACCATCTCCAGTCTGTCCATGTCTTTTTTGAATTGTGGGGACCAGAACTGGACATAGTACTCCAGGTGCAGCCTGATAAGAGCTGAGTGAGTTGATCATGTCTCTATCTCTACTAGTAATGGCCCCATGGATGCAGCCCAGAATCTAATTTGCCTTTGTTGCTGCAGCAGCGCACATCTGACTCATATTCAGCTTGTTGTCCACCAGGATGCCCAGGTCCCTTTCAGCAAGGCTGCTCCCCTGCCACACAGATCCTAGTCTGTACTGGAGACTCTGATTGTCATTCCAGGTGTAGGATTTTGCACTTACCTTTTTTAAACTTCCTACTGTTCTTGCTAGCACACTTTTCCAGCCTGTCCAGGTCTCTCTGTAGGACAGCTCTCCCTTCTGATATGTCCACCTCACTACCCAATTTATTTTCATCAGCAAACTTGGTAAGCGTGCTTTCAATTCCATCCTCCAGATAATTTATGAAGATGTTGAACAGTGTCAGTCCCAGTATCAATCCCTGGAGGACCTCACCTGTGACAGGCTGTCAGCCTGAGTAAAAACCATTGATCACCACCCTCCAATTGTGGCCTGTTAGCCAATATCCTACCCATCTCACAGATCACCCACCCACTCCTGCCAGTTTGTCTAGGAGAAGGCTATAGGAAACAGTGTCGCCTAAGTCCAGGTAAACAATATCCACTGCTTGCTCCACGTCCACAGAAAATGCTACTTTGTTGTAGAAGGTTGGTCAGGCTGTCAAGTGTTGCCATATGACACATTTCTTCTTAACAGGGAGTCACTGGGCACGTGCCCAGATGCAGTTGTTGAAACTCTTGAACTTCTTGTTGACAGGCTGTACACTGGCAATCTCCTAGACACCACTGAAGTATGAAAAGTCCAGTCCAGGAACTATTTCCATTGAATAAACTAGAAAAATGGGCAAAGGGAAAGTAGAGCAGAGAAAAGTTCCACAGAATAGGAGCCAAGCTACATAGTGAGCAAGCCCAAGAACAGAAGCTAGCCCACTTGCTTTCCAGTGTAGACAACAATGTATTTCCCTTCACAATATGCCTGTGCAAATTCAGGTCCTTAGTAGCATGAATAGACACCAAGTTTATAAGCAAGAAGTAAGCTGCTATCGTACATTTCTGGAGAAAGATTTGTGGAAGTGTACCAAACCTGAGCACGAACTGACAGCACTTAAAAGTTTGGCTGATTAATTCTGAAGGAAAGAAAAAATGCTGAAGAAGGCATGTATGCTTGAAAATATTTTTTGTTTTGATTTTTTTTGTTGTTTTTTCCCCAGCTTTTCCTAAGAAAGATTTTTATCTGTACACATTATTATATTTTGGTTAGTTTGAACAGAGGCTTTGAGGGCTGAAAAAAGAGGCAGTTATGTCAGAGACATTCAAATGAAATGAGAAGAGGTAGCAAGGTAAGTGCACCTTAAGGTTTTCAAATGTTTCTGAGAAACAATTAAGGATGCGATTCTAAGTATGAATTTTCATTCTTAAAAAAAAAAAAAAAACAACAAGCCAAAACCCTCATTAAATATATTTGCTTATCAAAAAAATTAATCTTTTTTATACCGTTATACTGTTCATAAATCCTGCTAACAGTTTAGAAAAACATTGTGACAGGCAAACATAATTTCAACACCATTTACCAATACTTTTTATCTGAAACTTATTACACCTGTCTTTCTCAACAGGTACAGTTGTATTTTTAGGCAGCTCCTAAATCCTTCAAAGGGGCTGTCACTCAGTCATTCCCCTGCCACCTCTCGTGAGAGGAATGTGCTTTCTGCGGCCAGGTTTACCTATGGTTGAACACAAGCACCATTGACCGATGCTCGCCTGCCTCCTTTCCCCTGGGTGGCAGTGTTACATAACACTTTCCCAACAGATACACACACTAGAGCAGTGCAGAGTGACATTGCTATGCTGGGGAGAGAGAAGGGCACCAGTAAAAGCACATATAAAGAAAAGCATCCTGCAGGACTGAGGATGGGGAAATAGCTCTGGATGCCTAGAGAGGTCATCATGTAGGACCAGTAGGAATAAATTGGTAGGAATGTGGCTTAAATACACTGCAAAGAGTGTAGGATCCAATTCAGGTGCAACAGTGATGATACAAGCACAACTGGTATAAGTGCTGTACTGGTTTTGGCTGGGTTAGTGTTAATTGTCTTCAGAGCATCTTGTATGGTGCTATGTCTTAGATTTGTGATGAAAACAGTGTTGTTCACACACCCATGTTTTATAGCTGAATAGTGCTTACACAGCATCAAGACCTTTTCTGGTCCTCACACCACCCCACCAGTGAGTAGGCTTGGGGGTGTACAAGAGGTTGGGAGGGGACACAGCCGGGACAGCTGACCCCAACTGACCAAAGGGATATCCCAGACCATATGATGTCATGCTTGGCAATAAAAGCTGGGGGAAGAAGGAGGAAGGAAGGACATTCGGAGTAATGGTGTTTGTCTTCCTGAGTAACCGTTATGCGTGATGAAGCCCTACTTTCCTGGGGATGGCTTAACACCTCCCTGCTGATGGGAAGTAGTGAATGAATTCCTTGTTTTGCTTTGCTTGCCTGCGCAGCTTTTGCTTTACCTATTAAACTGCTCTTATCTCAACCCAGGAGTTTTCTCACTTTTACCCTTCCAACTCTTCCCCATCCCACTGTGGGGCAGTGAGCAATTGGCTGTGTGGTGCTTAGCAGCCTACTGGGGTTAAACCACAAAAAATGCTTAAAGTGCTCTCTCAGTTTCTTTTGAGGCATCCGCCTGAGGAGAAATCTGGCTGGATGGAAGTGGTGTTGAGGTGCTGGCCCACATATCAGACTGTGAAGACTAAAAGCTGTGGTGTGAATTTTAAACAACTGACACTCAGCCTACAGTTATGCTGTATTTTATTTTTACTACAGTGTTAATATATATTCAGTGATGTATGGCCTTAGTGTAAAGACTGTTAATAAAATCAGCTTGTGTGTAGTAATTACACACGTATTTTATTAGATTAAGTTTCTCTTAAATATTTCATCAACAAACATCTGCATCACTATCACAGTCTCATCCATTTTCAGACAGCCTCTGTTTTGCCTTTTTTATCCCCTTGAAAACTTTAAATATATTGCAAATAGCACTCGTATTAATCTTGATGTCAAAAGCAATGGACTAAATTATCAAAGTCTACCTTTGTCTGTCTAAAAGACAGTATAGGTAGCTAGATTTGCTTTTTTAACTTTTACGTAAAAGGTATCAAGGAGTTACACTATTGTATGAAATACAAAGTGAGACCTTCTCCTCTTTTTTGAAGGTGGCTTGTCAATCAACAGGGCTAAGTGGATGGGACTGGGTGCTTGACCCTCTCTTTTCCCTGGGCTACTGGAGACAGCAGGAATCTCTGCCCAGCACTCTCATGAGTAGCCACTGAGGCTAGTTTTACACTGGTCATTCAACAGCAGAGATCCCATCCCACCCCACCCCTCTGTGCTGCTTAATAACAAAGGATTATGGAAACGACTCCTGGAAATAAGGCCAGAAGGCATCATCTGATTAATACCTTACTGACAGATTGGTCTTGGAGAAAGCTAGCAGGAGTGGTCCCAAATAAATCCAGGGATCAAGCTGGCTGGTAGTGTTGAGGACCAGGGATCCAATTGCTCAGATTTTCTTCTTTGCCCTTTTTATTTATCAGTATATATGTACTCAGTATCTTTCCTGCTGCTGAGAGTGAAATTAAGACTGGAATTAAGACTGTTTTAATAATTCACTTTATGACCTTGCTTGTAAAATTCATCTTCTGTGGCTAAACGTCAAAAAAATGATATACATATTGTGACACACAGAGCTGCAGTATTTAAAGTTAGGGACTGAGCTTCAAGAGTAGTATTCATAATGCAGAGCTTCTAATGTCTGAGACAGTGATATTTTGTGGAAGAAGAGCACATATGAATGGCATTCAGAAAATCCAATACTTTCAAAGATGCCATACTGTATAGCCAACAGAAAATGTCACAGAGAAAGTGTAACTGCCACTTTCAGAGCTGTGGATTTTCCCTTGTCAGGGGCAGAAAGAGTTCTGAGGCCAGCAAAGCATTTAGAGTGTAGAAGGCTTTCAGTGTTGACTTTCAAAAATGCTAAGCATTGGCTGCTTCTAATGACTTTAATGAAACCTGCTGTTTCTGCAGCCTGAATCACTGAGTGAAGATGGGATGTATCAGTGAGTGTGTATCCATGTGTGTCTGTAAGGGAAGAAAGGGTTAAGTCACTTTTTGCCATACTGCTTTGATGAGAATTATCAGACTGTATCTAGAAAAATAACAATTTCTAGTGAACAGTTAGGAATGAAAATTAGCAGGGGGAAAAAAAAAGTAAATTGTACACTTAGAAGGAGAAAATTTACATTAAAACTTCCTGACAAGAAACAAGTCAAATGATAGGCCTTAAAGTTCATTCCAAAAATCAAGCCTACAGAAGTTGTCTTCCACATATTCAGCTTCTTAGCCCCAATGTAAACTGACTGTTGTGAAATATCTAACATACAGTTTTATAATAGTTTATTTACATATTTACACAAATATTTTTGTGAGGAAAGTATTTTCATCACTCCACAAATGCTATATAATAAAGAGGAGGAAATACAGCAGACATTAAATATAAAGCAGAAGAGGACTGAGGTGTAAAGACGTTGATTAGGTTTGCTTCTCTTCTTATACTCTTCTGCTGGGAAGATTTAACTTTTAGTTTCTGATGAAACATGATCCAAAGTAGAATATTATAAGGAGACAATTCAGGATGAAAAGTATTCAGAAACAAACAAACAAAACCCCTTATGAGAAATTACTTTTTGGGTGCTATTTTATATCATGACTCTTTGAGTCTGGGAATTTCTGTATTTTATCTTATATGATCATATTAATTATCAGCTTCTGAATCCTATTCCAATATTCAAAACAAAAATCAAACCAGCAGCCTAGCCACTGTATTTCCTGAACTAACAGTCCAAGAAACACATTGAAAAAAGACACAGGAGCTAGATCATTCTGCAAGTTAAAAATATGGTTTTCTTTTCTGTTGTCTCTAAAATATTATTTATAATAAATGACTTTTGTTGCCTTATAATAACCTTATAAAAATTCTTTTGGCTTTCCCTTTTAGCAATTATGAAATCCTGAAACTGGACATTGAAAAGTTTAAAAACTTTCAAACTTGTACTAAAATTTTCCCCATAAATTCTGTGAAACATTTTCCTGTGCTGTTGACCAAAATGGGTCAAGAGATATAGTAAATTAACAGGTAATCCAGACTAAAAACTAACCAAACAACAAAAAACCCCTACACTGTATGTTATGCTTGGGATAATCATGAATAATCTATTTTCTTTGGTTAGGAATAATAAATATAGCATTTTAGATCTGATATGAGAACAGATGTCAGCTTTAAATGTATTTTCCTCCAAAGTAATGATAATACTTTGTGCAGCAGCTGATCCTCTTTGGTACATTATTCTTTTGAAACGTAATTCCACAGCATAGCAAAACTGTGAAAGAGGAGTGATCTATGGTCTAAAACACACTTTAAAAAAAAGGCATGTCATTGTGGCCAAAAGATCAGGTGCTAAAATACATGGCAGTCTCAGCTCATTAGGAAATACTCCAGGTTGGCAGCTGTGCCCTGCCCTTCTGTTTCAAGCTCCTATGTCCTCTGGCAACATGTTGCATATCCATTAGATATTTTGCAAAAGCTGTTTTTCAAATTACATCTTCAATTTAGGCTCACAGTTAATGCCAAGGCTCAGAGCTTGAGTTCATTATATCTAACAAAAAAGTCTGGATAAAAAAAAATGATAAGTATTAATGATCTTAGTACTTAAACTTATGCTCCCAACAGTTATTTCTTATGTGACACTAGCCTACTGAAAATTTGTTAGAGGATGAGGAGTACTCAGACTAGGATCATTGTAATTCAGGCCATAAAATGTATAATCTTACCACATCTGGTAAGATTTGCATCATTCTCAATGATTTCTCTTGCAGTTCATAAATGACAAGCTGTGATTTAAATAGGAATGTTGTTCAAATTTATGTATTTTTTATTTCTAAAGGGATTTAAATTTCTTTCAGGCACACAGAAAAAAAACTAATAAAAATATAAATACAAAAGAATGTCTATATTTTATTTGTAAGAAGAGGACTTTCAGCTTACCCATGGTCTGTCTTACCCCATATTATCTAGGGAAAAAAAATCAAGCTGCTGCTTTTACTGTTGCTTTACATTGACTTTTGTGTCATAAGTGCCCTTGATACTCTCTCCTACATCACAACTTTAAAATAACATATTTCTTCTTCAGAAAAACTATCTGCTTCTGTAAGAAAGAGTACCTTGGCAACAACAGGCTTCATTAAATAAGGGGGGACTGAAAAGATATTCCTAAAAAACCCCACATATTTGGGGAAAAAAAAAAAAGAATAGCCTTATTTTTAAAACTGCCTAAATTCCTTAGGAAGAAACAAGGGATGGGTGGCACATTAAGGATTTAAAAGAAAGTCTGTGAAAGGAGTAAGGAAAAATGCTTTTATCAGGAGCTTAGAACCTCATAATGAGTGACAGCTGATGCCACAAATAAACTCTAATTAATGATGCTCTGATGAGAGTAAATGTCACCTGGAGAGGAAACAAAATAGAGTAGTGACAGAATTTGAGAGAGAGAAAAAGCTAAGGATATGAAGAAAATGTTACAGTATAAATAAAAGCTCTGTATTTAAGTAGAAACAAAGCTCAAATTCATTAAACAGGAATGCTCATGCATCTTGTAATAACTTCTACTTTTTCCGTGGTATGTGTCACATTTTGGGGATACAGAATGTACTATTGGGGAACCTGAATTTACAAGCTTGTGTGGCAATAATTAATGAATTTTGGCTTAGTTTGTAAAAAGCTTGTTGGCCATTGGAGGAAAAATGCCTTAAGATTTTTTTGTCCAAGTTATGTTACTGTCCATAGAAAATTAAACTTGGGTACGACAGATAAAAATGTTTGCAGAAATCTTTCCTTCTGCTGTGATTACTAGAATTGAGCAGATTTTAGAACCATTGTGCATGTTAATGGAGCATTTACTTACATGAATAGTCCCATAGGCCATTTTGTCTGAGCTGCTGCAAGGGAATGCCTCAGGTTTTCCTCCTCTCCTTCCACATCCCCGGCCATGAGCCTTGGCAGCAGATTCCTGCATTTCCTGCCTCATGCTCACCCAGCATTTACTGTAGGCATTTTGCAGTCCTGCTCCATCATTTTATAAGATGTAGAGCCCCCCTTGAAACATGGCATTTCTCACTGGCATGCCCTATCTACATTGGCAGCATGGAGAAAGTTGATAAATGTAACATCATCGACTGGACTCAGATTCAGACCTTTCATGTGTCATTCTTTTCTTGCTCTTCCTCTGAGGTTTATCTGTGTCTTGAGAACTTCATTAGAAGGAAGAAGATGGTTAGGGAAGAAAGCTGCCTGGTTGCCTTGCCTTCAGTGCCTTTTACTGACAGGGTTGGGAGAAATTACACTTCCGTAAGATCAAAACAACATGCTCAAGTGGGAGAAGTTTTATATTAAACAGTAGAAAGGGGAATTTGTAAGCGACTTGCAGGCTTCTGGGAGGTAAAAGAAGTCTTAGTACCAGGGAGAGGATCCTGAGTCACCTTCAGAAATAATGAAGGAATACTTTCCCAGGGAGAAAAAGGAGCCCGTCTGGAATTTATTACAATACACAAAGCCATTAAAATTGCTGAACAGAAAAGATGAGCAGGGACAAGGATGCAGCAGTCAGACACCTTTTAATATCAAGCCTGTGTAATCCTGCATGCCTGAGAGTCTGTTTTTTTAAGAGTTAATATGGTATAGTCTCATAAATTATATAAATTTACAAGTGGGGATTAAGGCTCTGGCTAATTCATCAGCCTATTTCTGTGGTACTTAGTGAAGTGTCATCTCATGTTGATCACACTGATGAATGTAGAAACCAGGAAAAACTTACTGGCAACACCTTTTTTTTTTTTTTTTTTAACTAGCTAAATAATCAGGTAAAGGTGTTTTTGCATGTTTCAGTTAAAAATTAAAAACATTCTGGTGCACATACTTGGTGCTAATTCATCTAGTTCATCTGTGGCTTCCTTAGCATGTTATCGCTCCTACTTAGAAATTATTCTTTTTCTGACACTCCTTTAAGCCCGGCTTTCACATCTCATTCAAATGTTTACCATTCCTGCTTTCTCAGGGCTGCAGTAAGAAAACATTTAGTACCCAAATCATATTTAGAAAAAACAACCAGCAATCTTCTTTTTTTCCTGCCATTCTAATTGCTCTTTTTCTTTGTTTAAAGGCACAGGAAGGCCAAGGGAGTTAGTGTTCCGAAATATTTTGTTATTTCAAAGCTGACAAACACGTCCAGGCAGATAACTACATACTTACTCAATCCCTTATGTAATAACATTTCCCATATTCATTTTTCCAGCTGTTTTTATCTCTTTTGCCATTCAACTGCAAAATAAATAAATCTCTGTAGAAAGATAATCCACAAGGATTTTGATATGTGAAAATGTGACAAAAGAGTTACTGAAGTTTAAGAAAAAGCATTTGCAAATGTCAGTGATGTGCACAGATTAAGATTAAGTCTGTAGAGGTTCATGTCCTTTCTCTGAACTTCGTAACAAATACTAGTTTCTGGTCTTGAACATCGAATACATTTAAACTAATCTTCAAAATTGAAATTATTACATTCACTAGTTTTGCTTTCTCTAAATCTTCCTTCAGAAAAAAAACCCACATAGAATTGAAATGAACTGTTAATTTAGTTTTTGTTTTAATTTCTTTTTAATTTAAGTAGAAATTGATGATAGATTGCTGAAGTTTCTGTATGATCAGAGTTGGGTAAAACATCATATAATCTTGCAACCACTTACACTGAACTTGTTTTCCTCATGTTACATCAGCATAATACCTCAGTTGTGAAATAGGAAGGTTAAATAAAGAGCAGAAAGGGTGAGGGATTTTTTTTTTCTTCTTTATTGTCTCTGAAACAGACAGAAGAAATGTCAGTGCTGAGAATGGCTGTTTTTTGATGGAAATATGAATTTAATTATGAATTTAATTATTTTACTTGATCCATAAGAATAAAAATAAGAGCCAAAGCTCATTTAACAAAGCCAGGCAGTCTTTTAACAGTAATGGTCCAGAAATATTTTTAACCACTTCTCCAATTTCGAGAATCATTTGAGTCATGCATAACAACTAAATATTTTCTTTTTTTTTCTCCCAAAAAAGTAGAGATTTAGCAGGCTACTTAAAACACTGCTTTTTTTCAGCTTTGATCAAAATAGTTATTTCTCTAAGCTGTTTTTCTGGCATGATGAATAGAGTGATACAGCATTTGGTTATGGGGGAAGGAGAAGTGTGAAAGGCACTTTATCACTCTATTTCCCCATCCTAAGTAACATTTAACTTAAAGCATTAAGGGCTCTTTCTGCTCTTTAATTCAGTGGGAGTTTGCCCATTGATTTCATAGAAGAGAAATAAGTCACTAATGTAAGTGCTTTCGGTGTGTTTCAGTAATGTGTTTTGTCAGTTTTATTATCTCCTGAATCTTGTATTGTCAGTTTAAATCTGAGTAATCCGTATCATAAGTGACATAAAACTTTACTATATGAAGCCTGCCATTTTGAATTTATCATCTAAGCTGGTAATTCAGCTGGAACTGCTGCAGGGGCTGAAAGCACATTTTGTGACCCTTGCTTCTCACCTTGGCCACTGCCCTGTATGCAAGCCGCATATCCCAATACCCTGCCCTGCTAAAGCAGTTTCTCTTCCTTTGGAAGAGACTACAGTGCCACAAGGAGCCATCCTCTGGGCATCTGCAAGACTATTACTGTATCTCCATTTTGTTCACGTAGATATGGAATGGTCATTGTCATCATGCTTTGTCTTTGTATGGACATTTTTACATTTTTTATTAATAGAAATCTACTCTATCAGAAAATATCCTGCAAGGAGTGTCACATAGACACTGCAACTAGCGAGTATATGTGAATTTTAATTTTGAATATGAATCTGTAATAATAGCTCTCAAAACTTTGACAGGTACTGAAGGAAAAGGTAACCTGAAAACAAAGATCCCTATTTGTATACCTGATAAGGTCCTATCTTTGCTTATTTCTACGTATCCTGCATTAGATAAAAAGAGAAATGTATTGTAGTTGTGGACTGGCAGGATTTGATGATGCAATAGGATAATCTAAGACCATTTACAACAAGCAGTCAACTCAAGCAAATACTTCAAAGCTCAAACAAATATCAGTACATACATACTTTTTAACAGCTCTAAATTTTGGTACCTTGTCTTTTGCAAACTTATAAATAGCGGTTTGTTAATGTTTACATATTAAACATGTAGAAGCCCCTCAACATAAAACGAAACCCTATCAATATAATTTTCAGAATTAAGGATCTTGATTCCCTTGAAAAAATACATCTTTCTTGTGGTTCGATTATGACTGTCTTGCTGAGAGACTAAGTAAGGGTTAATCCAATCTCAATTCATTTTGGCCTGAAGGTTTCAGAGTCAGGGCATTAGACTGTACTCAAAGTGACAATGGGGATTTTAATGTCTTTGAAGTATTTCTGCAGTGATCAGGTGTCAGGAAACATATTCTATTATGGACTATGAATGAAAAGACTGAGATGGGTAAAGACTAAGTCTTTAGGTTAGGAAGCAAAGGACTGCGAAGTAGATGAAGGCAGAGTCTCTGGAGGGGAGACACTGAAGCTCAATCTCACTCCTTCCTGTTCCCACCTCAAATTTTTATGCACTTAGCTGTGCAGTGAAGTGAAAAGTCAGTTCCACAGTGGATTGAGAGATGTTCCCTTTGGCACTGGTTCTTTATCTGAATGTAGTATTTTTAGTTTGTTATTTGAAATGAATGGACACTGTTTCATTAATCTTCAGTTACAGATGAAATACAAAATTGATACATTCCCACTGGTTAGCAGTATTCACTCTGCATTTAAGATGATGTTGCACACAAGAGGAATTTAGTCTTGCTGAGAAAGAAATGAAAATATTCCATTAAAGCACTGAAGGCTGACACATACACTACAGAAATAGAACAGGAACGATGAAGTAAAATAATACATTTGAAACCAGCAGTAATATCAGGAGTAATATGCAATAATCAATGGGTCTTGCATCTTAGGTCCACATTGTATTCTCTTCTTTCTTCCAGTATAATTTTATTTGTATTTAGATATTATTCTTTATGTTGCCAAAAGCTAACAGATAACCATATTTCATTCGTAGTACACAGTGAGGAAGCGAGTCCCTGCTGTAATATCTGGCAAGAGAAAATGCAAAGGGGAATCAGAGAAGTCCACTCCAAGGTAAAGATAAAAAAATAAAGACTTGACTTCCTCATTATTCCACCTCCTTATCTCTCCCTGCTTCCTCCCCCTTAAGCTTTTTATTCTGTTTGGACTTTTTTTTGTGAATAAAGAGAAAGTTTAGAGTGAACAAAACCATACAATTTCAAAGCATTTGTTGACCTAGGCACTTAGAAGTGACCAAGGTTTCTGTGGCACAAATAAATCCTCATTGCTGAGGCACTGCTTAGGGAAAGATGCATTTTATTCAGAAGGCTCACAGTCAGAGAATTAATAATTATGGGAGCCTGCTCTTCTGAGAATGTATACACTAGGGGCAAATGCAACTGCAAAAGAAAACTATGTACTATAAATTAAACATACTGATATAATCTTAACAGAATTGACAAGAATTATGTGCTGCTTTCCAGTTGGCTTTCTTTTGCTTTTCTCTTAAAAAAATAAATCCTTCTTCAAGAAGAAGCAGAAGAAAAACAACCCTTAGTATATTATGCAAAGAAATTTAAGAACATAGCTGGTAAAAATACGTTCGCTGTTACTGTTTCTAATAACATGAAGTCAGCTCCACAATCCATAAACACATTACACTACCGTTTTGAGGTCTTTACTGTTTTTTACTGAGATGTATGCTCATGGTAATTTTACTAAATACTTTTAACAGTTTAATACTGTGATAGTGATTTAAAAATACAGAAAAAGTATTTTACTTAGTGCATTCATATTGTTCAATGAGGACAGCATGAATGTCCAGGCATTTTATTGTAACCTGACAGAGATTTCTGATTCCCTACATAAGGGACTGGTATGATCCAATGGCCCTTTACTAACACAGTAATGAATGGCAATGAGAATTGCATTTCTGAGAGAGTATTTATTAGATTTGGGAAGGTCTGTTGGGGTTTATGTGGTACTGACCTTTTTGTTTACTTTTATTTGTGTTTGATATCTGTGATGACTGAATGTCAGAAATATTGTGAGATGGATATGTAGTATATGACATTGAAGAGAAAGCTCATCTCAGGATTACTCATGAGGTAGAGAAAATATGCCACACTTGAACTTTCTGAATTGTTCAATAGACTTTCTCTCCTAAGTCAGCAGAGTTTGTCTTTCTCTTCCTAAGCCTGTGATCTCCTGCCCGTGATCTCTTGTTACAGCTGCTTTCCCTCCTGCTCCTTTTTGCAGTCATCAGACATCTGTCTATCTGTTATGAGAGCTCCTGCAGTGGCACAAGGAGGGTGCTCTCATCTGTCCTCACTACACTTTTATAACTTCCCCTGGGATCAAAACTGGCACTGCTACAATATTAATGAAAGGAGCTGGATAGTTTATTATTGTTTATCACTGTAAGAGAATAGCTCAGATTATATTAATCACTTGCTCCTAGGACATGGAGCATGATGGGAAGGACTGGTGATTTGTGTGGCTCTGAATTGCTCTGTCTGTCTCTCTGACCTTTTTGAATTGAAGTTTTATGGACCTCAGCTGTTTGCCCTGTAAAATCTTGTACAGACCTATCAGCTTTATGTATTTGCCTCTCTCTTTCGGGACAATTTTAATTGTGTGACCCAGTCACAGCAAATGGTATTGCAAAAACAAAGGCTTTAATAATCTTGGTGTTAAGCAGTTTTTGAAAAATAGGAACAAGCATTCCAAACCTAATGTCTTGAATATTTTGCTTTCACTTCATTTTAACTTCTACACCGCCATTTTAGTATGGATTGGCTTGAAAACAAGAATTTCATTTTCAAAAAGAAAATGATTACGTTAAAAGTTTTGGGTTTGCACTACATCAAAATGAAAAAGGCACTTTGAAAAACAGTATCATGAACAGTTAATAGCACAAGGGTTAGAACGAAAGACACTGACCTATGTCTCTGTTTTGCATGTTTTGGAAGAGGGATTTGAGACCAGATGAGGGCTTAGCAGGCATTTAAAGGGCCTTTCGACTTCTTTAACCTTAACCCCAACATTTATCAACTGAATGTATGCAGCTCCTTTAATCCCAGTTTTGCAGCTCCTCTCCTTTCTCAAGGTACTTCTATCCCAGATACTTCTGTCCAGCCTGCCAAGAAAATAAATCTGGTAGATGGCCTCCTAAAGCAAGAGACACACTGAGACAGTGCACAGAAACTGCAGTGCCTGTACCTAGCTACAGGTGCAAACTCCTCTGTTGGCCTTGTTCTTGTTGTGTGACATAACTCAAAGCAGGGGAGTATAACCATATGGATGGCAGCTGTGCCTGATTCAGCACCACTCCTGCAAAGACTGGGTGACAGCCTACACAAAATTTACCCAACTGGTGTGAAACAAGCTTCATTGCTGAATCAGAAAGGTTTACGTTGACTTTTGGATTCCCTCTTATCCTAGGTGAGTATACTGATGAATAAACCACTCTCCATTTCATGTACTAGTTCCGTCTGGGACACTTCTACAAAAATGCAGAAGGGAAATGACAGTTCATGCTGAAATCCTGTAAATATTTGGCTTCTGTTACTGAACACTGAGCTATATAAAAAAATTAAGGCTTGAGGCTGTATTTTTTTGATGGTATATTTTTAAACTTGCTTAAAGCCTAGAAAACAAGAAGACTGTATCTGTGCTAACATTATTTTTGACAAATATCTTTTGGAAAGAGGCTTTTACATTACATGGAACAATTGTAAAATTACTTCTTTTTTCTTGATTTGTATTTCTTTGGTTTGGAGTCAAAAAGAAATAATTTATATACAAACAAAATACAAAACCTAAAAAGTGTAATTTCGCTAGAGGGCAGAAAATGCCTGAGGTTTGTCATCTGCAGAATCACATTTGAGTTTATTTGACATAAAGGTTCTAAAACAGCTGTACTCTGAGCTGTCTAACCTCTGAATCATCATACACCAAGCAAATCAATAATACTCTAAGGTAGTCACTGTTCAAGGAAAGAACACTGTGATGGAAAGCCCTTCACTTAGACAGTCATGTACTGTAGGTGTACACCAGTGAGTAATAATGCTTTCCAAGGAAGTCACCATGAAAAAAGAAATAATTTCTCTCCTCAATTCTACCAGGAGTGAGACAAAAAAGGGGCAGAGAGAAGGAGAAAGAAAGATGAAAAATCAAACCTTCACCTTCAAAAGTGACTTTAAAATGTTCTTGTTTGCGTTCTAATATTTGTGATCAAATCTTCAAAGTTATTTTCATTTCTAAATAAATATTTTTGGTAGAATTCAACACTTCATGAACATTATTGGCAAGATTTGCATATAACTTTATTATTTCTGAAATATTTTTTTCCCATTAAAAACATTCAATGATTTTATATTAACTAACATATATTTACAAACCTTTGTATCACTCATAGAAAGTATTGTATTTACATATTAATTTCACTGCATAATAAAATAAAGATTCTGTATATGAATATAACATAATAATATTATACTATAATGAAATAAAATCCACAAAAGCAAGATACTATATACTGAAATTACTTTCTAGCCTATGGAGTCTTTTATAATTTTAATGAAGCCCTTCTACAGCTTTAATTTTTAAGCCTGCAAAAGACAGAAAAATAAATCACACAACGTTTTAATTCATGTTTACATAACTCAATTTCCAACTTAAATGGTAAGTCAGTTAAGAACTTGTAAAACCATCAACCCTTTGTAAGTTCCCCTATCTCCTATGGAATCAGAATACTCAAATGCAGCATGATCTTCACTTTTAGAATCATTGTGTTTTTTTCTGTGACATTTTGTTGAAGTAAAGCATACGGAACTGCTAGAGAAATTCAAATGGCACACAAATTCATTTCTTGGTCCTGAATTTTGAAAAATATTTGAAAAGGCCCTAAATTCTTATGAATATATTGGTACAAATAGTGCACACAGTGTCAGGCTATTGAGCTGAAGGAAAACCTACTCTTTTTTACAACAGTACTTTGCATTTTTTTAGGGTCAACAATTTTTTAGTCTTTTGGCTTCATCATTTTTTATGTTTAAGCTGAAACTTCAGAAGTAAAGAAACAAAAAAGATCCTTGTAGTTGTTAGTTCCAGGAAAATTTTTCCCTGTAAATGTTCATGAGGAAATAGGCAAATCTTATCTATTAACATTCCCCACACATATCTTAAAAAAGATATTTTTTGGCCTTGCAGAGAACTTCATAGTAGGGAAGTAAATGATAATTTTGCTCAGCTTGGCATGACTGTCAGTCTTCAATGGCAAATTAACTGCTACATGAATAAGCTAAAAAATACATGGAATATGCAACAAGTGAGAATACACTTGAATTCAATTTTTGCAGTTATCCTTTTATGTGAGTCACAGTTTCCTGAAAATTGGTTGTGTAGTAGCTGTAATAGCTGTTCAGTGAAGCCCCCAAATGACAAACCCCACATTAATCCTTCTGATTTTAAAAGCATGGGATGCAAATCATTTCACATAACTTTGTATCTCCAAGATTTAGATGTCTGTATTTAATTTAGTCAACATAGCCCCCTTTAAAGGCAACAGAGCTATGCTGATTTCCAACGATCTAATTATCTTTAATCAAATTTGGTATTCAAGGTAACTATAGGATTGACATATGAATTTGTATATGAATTAGAATGGGCTATAAGTTGTGTAAACACCAAACACATAACAGTTTGGAGTCTTAGCTTGAGTCACTCCACCTAGTGAAGAGTGAACAGTTAATGTGTGTGCTTCCAGGGTGTGATTCATTTGATTTTTCCTGAAGTATGTGACTAAGACGAAATGAGTTGCCCTCAGGAAGTGTCCATTTATCTCTGTAAAAGGACTATAAGGTAATTAGGTTGGATTTTGATATCTAACTTTAAAGCTATGTTAAATTGGTACCACCTACTGATTATATAGTTACTTGTGTAAGAAAGCAGTGGTGCAAGGACAGTAAAGTATTGCAGGTCTTTCTAAATTTAGCTTTGTCAACAATTAATGCAATACACAGATACATATTTTTTTAGGAAAGCAAACAGATAGCTTGAAAACTGTAATTAAGTAGAAACCCCTCGTAAGATCCAGTCTGAACTAAACTGTGCAAGAAGTCAGCTACAGCCTTTGCTTCTTGATACACACCAGCCGAGCACAACCACAACCTCTTTGGGCAGCTTGTGCCAGCACTCTACCACCCTCAAAGTAAAGAATTTCCTCCTCATGTTTAGATGGAACTTCCTATGACCAAGTCTGTGCCCATTACCTCTCATCCTGTCACTGGGCACCACTGAAAAAAGACTGGCCCCATCATCCTGGCACCAACTCCTTAAGTATTTATAAGCATTAAAAAGATCCCCCCTCAGTCTTCTCTCCTCCAGACTAAAAAGACCCAAGTCCCTCAGCCTTTCCTCATAAGAAAGATGTTCCAGTCCCCTAACCATCTTTGTAGCCTTTTGCTGTGCCCTCTCCAGCAATTCCCTGTTCTTCTTGAACAGGGGAGCCCAGAACTGGACACAGTACTCCAGATGCGGTCTCAGCAGGGCAGAGTAGAGGGGGAGGATAACCTCCCTCGACCTGCTAGCCACAGTCTTCTTGATGCACCCCAGGATGCCATTGGCCTTCTTGGACACAAGGGCACATTGCTGGCTCATGGTCATCCTGTTGTCCACCAGGACTCCTTTCCACTCTTTTCCACTCCCAGGTTCCTTTCCACAGAGCTGCTCTCCAGCAGGTCAGCCCCTAACCTGTGCTGATGCATGGGGTTATTCCTCCCCAGGTGCAGTACCCGACACTTGCCTTTGTTGAATTTCATAAGGTTCCTCTTTGCCCAACTCTCCAGCCTGTCCAGGTGTCTCGATCCAATGTTGGGGGAGGTTTTGATATGATCCCAAGAGCGAGATTAAGACACAAACGAGGTCAAATGACATATGCCCAGAACAGCTTTTTATCATCAAAAGTGAAAAACAGTAGCGGTAGGATAGAGTGGAAAGAAAAGGTAGAAATCAAGCAAGCAGCCAAAGTAGAGTTGCAAGAACAGTCATCACCATGGATCCATGGAGTCCCGGGGGTCCAAACCTCTTGGTGGTTTTCGCAGTGGGAAATCGCAGTTTCACGGTGGGCAATCACAGAAAGTTTTCTTCCACAGTTCCTTTTATCCCCCCACTCAGGGGCTGCGGTTTCCACGACAACGGTGTACTTGCAAGCCTCTGCATTCCTGCATATCTCTTGGCTGGGCAGGATGATGCTTCACAGACTGGAGGCCTCTGTGGCCTTGCAGCTGTCCTTATCGCATTCCGCAGCCAGCTAAAACAAACAATCTTTGTTCACCTTCAACAAGCAATCTTTGAGACAAATATTTCATAGTTCAGTCTCTCACACCAGGTCATGTTGAATGGCAGCGCAGCCTTCTGGTGTGTCTGCCACTCCTCCCAGTTTTGTGTCAGCAAACTTGCTGAGGGCACACTCTATCCCTTCATCCAGGTCATTGATGAATATATTGAACAGGACTGGACCCAGTACTGAGCCCTGGGGAACACCACTTGTTACTTGTTTTTCAGTTTTCCCTTTTTTCCTCCTCTTCACTTATCAAAGTGAATTTACCTTGACCTATGAGGTTTTTTTCACTTTTGTTCTTCCAGTTCTCTCCAGCATCCTCCTGAGGGCGGGGGGCGGTGACTTAGTGAGCAGCTGGTGGGTGCTTGATTGCTGGCTAGGGTCAACCCCCCACAGCATTTCTAGATATTCAAAACAAAGCATCAGGAAACTTAAATACTGACTGAAAGAAAATTGCCTATCTCTCTAGCTATGTATACATGCACAGTTTTCCACTGTTAATAATTGTCCTGAAGAAAGGTATTCAAAAGTTTATTAACTTTTATCAACTCAAACAAAGTACTAAATCTTCACATAAAGCTTATGGATAGGAACAGTTGCCTTGTTAATTTTAGTGTCCTAGTTTCAGCACTGCATAGAAGTCGACTTCAAAACATACAGCTTCAGAGCTTGTATCTTTCACTCTATTCAGCAGCAGTTTAACCTATTTAGAGAAAATAGCAATAAGAAAATAGAATTCTGCCTTTTTACTGGTTGCTATCAACTCCTCAAAAGTAATACTAGAAAAAAATCTAACTGGCTCCTCAAAGTGAATCTCATCACTTCACTGTTTCAAGGCAGTATCTTCTTCTTTTAATAATTATGTTAAATATACATTACAAGAAGCTGTCCTACATAATTTTTGACTAAAATGGGATAGCATGTGATACTCAGTAATATTATGATTATTAGAAATTAGCATGCGCCATTAACTGTAAACCCAATTAATAAAAATTATCTCTACTGTGCATTTTTTTTCTGTGTGCATTTGTATAAAAGTGTAGCTGAATCATAACTGATAGTTTGTATACACTTGTGACAGGACCTTAAGTCTGCCTCAGGTTTGAGGTGAATCTGCCTAGATTTTGTCCTCTAATGAACAACCCCACAAATTCTGAAAGGCTTTAAATTCAGAATGTTATAGAAGGGGGGTAAATAAAAACTATGAATTCTTTGCCTCTTTATAAAGAGAAAAATGAATGTGACCAGGAAACATAAAATAGAAATAATAATCTAGTGGAATTTAACAGCTAAAATTTTTGATTTACAATGTTTTGTTGCTTTATAATTAAATTAGAGTGAGCTTTTTACTGTAGGAATATGTTCAAGCATGCTGTAACTGAAAAGTCTCACGCATCACTTATTTTCAGGTGGAATGAGCTGAGGTGTATTGAAGATGAGCACTCTGGCTTGGCTTTAATAACTTTCCTTTTTTTGAAGTTACCAGTATTTCAGTGAAGTCAGATTCTTTGTGCTACTCTTTATCTTGTTACTATTCTTATTGTAGATCTCTGCCATGTGGTCTTAGCAAGTATGTAATATCTGGTTTATCTGTTTTCTCTAGTTGCTAAGGCTTCTTTGAGTTCCTTCTACACATTAACCCAGACCAATTTAGAAGTATGCAAATGCATATGCCCTTGGGTAGAATCTGTAGAGATGGTGACTGCATATACTCTTATATCAGCTGCTGTTTCATTCTAAATCTGAGGTGAAAAAGTGGACTTTCACAGAACGTTGTGAATGTTGTGCAGTTTAAGAAAAGATGACTTAAATTCCTTTATGTTTTGCTTCTCTTCAGCAATAGCCACAGCACCTCCTGAAAATAAAGATGCAGTTCGTCAGAAACTTATGCTTTTAGATTGAGGGAAAATCAGTGCCTAAATACCTACTTATAAAACAGGCTAAAACAAGACTAGTTCAGCAATTAAGATTGAAAATTCAACAGAGATTATCTAATTATCAACTGAAATTCTCTGCCCACTGAATAGACAGAAAGCCCTGAGAAAACTTAGTATTTGTGCTAGTAAAACTCTAATGTCTTCAGTTTTAGCAAAAGCAACTCTAAATAAATCTCAAAATTTTGACAAGTGGAGCAGAGAAATAATAGGATTAACATTAAAGCCTTTATAGCCAACATATTGAGCAATTTTATGCTTCATTTTACTTATTACTATACTTCCTACTATTTTCTTTACTCATTTGCCCTAAAAAGTTCGATAGCTGAGGCACAGAAAAGACCAGGTATGTATACCAGAAAATATTACTCTCTCAGAGTACCCCTGTATATATTCTCTACTGTCACCATTTCACTGAATTCAAGAGGCCAGTGTCCTTGTTTTGGTTTTGTGTGTATTTGTTTGGTTGTATGTGTATTTGTTTCCTGCAGTATGAATAAAACCCGTTAACTGCATTTGTGAATGAAGTCAGCAGATCTTTGAAAACCCTTGCAATGCACTTCTCAGCAGTGGAGGGTCCTGCAAATACATCAAATATAGTACTCTGTGTTCAAGCAACAGATCAAACACTACCTAAAATAGCAACCTAAGCCTCCTAAGAGACAATCAGAGCAGTCAGCGTTGTTCCTTCAGTCAACAGAACTTTTATCCAGAAGGGTGATTTTTCCCTGTGCAGATGATGATGGTAAGGGCCCCTGTAGGGAGTGAAAAAGCTGCCAGAAACATCAGCAAATATGAAGAACACTCTTTTGGCATCTTTTCATAAAGATAACCATTTTACACAGGCAGAAAATTGTACATATTAAAAAAATTAAACTGCAGTCCCACACAATTTCTTTCACAGAAGAAAGAACTACATGTCAGAGTTTTTATATATATGCTACTTAATGCACAACTTGAAAAGTGTTCAGACAGTGCAATGATGAGACAGATTATAAGAACTTTCTGTTCCTAGGAAAAGAAAATGTCTTGAATACTTCCTTGAACAATTCTAAATTATTAGACAATATCTTATTCTCGGTGCTTATACAATAAACTTTTGACCATCTGTTTTGCACCAGAAGGTGCTGGGGTTTTATGATACCAGGAAGAAAGACACTTAGACTTTGTAAAGTATCATTTAAAATATTATTTATTAGAGCTAACGCTATAAAGAAAGAGAGAATAACATAGATAATCATTCATCTCTTTAGATGGTGGTAACCGTGAGATATGCAGCATTGAACAGGTTTCCAATCCTCAGGCAGCATACCATGAAGGCTCCATCTGTGGAAAGGGTTACCCCATTTTGGTTATTTGAGCTATTACAGGATTTTTCTTCCAAGAAAACAACTCTGTTAATCATTTCTACTATCAAACAAAAAGGATGTTCTCATGAGAACTTCTTTATGAACTTTTAGCTAAAGGCAAGGCCACCCAGGTGGCATTATTGCCAGTACCAAGTGGGAGCTGCCTGCAGCTCCTCTGTTACAATGACCTGGATAATCTTATTCTGCAGACAAGGGATATGGTCAACACAGCAAAGTCCTGAAGGCCAGGCTGTACATCCAGCACAGCACAGCAAAGGACCACACAGACCTGGGCCAACTAGTTGTTATGTGGATCACTAACTCTTTGATGTACAACGGTCTTCCAGTGAGGATCACTGCAACATCTCCCTTGAATACACGGTTTATGTCCATCTAATGAAAGAAATTCTGGGTGATTTTTGTTTTACTTTGCCTTGGAGAGAATGATATTTTTGAGAAAAGCACTTTCTACTCAGCCTACAATGTCTCCAAATCTCGTTATTTTACAGTGTTTGTTAAAATAGAAGGCACGGGATTTATCTCATCTAGCTCTGCTAACCAAAAAGCTGAAAGCTCTATCCTTACCTTCCCCCTGTGGACAATAGAAAGGGAAAGGCGCCCCCACAGTATCCTCAGATGGCTCATGTACAGTAACCTTTGGAATATTCTTTATTCTCACTGATTAATAAGGGACATTAAAATAATTCAGTTTATGCATTGAACTTTCAGTTAGTTACAGTTGAGATGAATGCCAACTTAATTCTATATGCTAATGATTACATACAGATTTCTGCATTTCATTTCTTTAAAAATGTAAAAAGTCTTTCTCTATCCTGACTGTGAAGACTTCTCATAAATCAAGTTAGGACTGTAAAAACAAAAAGCAAGTAAATAGAGCCTTAAAGAATTGAAAGATATTGGGATTTTAATAGTTGAATTGAAGAATATAATGTGACTGGTGAGGAGTTTTGCATCACCTTTGTACAATTCTGAATGTTGAAGTTAGCTGGGAAAAGAGGTTATTTATCTTGAGTTTTCATTGTTCTTTGAATGAAAAATTCTACTTTTTCCAGGAGACTGGGGCAATGTTGAATCCACAGCACAATGAGCAGGGAATGAGGAGCAGAATAACTGCATTACCATGTGTATCCAATAAGGATATGTACTTTTATGGCACACAAACTGGTACATTACTTGACAATATAAGCAAGCTAATATTACTCTTAAAACCACAGAATTAAAATTACTGAGACTATTGAAATGAATTTGTTCTTTTTTAAACATTATGACAGGATGACTAAAATAAGCAACCTTAAAGCCTTTATTTGGAAAACAGTAAATAAAATAAAATAAAATCTTTATTTAAAAATTGGTTTAATTTACAGAATTATAGAAAGAAGTAACTAATAACTGTTTGATGAACTGGACTTTCTAACTTATGCTTAAACCACATAATTCTGTAGTTGTTTATTAAATTTCACAATTTTTCAGACATAGCTTGAAAAAGTTTTTCTTATTTTACAGATATTCAGCTTTACAAAATTACTTGAGAGAGATTACAGGCTGGCGATATAGCTCATTGACTCTGTAACTAACTTGATTTACAGCAACTAAGAATATGACCAAGCAGAAACCTTCTCACTCTGTGACATTAATATTACAATTTGTTTATCTTTTTTTATCAGTCAGTAAAAAAGGACATGTTAATCTCTCCTATTCCATACAGAAAGATTCACTACTGGACTGTAATCACACCAGATAAAAAGCAAGATATACTTTACTAAACCAATTTTATAGCAAAGTGTATCTTGGTTATCACTAGAGTGCATTTCCTGGAGAAAAAAGAAAACTGCATTGCTCTTTTTTAATTTACTTTTTCAACTAAAAGTCTTTAATTAACTTTTAAGTTGGTTCCACTTCCTTTCCAAATGGAATGTCTTTTTTACAAAATTAAAGCTGGCCTGCTGTGCAAAGTAGTAATAACTTCCTTATGCTTATTTGGCTATTGCCCAACTTCATACAGTTTTTTTTAATAGCAGCTGTTACGTAACAATTTAAGTCAACAAGATTAAGATGGTCAAACTTCAGCAGTATACAGAAATCAGTGTCTGAGAGCCATAAGAATCACAGCACAGTCCTAGGAAAGAGATGTCTGAAAGACATTCACAGGATAGAGATGAGAAACACACACGAAAATCTTATTCAGGACAAAAGGTAGTACACATTATATATGGGGTTAAGAATTTATGTCTAATTAATATTTCAGCAATCTAATCAAAATAACAAGAAATAGTTATGGTTACAATTCCAATGACAGTAAAACTCACTTCTCACTTAGTAGAAGTCAAAATTACAAGAGAGAACACTGACTCAATAAAAACAGTTAACATATATTAACTTCCTATTACACATACCTTTCTCCTGATGTTATGCTTACCCTTCCACTGTCTCACTGGGTACTAAGGTCAAGAGCATCAGTCTTTCATAATAAGAAGTGGAGGGTTACAACAACCCATCAGTGTCCTGAGGTTTTTGCCAGAAGTACGTTGTTAATGGTGGGGGGTTCTTCTGCCTTGGTCTTCAATTTTTCTGTTGTCTACTTTTTCTCTGAGGTTGGTTTTACCTGGCTCACACAGGTGCACTCCTGCACTGATCAGATTTTTACCACTGTGATTTGTTTACACAAACTGGAACCTCTGGCATCATCCTGTATCCACACTCTTCCACACCACATTTAAATCTGGTGTCATCAGCAGTTCCCCTCATGCTATCTGTTACTGCTGTATAAATTTGAAACAAATTTAGGCAGTCGATACATGATTATTAGGCAATTGCTATCACAGGGAAAGCAAGCTAACATCAGCTCAGGGCAAGGCAAGTGCAAGCGAGTCCTGAGAGACAGCACTACCAGGTCAATTCAAAGCCTGAGGCTTTTCACAAGTAATGACAAAACATCATATTTCCTGGGCTACAGAAAGGCTACCCTTTGGCAATCCTGCTGTGCTGAGTAGTGATCTGTGCATGAAATTGGATTCCAGGGCAACCAGAAAATTTGGCCTCATTGACCTTTGTTGCCCTTACCTCCTTCCACAGCTAAGAAAGTTACCACCCTTTGGAGTAGCACAACTCAATTGCATGATCTAATCCTTCACAGAAATTTATCAGCAACTGTAAAAGCTCTTGTAATATTTTAAAATAAATAGGATATATTACAGAAAAATAATTGTTATTCAAATACATGTGCAGACATGCTCAAGTAACAGGGTCACATTTGTCATGTACAAACTTTAGAACTATGAACCCAAAGCATGTCAAAATGAATAATTTCTTTTCAGTTAATCATCAGTCAGACAAAACATGAAAAAAATAGTCAGTGTTTGTTTA
The DNA here is from genome assembly GCF_030936135.1 of Gavia stellata. Lineage (NCBI taxonomy): Eukaryota > Metazoa > Chordata > Aves > Gaviiformes > Gaviidae > Gavia > Gavia stellata. The sequence goes on along the minus strand of NC_082594.1, from coordinate 51,260,595 downwards.
TCAACTGCGAAAGGAGACATTTTAGACTGTCTGAAGTAATATATGATTCATTGGACAAACAGAATGAATATAAAACTATTTGGGAGTCTTTGCTTTTCTGCTTTGTCAGAAGACAATTTACTGAAAAAAGGAGGTTACATGTTTTGAAGATAAATGCAGATTTAATTAAATTCTAATGGAAATATTAAATGCATTTTGGTTTTGAATCATTTTGATACCCAAAATATTTCATTTTGACACCATATAAAATATTTTCTTTTGCAAAATTTGGTTATCATTGAATGATTGAATGATTTATCTCCTTACCCTAATTCCCAGTTTTCTGAAACTAAAATTTACAAATACCTATGTATAGGTTATATAATTTTCTGGCAGGGCCTAGATATAAATACTTTTTATACCTCTGGCCACAGCCTTACAAACCAACCTTTCACACATGGAAAACACCAAATATTTAACTGACCATGGATGTTCACTTTATTTTTTCCTTTTAAACTGACTTTCTGTATGAAAAGCTTAATTCTTTTGCAGTCACTTTTGGAAGAACTGAACTTTTTATGATGAGATATCCCAGACAGCTCCTGATAACACACATATGGGTATTTCTCAAATGTTTTTCAGTCATTTAGAGCTACTGTTTCTGAGAGTACTTGCCAAGAGTCAGCAATTACCAGCTACTTTGTACTTAATATCAGTCATGGTGCTATATTGGCTAAGAGCTTTGTTGCTTCAGAAATACAATAAATTTGTTCTCAGTTTTCCCTGAATAGTATCACTGTAAAACCAAAACTCCAATTAAGAATTAATGACTAATGTTCAGGGAATCTGGATAAACAGATAATCCATTACAAACATATTTGAGACTGCTTTCCTTAAAAATTCACAATTAGTCAACTGGCTTCTGACTTACTCTTTTTTACAGATATGTCCAATGATTTAACTATTAACATTTGCAAAGGGATTTCATTGACAATAATTCATATTGTCCCAAATTAAATTACGCAAGAAAAAAATACTCACTTAGAAATAGCTCTGTTAAGGATAGGAATAGCTATGCTCTCAGGACTGGGAAAAAAAAAGGTTTTGAAAAGTTGGTTCAGAAATTTCTTTCCTTCAGTAAGATACTTCTAGCTAAAATATTTTTTTTTATTTTGTCTTTCAAAAAACTTTGAATAATTTTTTTAAAATCTTTTTAAAATATCTTATTTTGGGTTTTTACTGTTTCGAATATTACCATCACATGTTTACCTTCTGAGTTAATAAGGGAAGTGTAAGAATCAATCTATTCATCATTCATATATTAGTCAAAACCAGCAAAAATAGTCACATTATTTAAAATGGTCTTATCAGTTTTGCAAAGATGTTTTTACAAAGACGTTTCTACAAAGCATCTATTTAAGCAGATTAGCTATTTAGAATCCATTTTCCAATGGGGAGAATTATCATCATGTTCAGCATTTAAGCTACAGTTTTACTTACAGGATTATTGATGTGTATTAAGTGTTCATGTCTTTAAATTAGAAACTGGGCAGACTGGTTTAGAAATCCCTGAAGACTTCAGTATGCATTTTTCAGTATTTAAAAATATATTTAATTAATAGGAATGACCTCAAAATGGAGTTGACACACTTTGTGTCATACTTCTGTTTTTAGAAATATCTTATAGCAATTTGAATATCAGATAAGTATGACATATTTCTTTGCCAATATAATATTAAAATATTTTTTTTTTAAACCACTTCAGTGACATCTACCAAATGACATTTGAAGGGTACAGGACAAATTCTCTATCTTTAAACCAGCCCTGAGACTACTGTGAAGGAGGATGCTATATCTATTCTTTCCCTCCCCTTCAAAGGTAATTTTGTTTGCCATATTACCTCTGCCTTCCCTTGTACCTTTGTATAGTGCTGGAAAGATAATCCCTGCAATGTGGATCACAAGTGAAATGTCCATGGATTTCATAAGGTATTTTTACTGCAAGATTGGCCCTTATATGTGAAAGACTTCCAAATCCCAGTTTCCTTTTAAAATGTAGCTCTCACATTGCCACAAATATTAGCTTAGTAAATGAATACAATGAATAAATGTCACAAAGCAAGTCCAGAAGAAATGAACATAAATGAGGCAAGTGTTGTAAGCACTATCATCACTGCAACATTCACAATAGGAAGAAAAATCAACATCATAATTTTCAGAACAAAGAAGTAAGCAAAGACGTTTCAAGGATTTTTTTATTATTGGATGGTGTGTGTAAAGGGCCTTACTGTTTGCTTACTTTTCTCAAAAAATATATATCTCAAATCAGAAGTGTCAAATACATTTTCATGTTATGGGAAGTCTTCACAAAGTTCCTCATTATTTTCCTTTCAGTATTATCTTCCTAATTTGTATGTTCCTTAAAGAGCATTTTTTAATTGACTGTTTTCAGGGCGGTGTGTTATCATTTGAATTTAGAACAAAACCTCAGATTCTTTTAGATAAATAATAATTGTCAATTAGACTGTAACAAATGTTTGAAACCTAACTCTCCACAGAATCACAGAATCACAGAATCACTAAGGTTGGAAAAGACCTGTAAGATCATCAAGTCCAACCAATAAAAAACCAAACAAACAAACAAAAAAAACCAACAACAACAAAAAAACCCAAACCACACCACACAACAACAACAAACCACAACACACCAAAAACCAACCCACCCACCCACCCAACACCACGCAGCTCCATGCCCATCAAGCTACATCCCACAATGCCACATCCACACGTTCCTTGAATACCTCCAGGGAGGGTGACTCTACCACCTCCCTCGGCAGCCTATTCCAATGTTTCACTACTCTCTCAGTAAATAACTTCTTCCTAATATCTAGCCTGAACCTCCCCTGGTGCAACTTGAGGCCATTTCCTCTTGTCCTGTCACTAGTCACTTGGGAGAAGAGACCAACACCCACCTCTCTGCAACCCCCTTTCAGGTAGTTGTAGAGAGCGATAAGGTCTCCCCTCAGCCTCCTCTTCTCCAGGCTAAACAACCCCAGCTCCCTCAGCCGCTCCTCATAAGACTTGTGTTCCAGGCCTGTAGTTCCCCAGATCCTCCTTCCGACCCTTCTTGTAGATGGGCGTCACGTTGGCAAGCCTCCAGTCATCCGGGACCTCCCCCATTGACCAGGACTGTTGATAAATGATGGAGAGCGGCTTGGCAAGCTCCTCCGCCAGCTCCCTCAGCACCCTTGGGTGGATGCCATCAGGCCCCATAGACTTGTGAGTGTCCAGGTGGCATAGCAGGTCGTTAACTGCTTCCTCCTGGATCATGGGGAGCCTATTTTGCTCTCCATCCCTGTCATCCAGCTCAGGGAGACGGATACCCTGGGGATACCTTGTGTGGCTGTTAAAGACCACTGTATATATCCAATGTATATATCATCTCATTAGTCTACAATTTTCAACAACTTTTACTATTTGGTCTGATATATCACCTCTAGAAAAAGCTAGTGTTTACCCAACATTTAATTGAACATTTTTGTTGATTTGAATTAAATTTCAGGAGTTCATATTTAACAGTGGGATACCATCTGTTTATAAAGCCTGTTTAGACAGCAAAGGAAGTCTCACAGATGCAGGCCCTGGTTTTCATGGGGAAAAGTAACCACTTCAATACATCCTGCAAAGGCAACATGTCTGGGTGCAAGAAATCCAGGCGATTACTGAAGAATGTAAAAGACAATTTCTTGACTTACATGATCAACAAACCAATGGGATGATGTGTACTGCTAGATTTACTGCACCCAAAGCTAGCCAGTGTTGTGTAGGTTAATGGCAAACTTGGCTGTGGTGAATGCTGGAGAATCGGAGATGGTGGAGTTTAAGATCCTGAGAGGAGTGAGCAACAGCAGAGTAGCAGAATTAGAATAATACGCTTCAAGAGAGCAGATTTTGGCTTGTTAAGGGATCTGCTTGACAAGATTTCATGGGAAAATGCCTTGAAGGGCAAAGGGGCCCAGGAGAGCTGCTTGATCTTCAAGAGCAACAGCCTCAGAGCGTGAAAGCAATCCATTCCTTGCAGAAGGTCAGGCAAGCAAGGCAGAAGGCCAGCAAGGTCTGGACAGTGATTTCCTGGCTGAGCTCAAATGCAAAAATGAACCACACAGAAGGTGGAAGCAGGGATGGTAGGAATAAAGACACATTGCCTGAGTGTGCTGTTGTGGAGTTAGGAAACCCAAAAGTCAGATGGAGCTGAAATTAGCAAGGGATGCAAAGGGCAAAAAGTAGTGTTTCTCTTAAGTACATTGCCGGTGAAAAACCGGTTAAGAAATACCTGAACCTGCTGCTCAGTGCGGTAGGGGACTCAGTAACAAAGGACGTGGAGAAGGATGGCATACTTAAAGCTTTTTCTGCCCTGGTTTCAACGGGGTCCACGGGCCCAGAGGAGATATGTATGAAAATGATGAGTGTTAGGACCCTGCAGGCACAACCAGCCTGACTGTCCCTGCCCAGCCCCTCTGGGACTCATTTCAGCCTCCCCTTGGTCCATCAGTCCCTGCCCCAGCACACTGCAGCAGGGCCAGTCTCCAGCTCCCCACAACCCTGCCCTGCCTGTCCCCCACATCCCAGCCTGGCCTCAGCCATCCCTGTCCCTAGGGAGGTGTCTGATGCCTGGACCTATATTCTACCTAACTTCCACCTCTTCAAGGATACCTCTCATTTGTTAGTAGTGGTTTAAACATCACATTGTTTTAGTCTATATGCCCTTTTCCCTTATGTATTCAACGTCATGTCGAACCATTACAGTGATAAAACTAAAACCTTGACCCTTCAAAGATTTATACATATACTTAACTGTGATTAGTTCCATTGACTTCACTGGCTGACTTCAAAGCGGGGCTATCCACTTTTGGTAAAGTTAACCGTGTGTAACTCTGTGATGCCTTGAACTCTACAGTCTTCTATTTTATTTTTTTTAATACTTGAACCATATTTGAATCCACTAAAATGAATACAGATTTAGGTTATCTGTATATTTGAAATACATATATATTTGAAAATAATTGCAAAACACTACTCTGTTGCCTCTTCATGACTCCACTAAAACCAACAAAGTTGAATAGCAGTAAATGGTACACCTATTCCGCAAATGCAAAAAAAGAAAAATAAATAGTGTTTTTCCAGGTACTAGGTTGAGTTTGCTGGTCCAGTATTTTTATGTGAAACAAATTACAAAAGGCACAGAAATGGCTAAGGATATCCACCACAAAATCTTCTAGATTAAGGTCGAACAACACTGTTAAATCATCAGTCCTGGCCTTTTTTCAATTACAAAACTCTAAACTTTACCAGTTATACCTCTTCTGATCTCAATAACTTTTATTTGAGTAAACTTGTTTTTGGCTGAAGCATATCTCCCAGAAAGGTAACCATTCTTTATTTAAAGGTTTCTACAGACAGAGAAATCTACTTTGTCCCTTGGTAGCTTGTTTCAGTGATTAATTGCTCTTGCTGTTAAAAAGATGTGCCTAAATTCTAATTGGAATTTATCTGGCTTCAGCTTCCAAGCATAGGTCCTTGATAGGCTTTTTTCTGCCAGATTGAAGCTCTTTAGCAATGGACTTTTTGCCCCTGTATAAGTACTTATGACTGTAATCAAATCATTTAATCTTTTTAATCAACCAAACAGACTGTGCTCTACATTTTCCACCACGAACCATTTTGTTCAGCTCTTGGATATGTCTCTTTTCTGTACCTTCCACAATTTTTCATCTTTTAAAATCATGGTCACTAACATTGTCTATTGGTCTCACTGTGCTGAGTAGAGGTAATATCACCCCTTTTTCTCTTACTACTCTCCTGTTTATGCCTTTCACTATTCTTTTGAGCCAACGTTGCAATAGGTACTCATGGCAAATTGCAGTAATCTTTAAATCTTTTTCAGAATCATTGCTTTCCAAATTTGACTATTTATTCCTATTGAATATATTTCTCTGAATTTGAACACTTTATTTGAGTGTGATCCCTTACTTTGAAATTACCAAGTTATCCAGACTATTTTTTCTGACTCAAATGTTTCTCCCTATTATTTATTATTACTAGTGTTACTATTATTATCATTATTTATGGTTCATCAGTCTTTGTTTTACCCATTGTTAGAACTGTTTGACTCTAGTCTTGGTTTAACCCCATCCAGCAACTAAGAACCACACAGCTGCTTGCTCACTCCCCCACAGTGGGATGGGGGAGGGAATTGAAAAGGTAAAAGTGAGAAAACTCATGGCTTGAGATAAGAACAGTTTAGTAGGTAAAGCAAAAGCTGCACAGGCAAGCAAAGCAAAACAAGGAATTCATTCACTACTTCCCATCAGCAGGCAAGTGTTCAGCCACCTCCAGGAAAGCAGGGCTCCATCACATGTAACAGTTATTTGGGAAGACAAATGGCATCACTCTGAATGTCCCCCCTTTCCTTCTTCTTCGCCCAGCTTTATATGCTGAGCATGACACCATATGGTCTGGAATATCCCTTTGGTCAGTTGGGGTCAGCTGTCCCAGCTGTGTCCCCTCCCAACTCCTGTTGTGTACCCCCAGCCTACTCGCTGGAGGGGTGGTGTGAGGACCAGAAAAGGCCTTGACTCTGTGTAAGCACTGCTCAGCAATAACTAAAACATCTCTGTATTATCAACACTATCCCCAGCATAAATCCAAAACACAGCACCATACCAGATACTATGAGGAAAATTAACTCTACCCCAGCCAAAAACAGCACAACTCTATTACTATGAAATGTCCTATACTAGCTGTTTCACAACATTTTTGGAAAAAGCATCATCCAACAATGATTTCCCACCACTGGCTACAGTTCCAGATTTGTCACTTGGTCATTTTTAATCTACTGATCTTGTTTCATTCCAGAATTTTACTGACCCATTTCATATTCATCATTTAAAAACAACTGACACAAATTTAAATCAGAGGATGTAGGTTTCTGAGGCAGATAAGTTTTATATGCCCTTCATTTATACCCACAAGAAACAGCAGTTTTATGTCTTTCTTCTATGGGTTCTTAGTTGTTATTGCTGTTGTTGGTTTTATTCTACTCAGAATAAATAACCAAAAAGAACAAAGCCAGGAAGAGAAGAAAGGCACATAAAAATCAAACCGAGAAGTATTTTTTGTGTTGCAAAGTGCAGAACAGTGTGGTCTATCGTTTAGAGCTAGTATAAAGAGAGAGCATTTGCTTCATTGTTGAGTAACTGATTTGCTATCTGAGGGGCAAAACGACAACTTTTTTTTAAACCAATTTCTCCAAATTCAAAAGCAAAGCGTGCACTGTTCCCTAATTGTTCGTTATTGATGTGGTCAATAAGTATTCCATATAAATATATTTCCATGACAAAGATTATTCATATTTCAAATTGTCATTTAATACTTTCAGAATGGACCTCGTTAGGTCATGCAGAGAGGGAATTAGAAAGGCGAAAGCCCAGCTAGAGCTCAACGTGGCCATGGTCGTAAGGGATAACAAAAAATGCTTCTATAAATACATTAACAACAAAAAGAGAGCCAAGGAGAATCTCCATCCTTTACTGGATGTGGGGAGAGGGGTGGGGGGTGGGGGGTGGGGGCGGAGAACATTGTCATGAAGGATGAGGAAAAGGCTGAGGTACTTAATGCCTTCTTTGCCTCAGTCTTTAAGAGCCACACCAGGTATCCTCAGGGTAATCAGCTCACAGAGCTGGAAGACAAGGACGGAGAGCAAAATAAAATCCCTGTGATCCACGGGGAGTTAACGACCTGCTATGCCACCTGGACACTCACAAGTCTATGGGGCCTGATGGCATCCACCCAAAGGTGCTGAGGGAGCCGTCAGAAGAGCTTGCCAAGCCGCTCTCCATCATTTATTAACAGTCCTGGTTAACGGGGAGGTCCTGGACAACTGGAGGCTTGCCAACGTGACGCCCATCTACAAGAAGGGTCGGAAGGAGGATCCAGGGAACTACAGGCCTGTCAGCCTGACCTCGGTGCCAGGGAAGGTTATGGAGAGGTTCATCTTGAGGGCGTTCACAGGGCACGTGCAGGACAACCAAGGGATCAGGCCCAGCCAGCACGGATTCATGAAAGGCAGGTCCTGCTTGACCAACCTGATCTCCTTCTATGACCAGGTGACCCGCCTAGTGGATGAGGGGAAGGCTGTGGATGTTGTCTACCTGGACTTTAGCAAAGCCTTTGACACTGTTCCCCACAGTATTCTCCTGGAGAAGCTGGCGGCCCGTGGTTTAGACAGGTACACTCTTCACTGGGTAAAAAACTGGCTGGATGGCCGAGCCCAGAGAGTTGTAGTGAATGGGGTGAAATCCAGCTGGCGGCCAGTCACAAGCGGAGTCCCCCAGGGCTCAGTTTTGGGGCCGGTCTTGTTTAATGTCTTTATTGATGATCTGGATGAGGGGATAGAGTGCACCCTCAGCAAGTTTGCAGAGGACACCAATTTGGGTAGGAGTGTTGATCTGCTTGAGGGTCGGAAGGCTCTGCAGAGGGATCTGGACAGGCTGGATCGATGGGCCGAGGCCAATTGGATGAAGTTCAATAAGGCCAAGTGCCGGGTCCTGTACTTTGGCCACAACAACCCCATGCAATGCTACAGGCTTGGGGACAAGTGGCTGGAAAGCTCCCCCACAGAAAAGGACCTGGGGGTGTTGATCAACAGCTGGCTGAATATGAGTCAGCAGTGTGCCCAGGTGGCCAAGAAGGCCAACAGTATCCTGGCTTGTATCAGAAATAGGGTGGCCAGCAGGAGCAGGGAGGTGATCATGCCTCTGTACTCGTCACTGGTGAGGCCGCACCTCGAATTCTGTGTTCAGTTTTGGGCGCCTCACTACAAGAAGGACATTGAGGTGCTGGAGTGTGTCCAGAGAAGGGCGACGAAGCTGGTGAGGGGTCTGGAGCAGAAGTCTTATGAGGAGCGGCTGAGGGAACTGGGGTTGTTCAGTCTGGAGAAGAGGAGGCTGAGGGGAGACCTCATCGCTCTCTACAATTACCTAAAAGGGGGTTGCAGAGAGGTGGGTGTTGGTCTCTTGTCCCAAGTGATGAGTGACAGGACAAGAGGAAATGGCCTCAAGTTGCACCAGGGGAGGTTCAGGCTGGATATTAGGAAAAATTTCTTTACTGAGGGAGTGGTGAGACACTGGAATAAACTGCCCATGGAAATGGTGGAGTCACCCTCCCTGGAGGTGTTCAAGGAACGTGTGGACGAGGCATTGTGGGACATGGTTTAATGGGCATGGTGGTGTTTGCTGGTTGATGGTTGGACTCAATGATCTTACAGGTCTTTTCCAACCTTAGGGATTCTGTGATTCTGTGAAATGCAGTTTATTTTATTTACAATGTGGTGACTTTCTTGTGTGTTTTACTGCAGATTCACTTCAAATCTCAATCAAAAAATCATCATTCTTCTATGTATGAAAATTTTTTGTTATTTTTTGATCACAGAAGCGTCAGTGCCTTGACAATATATAACATGACATCACATTCCACTTTCACAAGGGCAGAAATAAAAAGTATGTGTAGACAGTTCCAAAACTGATTCGGAACTCATGAGCACTTCCAAATTTATTGGAAGTTAAGAGCTGTAGATGAACAATATGTGGAGATAACGTTAGGACTCGCATTAGTGAACGAACATCTGCACATTCACAACTTCTTAAAATCGATAGATTTGGCTTAACTCCAATGTACATTGACAAAATTCTCCGATTCATCCAAAATTTGAAATCTGACCATTAAAATTTCTTCTCGGCTACAGGGGAAAAAGCTGTTTGAAAGCAGATGCTGTTTTAAAGTAGCTAAACAATTGGCGTATGAGACAGCTTCTCATCGATCTGTGTGCTTAATAAAGCTAAATGTTAGGAAGACTAATGTACCATACTGATGTTTTAGGAATTTCATTAATGTATTTGAAAGACTGTCATAACTCACTCACCTCTGCTGAGTTTATGAGCCATGGGTTTTCTCTAGCTCATAAAATCAACTTGCTTAACACAATACAGTGACTGATAGCATCAGAGATGACACTTCATGAAGCAAGGTGACTCTTTTTTTTCCTTCTTTTTTTAATAAGTTTTGTAGGACAATGCAGGGATACTGAAAAGAGAACTGGATAAGAGTCTGACAAAATATTATTCTGACTCAGTGACAAGTTAATTACAAATATCCTATCTCTGTTGCTCTTTGTAAATGTTGAATGTAAACTGGGACGTAATGCTAACTTCTGAAATACTGAGAAATTAATAGTAGTTTTCCGCTTTTTAAAATGTAGTATATCTGGCATGAAAAATCACCACTGTAAATGGTAATGTGTCTTTCTGTCAGCTGTGTTTCTCTCTATACTCAACCTTCATCTAAAAATTTTGAAATGAGGAATATTTACAATTTTCCCTTACATGGAATAAAAACAAAGAACATATCTACACATTTGTATGCATTTTGTCCTTACAAGCATCAAACCCATTAATTTTTAAACATTCTTCTCACCTCTTTCTAGTTATCTACAATGCAGATATCATCTGAGATAGTCACCCAAGTCTCCCTTTATCCATGGATCAAAATAGGCACCTACAATGTGTGATTTCTGAAGAAATATTTGTCTTTCAATTACTGCAAAAGAAACCTAAAGGGAAAGGCCCAGATGTGGATGTTTAATGCTATAATTGCATAAAGTTAGACCTAGTTAATCTCATTCCTGGTCCCCAGAGCAGAATCTACATCTTTAGCCATCATCTACAAGATATGGTAAAAGATACCTCAGACTTGGTTCAAAACAGCCCTGACATGGTGTCGCCAATGAGTGTTTTAGGCCGCTTAAAGAATCACTGTCAAGGATATTGGCAAAAGTGATTTTAATAGAAGTTTATAAAAATGCAACTTAACAGAATTTGATGGCAAGGTTCACTCTATTACTTACAAAACATACAAAGGAAAATCAAATTAGAATCGAATCAGAATGACTTATACAGAGAGACCAGAGAAACAAAAAGGTAAAGAGGACCCTCCTGTTGAGTCATGAGGTTCAGAATGGACCCCCTTGCTTTCTAAACTTCTCAGAGAGGAGTTTAGGTGTGGCTAAATCCAGACTTAGTCTCAGACTTGGTCAATGGTTCATGTCTAAAGGAAAGGAAGTGTACAAGTGACAAAGAAATCCTCCCGTTGAGTCATGAGGTTCAGAGAAAACCAGCTAGGTCTACTCCTAGTCCAAGACTTGGACAACAGTTTATGTCTACAAAGAGTAGGGAAGACCCTCCCATTGAGTCACGAGGTTGAGAACAGACCCCCTTGCTTTCTAAACTACTCAGAGAGGAGTCTAGGTGCGGCTAGGTCTAATCCTAGTCCCAGACTTGGTGAACGGATTATAGCTAAAGGATTATATGTATTTAGCAGCAATCTAAGGTTCATTCACAGTTTAAGGTAAATCATAAGATCTTAGCAACACTTAGTCATGGATTAGTTTAACATTTACAAGGTGAGTTAGTAGAATTTACTGCAAACACAACAGTGGCTTGATTACAGATTTGGAATGATAGTATTACACTTTCTATCAAGTACTCAAATTGTTTCATACAAGTGCACACACACAGACACAAAGTTATAGATATAGATATAGATCTAAAGGTATGCCTATTAAAAATTCCCCTAGAATTCCATGAAATATTCGCTTCAAATGTCTCAGCATTTCTCAACGGGCCAGGGTTAAGACTCGAGGAGGAGAAGGTTTTAGCCCAGGTCTTGTCACCAGCTTTCGGTGGCGGTCCTCCAAATTTCACAAACTGGAGAGTCTGTGAAACTCTGAAAGGCATCCCACTCAGAAGCAGATGCTGATTGCAGCCCGTTGTGGTCCAGGAGAGCTCAAAGGGTCTCACCTGAGACCACTGTTTATAGGTTTGCAAGATGATTGGCTTTAGTCATCAGCAAATTACTGGAAAGTTACTGGAATTCCAGTAACACTGGTATGGTTCCAATCGTGCTACGGTCCAGGCAAGGTCCAAGGCTGTCAAGGGATGACTGATTATTCCCACTCTCATTACCCTCCTTGAGTTGGGTAACAGTAGTGCTTGGTATGGTCAGCGCTCATCCCCACCTTAACCACGCAAGAGTTCCTGGTACACTCAAGGAATGCTTAACCATCCCACTAATTGTGCAAAGGCCAAGGCCTAGCTGGAACTCCTGAGATCGTAGAGTGGTCCAGGAAAAAGGTGGTGGGAAGCAATGCACCACCACAAACAGAAAGCAATCTGTTGAAGTAAAAGTAACTTTGAGTTTTGGTTGCTCTTAGCTGGCTTCACATAGCCCAGTGCTATGTGAATAACCCCCTTGGAATTAGACATTGACATTTTTTAGTAAGTTCCACTTCAGACAATTCCCTTATGAATGTGGGCCTAATATAAAGTTTTTCTGGGATGGAGGAATTATATCTCATCCTCAAGAAGACACCTATGCATAAACACAATTCAGACAGGAGCAAGCCTCTACAGTCAGTCCCATTTTCTCTTTAAAGAAGGGACCATATAATCCCTTTCTTTTAAAACACAATGCAAGGCAACTAATACTTCCATGTGTGTGTAATTATAAGCCTAGCAATTAGAGCACTTGCTCAGCATGTGATATACTCAGCTTGAAAATAGTCTAAAAAACACATCATCCATCTTGAAAACAGTGCATAAAAAAGCTGACCATGAGCAGTATTTTGTGTGCGTGTATGAAGAAATTACTAGTGGCTACTGACTGACCCTGAAATTATATCTGAACAAAAGAAAAAAAAATTTACTGTGAGGGTGCTCAAGTATTTGGACAGGTTGGCCAGAGAGGCCAACTTTCCTTGTCAAGAGGTCCCTTCCAGTCTAAACAATTCTCTGATTCTGCGTCACAAAACAGCAGATTCATTGATGTAGGAAGTGGCCTCAGGAGATCATCTAGTCTAGCCCTTCTGCTTACAGCAGGGTCAACTAAAGCAGGTTGCTCAGGGCCATGTCCTGACAAGATTTTAATTTCTCCAAGGATGGAGACCACAAAACCTCTCTGACCAACCTGTCCAAATACTTGATCATCCTCAGAGTAAAATGGTTTTTTATTGTGTTTAAATAGAATTTTCTGTAGTTTAATTTGTACTCATTGCCTCTTGTCCTGTCACTGGATGACACCAAGAAAAGTCTAACTCTGTCTTCCTTACTACCTCCCATCAAGTATTTATACACACTGATAGGTTCCCCCTAAACCTTCTCTTCTCTAGGCTGAACAGTCCCATCTCTCTCAGCCTCTCCTCATAGGACAGATGCTCCAAGTCCTTATCCATCTTCATAGTCCTTCACATGGCCCTTCACTGGGCTCACTCCAGTATTTCCATATCTCTCTTGTACTGGGAGCCCAGACCTAGGCACAGCACTCCAAAAGTGGACTCACCAGGGCTGAGTAGAGAGGAAGGATTACATCCCTTGACTGGCTGGTTATGTTCTTCCTAATACAGCCCAGGTGGCTGTTGGCCTTCTTTGCTGCATGTGTACATTGTTGACTCATGGTCAGCTCGGTGTCCCCAGGACCCTCAGGTCCTTTTCTACCAAGCTACTTTCCAGCCAGATATCCCACAAAGTGAAATGCTGCATGGAGTTATTCCTTCATGAGATTCCTGTTGGACCAGTTCTCCAACTTGTTTCTCTGCATGTCCCCACATGCATATGGCTCGTTAGCCACTCCTCCTAGTTTTATAAAATCTGCAAACTTGTGAGGGTCTGTAACCTGTGCCATCATTAGTTCAATAAGGCCAAGTGCTGGGTTCTACACTTTGAACACAACAACCCCAGGCAACGCTACAGGCTTGGGGACGAGTGGCTGGAAAGCTGCCAGGTAGAAAAGGACCTGGGGTGTTGATCGACAGCCGGCTGAATATGAGCCAGCAGTGTGCCCAGGTGGCCAAGAAGGCCAACGGCATCCTGGCCTGTATCAGAAATAGGGTGGCCAGCAGGAGGAGGGAGGTGATCGTGCCCCTGTACTCGGCACTGGTGAGGCCACAACTCGAATCCTGTGTTCAGTTTTGGGCCCCTCACTACAAGAAGGACATTGAGGTGCTGGAGTGTGTCCAGAGAAGGGCGACGAAGCTGGTGAGGGGTCTGGAGCAGAAGTCTTATGAGGAGCAGCTGAGGGAACTGGGGTTGTTTAATCTGGAGAAGAGGAGGCTGAGGGGAGACCTTATCGCTCTCTACAACTACCTGAAAGGAGGTTGCAGAGAGGTGGGTGTTGGTCTCTTCTCCCAAGTGACTAGTGACAGGACAAGAGGAAATGGCCTCAAGTTGCACCAGGGGAGATTCAGAGTGGATATTAGGAAAAAGTTCTTTACTGAGAGAGTGGTAACACAGTGGAATAGGCTGCCCAGGGAGGTAGTGGAGTCACCCTCCCTGGAGGTATTCAAGGAGCGTGTGGACGTGGCATTGTGGAACGTGGCTTGATGGGCATGGTGCTGTGTGGTGTGGGTTGTTTTTTGTGTGGTGGTTTTTGTGTGTGGGTGGTTTTTGTTTTTTTTTTTTTTTTTTTTTGTAATGGTTGGACTTGATGATCTTACAGGTCTTTTCCAACCTTAGTGATTCTGTGATTCTGTGATTCTGTGATCATCCAGGTCATTAATGAAGATATTTAACACTATTGTCCCTAGTATCAACCTCTGACACACACTGTTGGTGACTGACATCCAGCTGGACTTTGTATCAAGCATCACAGTCCTCTGAGCCCAACAGTTCCGCGAGTTTTCAGTTCACCTCACTGTCCAGGTATTTAGTCTGAACTTCATCAGTTTGTCTATGAGAATGTTATGACAGACAGTGTTAAAAACCTTACTTGGTATAACAGCTTAAAAAAATGTAAGCCATCAGACTATGAGTTTATGTGTACAAGGTAAAACGAGCATTTTAAAATACACTTTTGGATTTGAGCACTGCCCACTTTTAGTCCCAGTTCAGATGCTTAAGTTCAGATTTACCTTTTGAATCTGTGCAAAATAAATAGGTTTGATGTCCAGACTATATGTCATTTTTAAGTAAATGTTGCATTATTTCTGCATTCTGACTCTTCCATCCATTTGAAGATACCCTGCGAAAATCTTTTCTCTTGCATTACTCTTTTATAACATATTACCTGAATAACTTTATTTTGGTTTTCAGTTATGCAGTTACCTAACTTAGCTGTGTAAAAATGCTCACTTTTTTTGAAACATAATTTAATAGCAGTATGATATTTTAGAAGTGCGCTTATATGCTATTCTATTTTTAAGTATAGCGGGTCTTGTAGTGTGTTTTACACCACTTGACAAGAAGCAAGAAGCAAGCAACCCTAGTTCAATTGTCATTCCCGAGACTGACAATTTTATTTAAGTACATATTATATTGTTTTTATAATTACATTTTCTCAGCTTATTCTCTCATTCTTCTCCCTGTTGAAAATGTTCCTGTATTTTCACTGTTGCTTCTAATCAAGGCATCTAAATTTGTGGTATTTTGGGTAAGCCTGTATGTATAGTTACGATTTCAGCTTACAATTTATCAGTAAGATAAATTTAACTTTCCCTTCTTTTCTCTAAGATTAAAAGTAGAAAAGATTTTACTAACATTTGGTAAAAAATCTAGATCCAGCTTGCCAAATGAAGTGCTATGCCTCTTCTGCATATGCCATATCATTCCAGATACTAACACCTCTATCAGACCCAAGCTGGTTGAGAGCTATATTTCTACAAAGAAAATGAGATTACCCTGTATCAGTTGTGGACTGAGTTCATATTGCATTCTTTTTTTGCTTGGCTTTAGTTATGAATCTCAGACAAGTATGATTCTGTAGTTTCCGTCCTATTTTCCAAGTTATTAATTCTGAATTAGTCTGCTAATAGTGATTAATAATCTCTGAATCTATAAAATACTTGCATGTCATGAAAAAATGTGTATTATACTTAAGGATATCAGGTTCTATGATAATACTAGGATATACAGCAGGTGAATAAGTTTTTTTTTTTTACTATTTTGCAAATTTTTGGCTTGAAAAAATCCTGCGTATGAGTTTTTCCTCCTAGATATTTCTTACCTTTAATATGTATTATTTCTACTTTTCAAAAGTGTTCTCTATTGATCTAAAATGAACTAGGTTCTTCATTACTCAAACTTACAGAAAATCTCATTTTCTTGCAGGGATAATTGCATCTTCATGTAAGGATTTATCTAGCTATAACTATAAAGAATGAAGCCTTCATGAAAATCTATAGTCTTGGGTAAAGTTTGTGTTACCTTTCGTAGAGCTGAATTTGGCCTATTGAATAGTGCTATGTATTAACATTGTAACAGTGGAGTTTTCCTGTATTTTCTGCATCTGTCATGGATGCAAAAGAATCTGATGTGTATTAAGATTTTCCTTCTGCATGAAGAGCTGCAGGTATAAGGAATGTCTGGAATTGACAGCACTGGAAGGAGGACTTGGCAGCATCTTCAGTATAGAGGCTAGTGCTTCAAGTAACCCAACTGCCTATAGAAAACTCAGACAAATTACCCAAGGAATTAGGAAGCCAAAGATCAGCAATTTTAAGCCATCACCTGAACCAAGGCTTTTATGCAATGCAGAGAAAATTTGGAAGCACTTTAAGCAGAGAATTTTTCAATATCTGTATTGCTAAATGAGTACTAACTGCTAGAAAAAAATACAGACAGCTAGGCACACATCGCATAGCACTGTGGTAACAGACACCCTAAAAACAGTATAATAGCAATAGATTTAGAGGCATTGAAAAATACAAGAGCAAAATACAGTGAACAGTATATGAGTAATAGTATTACATATAGTAGCCACAGAAAATTCTCTGTTCTGCTTGGAGACAGCGTGTAGCTTCATCATGTAATTTAAGGTTTGCAGCTGCTGAATTACTACTTCTACCCCAAAGATTTTGGAAAGATTTTTAACAATTTGGAAAATTCAGAAATTAAGGGATAATATTGATTAGAAAGTTGAGACCCATTATTGCAGTATTGGCTTGCATAACAGCTACCTGAAATGCACTTGCAAAAAAAGATAAAATACTTACAAAAGTATAGTCAAATTTTATACAAGTTCATGAACAATTTTATTGATAATGTAAAAAAAAAAATCAATATGAAAGATGGATATATCTTTGGGTTTACATAACTGAATACAAAGATTGGAAAATATCTGTGACATTTTGGGCCTATAGTGTTATAATTTTGCGGGTCACATAAGACAGTCTGTGAATTATAAAAAGAGCTTATGTATAGTAGCATTTTAAACAAGATTCATAATAAGAAATCTCCATAGCGTGTATCAAGATCTTTCTAGAACAAGGGATACAAAGGAAAATATAGCCTTTCATCTTAGTGTAATGCCAAGGCAGAAACTGAATGGAATTGTCAAACTGTTGTGAAGTTGATGAAACTTATAATGTCAATACAATAATTTTATATCAAATTAAAAAACTTCTTCATATTTCCTTCCCTCTTGCTCTGTCTCCCTTCTCTTCAACATCCCAATAAAGTTAAGCCAAAAGAATCGTATTTACACCTAAATTCATAACTTTATTTATGAGTAGTTTGCACTGCGAAGGGATTCTATTTTTCAAATTATTACATCCATGTTCTAAAATTACATTCTTATACATTTACATACATACATATATATATATAGGCGCACAAAATTTCCCAGGTCTGCAATAAAAACAGGAAAGGAAAGCTGATGTGTAATGGGAGTTTGGAAATAACTGGGTGACTGACCATTTTTTTTTTAAATGAGAATAATCAATAACTAATAGAAAACACAAATTATTTCTGATTTCTTAAATTTTCTGTTCCTCAGATGAGTGAGGTTTTGAAACAGTCTTCTACTAGGAGCAATGAGAATAGTTAATCTCCTGATAGTTTAAAAATATATCATGTATCTTTATACACAAGTTTAAATGAAATTGAGTTAATGACCTAAGAGGCCTTCTCTTCTACTGCAGATTAAAAATTCATACTGTTTTTCTTTGCTCTCTGGAAAATACATTATTCTAAAAGTATTCTTCCACTTCTACCTTCATTTAAAACCAAAAAAATACTTAACCAAGCAGATGGTATACTATTTGCAAAGTACAGGTGATATGTTGTCTTCACAAAAAACTGCACTGCACTATATCTTCTAATATGGGATTGACAGTTACGATTAAAAGACATTGGGGTTTTCTAATGGAAACTGCCTAGTCATTTTCTGTGTTGTATCAGATAACAATATAATATACCCACAGGACATATTCAACTTTTTGCGTGCAGAAATTTTTTTTTAAAATCACAGATTTCAGGTGAACTTAATCTCATCTAATTTTAGATTTCTATAATATTAATGTTTATATATGAGGTAGCTAACCTGGTCAGTGAGTTAGTCAATTAAAAGCTGTAGGAAACCTCGGGTGATTCCTCCTATTGCAAAGAAGATTTCTAAAAAGTGTTGGAGGTCCATTCTTGCTGACGCTGACTGTTTCCCTGGAATAAGTATAAAGGAAACCTAGGCTATCCCTCAAATGTGTGCGTCTACAGTAAAGATACCTATGAATAAGACAAACGTCTCCTCAAGTGATTGTTGCTAACTACGTATGTTTCACGCATGAAATGAAAGGTGATATTCTCACTAGCTTGCTGAATGCCTGTTTTTTTTGTGAGCTTGTATTAACTAATGACCTATTCTAGGAGAACTGTATTAG
This sequence comes from Gavia stellata, assembly GCF_030936135.1. Taxonomy (NCBI): domain Eukaryota; kingdom Metazoa; phylum Chordata; class Aves; order Gaviiformes; family Gaviidae; genus Gavia; species Gavia stellata. Next base: position 51,241,859 of record NC_082594.1, on the reverse strand, counting down.
TTACTGATTTTCCTCAGCCATCTATTTGTTAGTTTTCAACCTTTGACATTTTTTGTATTTGTACATTTTTAAATAAATGGGACTGCAGACACCGTGTAGCAAATGTAAGTGTCCTGCCAATAAGCTTGTTAGATACCCTTCTGAGGCTCTTTAAACCTTTTTATGAACTGGCAGGAGTGCCCTAACGGTGCATTGAAATTTGGGACTTAGAGAAATAAAGGTTTGGGCCACGCAGCACATAATATTTTTAAAAAAAAAAGTAGCAAAATTTGAAAAGAAAATACGTGTTTTGCAGAATAGAAGAAACTTCAGAAAGCCTGCTTGCTCTGTGCATTTTATACTTATTGCGTGAAATATAAAGGTTTCCTGTATACAAATGCGATGAAACTCCAAGGCACAAAACACACCTGCTCGTTCCCCATTAAGCCTGGGAAAAATAAGCTCTTGGAGTCCCTGAAAGCAGTCACTAGAGGGAGCCATGCTAATATGCAGTTTATTATATGCCCCTGCAAAGCTTTCTAAAATAACCCAGCTGTTGAACAAAAGTGATTTTATTATTTGCTACAGAATCCTTACATAGGAAGAGAATGTAATATGGAAAACACCACACTCTTTCCTAACTGCGTATGCTGGTCAAGTGAAGGATCACAGTAATAACAACAGTAAAGGTGCTGCTGCAACATTAGGTTTGTTTTATGCTGTGGTTTTTATGTACTAGATCTGCCAAGGGATTTAAGCACTTAAAATTAACCTCCTGGGTATTTTAGTGTGTAGATACAAAATCACAGGGAGGGGAAAAACCTGCTGTACTGTTGCTTAACCCTGTCAGTAACTTGGCAATTGCTTTCATGTTCAGCTTCAAAGTTTCTGAGTACTTGTGTATTCAGAAGTGCCCAAATCTGAGTGTTCTAGAGATTACCTTCTCAGTAATCAGTGACTGGTGTTTTTCTGACAATATAAGTAGAGGACTTGTAGGTGTTCTCACAGCTGAAATATTTAAAAGACAGAAAGATTGACTTCCCAGTGAAATGCAGTTGCAGCCATTTTCTTTGAAAACACAGCTGGAGCCCTTTCACGGGGATAATGGAGGTGAGTTCTTTACGCTGAGAGAAGCATTGAAATAGCGGTTTGAGGTCTCCCACAAAGGGTAAAGAGGGGGAAGAGAACACAGTAAGTAGAGTACATATAATAATAAATACCATTCTTGCATAAACACGTCTTCATTTTGTCACAGAGAAGTAAGACACTGTTCATAAGCTATTACTGTATGAAAGGAATAAGCCCACTACCAAGAATTCCCGTCATGCCACAGTACTGTGAGGCATATTCTAAGAATTACAGCTTTCAGATGGTATAAACAGACTGAGATATGAATTAGATGCTGAGTTGCTCTTCAACACTAAGAATAAGGAAATTTGGGGTAAAAAAGGTGATGCAATTATAAGATCTAGTGATGCTTATCAGTTATATTTGTGTATGTGGAAAGTGCAATAGAATTTAGGAGTTAGCAGAATAAGTGACTTATAAACAAAAGTGTTCAGAATCGCTACTTTGTTCCTAGGGAATTACAGTGAAGTTGTGTTTTAACCACATATGCATATACACGTACAGGTATATTTATCTGTGGGAACTATTTCATTGTTTTTCTGTTCAGATCTTTCTCATGTTAAAGCAGTATGGAAAGAAGTAAAAGAAAAACAAAACAGAAAAACCCCAGTACAGACTATGAAAAATATAGCGTCAGTAAAAAGGATTAGTCTCATGAGAATAAATAATGTTAGGTTTTAGGGAGAGAATAATGTTAGGTTTTAGGGAGAGAGTTTGTAGCCTAATACTGTAAGTTAAACCAAATGTTAAGAAATATATATGTAAACTATATATTGCAAATTATTTCTACTTTTCTTCCAGTATTATTCTTCTTACAGACATCACTGTAAATATCAAATTACATAACTTCACCAAATAAACCTCAGATTTTATCAAAATTATCAACCTACCCTATTTTTTCAGATTCTGGAGAATAAAATTCCTTTTCTTTTTGTGTTTGTTTTTAGCAGTTATCTTATTTTGACTGTATCTTATTTAAAGTGTTATACTAGTATTTCTGTGTCATACACATGAACCTATTTGCAGTTCAACAATAAGGCACTTGTAGTACAAATTTTGAATGCTTTTCATATGCTGTTCGTCTTTTGGGAGGGAGCTTACGGATCTAGACAAGTCACTTTCTGAAGCTTTTCTCTGCAAGTGAGGGAATGAGAAACATATTTCTTTTGTAATGAAAAATGGGTCTTATGTATTCAGTGTGGATGTAAGCCTTGAGACTTCAAGAAAAACAGCAAATTTCCCGTGGCTCATGATGCCTTTGTAGAAGTGGACATTGCATCTCTAGTTCAGAACACACACATATAATTAGCTGTATGAGATGACTAGTTCTGAGATAACATATGTTAATGAGTTAATGAATTTCTTGCATGAACTGGCTACTTTTTTTTTAGTATAAGCTGCAATTGATGAAAGCTTTCTCAACTTAGAATGTAACCTCCTGCGGGAAATAATCTGCCTGTGCATTTTCCAGACTCCATAATATTGGAGATTCATTCTTACTATGAACCTTGCAGTAACCTTGCATAAAAGTTATTTGCCCACTCTCTAATAGAGTTTGCATTAAATTTTCATTTCAATAAAGATACTGTTGACATTTGAAAGGTACAACAATCCTATCTGTGATGCAAATGTGAGGCATATGACTAATAAGAACATAAAGTTTTAGACTAGGCTGGACTGGAATGTTTTGATTATAGACATATTTTATCTTAGAGTCATGTATCATAACTGCAGAATCTTTCCTTTTTGAATTCTGGGACTGGAGCAGATGACAGAGATGTATTTAAAATAATGGTACTTGACATATAATTTCTATAAATAGCTACACAGCTACAAGGTGCTATTTGTAATTTTTCTCTCTTGGAAAGAAACTAGAAATTCTGTCACTTCATTGTAATTGTTCTTAACATTCAACACAAATGGATAAATTTTTGAAATTTTTACCTTAAGGTAAGAAGGTAGATATGAAGGCAGATGTTCTTTCACATGTTTACCGGATTCCCAAATGTCTTCATGGCCTAGTCATAGAATCAATTCCTGAGGCATATTGTGCACACATATCTAGAAATATACTGATAGAAAAAATAATGGAAGACATATTTTCTCCAGTATTGTAAAACAGTTATCAAACTGTCCTGTCATGATGCAGGCACTACTGGAAAAAATAAATGTTTTTCTACCAAAGAATGACTATAGGATAAAGTATATCACATATCTGACTTAGAGTGAATTTCTGTGTTAAAAATTTTTCCCTTCAGCTCATTGATGCAATGATTTAGATACTGAAATGTCAGCTATGGAAGGGAGAGAGCTGTATAGTACACCAAAAATAATGTTTTGGTTTTTTGCCACTGGTGGGTGCTCTTTGGAAGAACAGTTAGTTATTGAGTCAGGCAGAAGAAAAATGAAAAACAATCTTAGACACCCTAGCAGAGCTTATGGTAATATAAAATAAAAACTAATGCTTGAGAGTCTTAAGCCAATTTCCATATGTTGTTTTCTGTTCCAGTATTGGTATTGTCATGTTTTCATTCAAGGCTGATGCAAACAAAAGAAAAACCTCAGAAAGTCAGGTGCAACAAATATAAAAAGTCTTGCTGAAAACAAGTGTGAATGAACAGACTATGTGATTTAAATGTTCTTTTAAATTTTTGGCAGCTCCAGATTTACTTTATATCCCATTTGTTCCTTATTCTTTCAGTTATAGCAAGCAGGTAATGCTTCCTTTGCTGTGAAAAATACTGTTGTTGCCAACTTTGTCAGCTAAGCTTCATTTTTACAGTTCTGGTAGCGTCAGTTTTTCAACATAAAAGCTAAAATATTCTGAACTCAGCCAAGCTTTCTCAGGCTTGTCTCTGGAGGTGGCATTAAAGGGTTTGGATAGCCTTATCTATTCAATACTAAGGATGTTTGTAGCTCCTGCTAAGTGCTCTCCAGTGACTTCTTTCAAAACTTTTAACAGACTGAAATATGTCTGTCTGATGATATACATACTCCTTACTGCATCATCCTAGAGACTTTTTTTTATAAAGGCCTGCTAATATTGCTACCATCTCAGCCAGTTCCATATAGACCAATATCAGCAGCATAACGGGGAAAAAACCAGACATTTGGTACCATGCTTTATTTTGGTATAGTTACTGTTGAATTTTTTAGGAGATATAGGCAAGTTATGAAGTGTACTGCCTCCAGCAAAAAAGCAACAAGTGCATCACGCAAGAAAACTCTTTCAGATTCAGAAAGTTATACAAATTTTCTTTAATAAAGAAATATGGTGTAGAACACAACTCAGATTTGAACAACATCACTTATCTTGCACAGCTTTGAGAAATATGTTTTAATATTTTATGAGCTTGTGTAGATTTGCATTGGGAAAGTTATTTGTATTAGGAAATACTGTTTCTATAGTTGGGTGCATATTGAATTATTTCAGTGAAGTGGAACAGCTCTGATTGTGTTACTAAAAAAAAACCCCACCAAACTACTTTTAAATGCAGATTCCAGTCACAATACACCTTTTTAGTTCTGCAGACTATGTACTTTCCTTTACAATTTTAAATTAGCACACAGAGAGATTTGAGGTTAAACTTACTGCAATGACTGTTCCATTTTATGGGTTTTTTTTAAGTAAATGATAAGCTTTTGCCAATGCCATGGTTGTATTTTCTGTGATTGCACTGGTGACACTCTCATAGGCACTTAAATTAGAACTCTTTATCATCTACTTCTTCAGCAAAATCATACCGTCACATTCTGATAGATCACTTTTGGAATCAAAAAAGAAGGAAAAACTAATATTCTACCTTTAGCACTGTCTTTTCCTGCTAATTTAATTTTATACTGGTGCCCACTGCATGGAACAGGAATTTTTATTTTCAGTTGGGGTTATAATTTTCTACACAGATGACACAGCAATAGAAGAGTTGCCATGCTGCAGTAGACTTATAGCTACTCTTAGCTGATACAGTGCCTCTGGTTGTGGCCTATGCTCTATCTATTAAGAAAAATGCAAATGTCTTTAGTAAAGAAGACATAGAGAAATGTGTATTTCTGACATTAGCATTTTGTGAGGTTAAAACCTTGGATGGAAATTTACACTCAAGTTAATATAACTACAGAACTTTGTTAGTGGTGAAAAATTAATGATGATGCATAGAGTACTGCATTTGAGCATTGCCTATGGGAATGGCAATACTCAGTTCACTCTCTGTCAGAAATTAACTCCAAGCATACAGCAAATTACTGCTTTTGATGAATATGGTGTTATTTGACAGTACTGAACAGCAACTCTGTGAGTAGTCTTTCCTTGGAAGGAAGGAAGGAAACTAGTTATGGAGAGAAAAATTGTTTTATTTACATAGGCAAAAAAGTACAATGTTTCTGTGCCCAACTACACAATTAGTTTTGTTTTTTTTTCCTAGGCATTGTCAAATGCAAAATTGCATAAACAATATGAGGACTAGCAACTCCATCTTCCTTCCCACTCACTGATTAGAGGAATAAGCAACACTTTGTCCTTAGTTGAGTCCTTATTAAGTCAGTCATACACAGTAGAATTTGTTTTCCCATTTATTTTTCTACTTAAACATGCAAGGGCTCTGACAGGAGATTGATGCAGATGTTAGTTTAGAGGCACTTTGTAGAGATAAAACCATTCTATGCAGTGAAAACTATGAACATTGACTTAAGATCTCACAACTCCAAGAAACCAAATGCACAGGCCCATCAAACATTTTATGACTCAAACTGCTCTTCAAGCATTCCTATGGAAACAGTTGGAAGAGATTATGCTTAGACTAAGTCAAAGTTCTGAAATTGAGATGGGGAGAAAATAACTAGACTAGAACAAGGAATAAAGACGGCTCTAAAAAAAAAAAAAAAAAAAAAAAAACCAAACACAAACCAAAACCCAAATGTATTTCTTGAATGTGATCCAAAAAACCCAAAAAAGCTGGAAACAACATCCCCACCATTCGTGACAGAATTGTTGTTAAATACAGAATTGGATATCATCTAGTCCATCTCTTGCTGAAGGCAGAATCAATTAGGTTTAAGTAAGTAATTTTTTTCTTGCAGATATTTTTCCACTATTTCTTAAAATATTTCTATTGCTACATTTATAACATCCAAAACTCTCATAAATACTGTTTAGTGATTTAATCATGTCTCATTAAAAATTTTGGTTTTTTTCTCAACTATTATCTACACTAACAGTTCTGTCCCTCAATTCAATTACTTATTTTTCTGTTCTGAGTGAAGGGGAAAGCTTACCCCTTTGTGGCAACATTTTTTCATAAAGTTTTTGTGTCCTGTCTATGCATCAGTTTGGTTTTTTTTCTATCCAAACCCATATATTCTAAGCTTTTCTTCTTTCAAATACAGACAAATATAACAAAGCATGGGCCTCACAGTGTCACACTGAACTCCCTACCCTTTAGCTGTAGTGAAAGCTATTTCAGAGAGAACAGTCCCTGACTTTCACTGAATGCTAACCCATTGGCACATCTTGCCTTCACATTCACTGCATAAAAGTGGTAGGGATAATTTCCTTCTCACTGTACAAGTGCTGCCTAGCAAAACTTATTCCATAATAATAATCTTTTCATCTTTATTAAGTCAAAATGTTATGGGATGTAAAGTCTGACCCGTGTTGCTCAGTTATATGAGAACTTACAGAATAGTACTATAAGCACTTTTTTTCCATAAAGCTGACTTTACCTTAAGCAGAAAAATGGTTTGTTCCTGGAGCTAAGTATTAATATAATCTAAGGAGAGTTCAATACGAACACAGATCAATTATTCATCTTGTCCATGTATGCGCAACTACAAATTTTGCCTCTTCATTCACTTTCCTGGCTTGAAGGACTCTAAAACATATCTTGGTTTCTGCATTAAAACAGTAGTTAACATTTGTTCTTTGTGAATCCCTACTAAGACACATCAGTCATCACAACACTTTTTTTTTTCCTTTTAGACCTAAAGAAATAAATTACTAAACTCCTGGATTTAAGGACAAGGTTCCTGAACATTACATGTTATGGACTGTATTGAAAGATATTTTCCACAATAAAAACCTTAGAGATCTTTCTTTTTCAGAGCCTCATGGATGAGAATAAGGAATACTTGTATGGGCAAGAACATTGAGTACTTGGAAGAGAAAACTAGAAGAAATTCTTTATGGGGAAAATTTGGCACAACCAATTGACAATTTATGTCTGAGCTAGTATGTTAGCTGACTTCCATTAACTGAGATACCCATGAATAGGATCACCCAGATCAGTTACTGTCCTATTTTATAATTCAGGTTTCACATGAAAGCAGGAACTTATCTGTGGAGCAAGAATAGAATTATCATGTAACCAAGCTGCTACAAATACACGAAAAGCTACAAATAGAGCTACAAATGTAGAGAAAGATTAAGCTGATTACCCATCTTTATTGGCTGAAGAAGTGTCATCTATGTTACTTCCTGGGAGTTTCCTCTACACCCACATTGTAGGACACCTACTGTGACTGCATGGATTTTACTGCAAATAGGAAGAATGTATGAGAATTTTATTTGTCTTCGCTAGTGTAGGAGCATTAAATATTTATCTCCTGTGACACAGCTTGAGATGAGGGAATCCATAGAATTAAGGCCTCTGTCTGTACTAACATGCTGAATGATGCCAAGGGATGGCCCTAACTTTGGAGCATGGCGCTCTCTGCTGTTCACTTGCTACAATGCCATTTCCAAGCGGTGTCACGGCCCCGAGCACACTCTCACCCTACTCCAGGTGTTTGGCTGCTGGTGGCCCAGACAGCACTGATGTGGTGCAGCTGGGTCATCTGGGACCAGGCTACTGAGAAAGAAGGGGGTGAGAAGGGTCACAGAATCACTAAGGTTGGAAAAGACCTGTAAGATCATCAAGTTCAACCATCAACTAACACCACCATGCCCATTAAAACATGTGCCACAATGCCTTGTCCACACATTCCTTGAACACCTCCAGTGACCCAATCTCTGCCTGAGCTGCAAGCCAGCATGCTACGCAAGATCACCCGCCTTGTTGATGCCAACCTTGACTTCCCAGCTTGAACTTCGTCTTGCCTGGTCACTGTGGACTTGCCTGGCCATTGCCAGGCTCCTGACTGGCACCTATCACCATCCCCACCCTGGACCTGCTGTCCTGGTTGGGTTCCATGGGGACTGTGACCCTCAATGAGTTGTTGCCCTGCCAGCCTTCCCCAAACTCAGTTTCCAGCTCTCTGCCCTGCCCAACCTCACTCGTCCCTGACCCAGGGTTTGGGAGTTAACATGACTCAGATACCACTAACAACATGGCACGTGCATCAGACAACCTTAATCTGGAGTCTAAGGAATGTAATAATATGGATGGGGCCAGTTACCACCAGTGTTAATTTTTCTAGTGTGCATGTATGCAGGCAGTCCTAGAGCGGTCTGATGATTTCCATCCTATGCTATTTGAAAGTTGGGACATGCGAGGGTCTGAGTATGTTGTCAGGACACTCAGATTTGGCACAGAAGGGAGATTTAATTGCTGTGACTTGTCACAGGGCCCTCCAAGGGGACATGGAGCCAGGGAAGGGAGAACAAACTGGGAAAAGGACGCAGCAGGGGGCACTTGGTACTGGAATTGGGGACAGTGGTATCAGGTTGCCCATGATGACTTCAGGAGGGCAGGTGGGTTCACTGGAGTTGGGCAAGGAGTCAGCACTGGGGGAGAGGCACTCAGAGGCCAGTGCCAGGCTAGTGTTACAGGGGCAAGGGTCTAAACAGATGTGGGTTAGGCTCCATGGTGCTCCATGCTCAGGTTTGGTCCTGACAGGAGCTGACCGTCTGAGCTCATTGTTGTCTGGAGGTGCCCTGGGGCTGGTGGGGGGCGAGGAGCAGCAGGGGTTCAGGTGGAAGAGGTAAGGCAGAGCTTGGCAGCCAGGGCCCATGCCATCGACCCAGCCAGCAGCAGGGCATCCAGGGGGCACTGGCTCAGCCCCAGGCATCAGGCATCTCCCTGAGGACAGGAACAGGCTGAGGCTGTGCTGGGTCATGAGCCTGCTGGTGGGTCTGGCTTGATGGGGCCCATGGAGAGGCAGGGCAGGGCCATGGGAAGCTGGAGACGAGCCCTGCTGTGGCACCACTGGGGCAGGGGCTGATGGCCCTGGGGGGCTGAAATGGGGTCCTGGGCTGTGGGCAGGGGGGATGGAGCCCTAGAGGGACTGGATAAGGACAACCAGGCCTCAGGACCCTGTCACTTATATATAACATCTACACTGCTATTAATTTGTGTCATATATGCTAGGTAGTTCTCTATCAGATAATTTTTTTATTATACTTTATTATACTTCTTTTTGCTGGAGAGCCCTGATTTCAGAGTAACTTTGTATGTGTTTTTCTAAATTCTGTGTTTGCAGCAGTGACGTATTGTTTATCTTTTTTTCAGCTGTAAACCTGAGCATCCAGTTTCAACAAATGTTTCTTAGCATTAGTACACATTGCAAAATGCTGAGCCCCTGTTAAAAAAAGAACAAGCAGAAATTAATCAGGAAGTGGACATTGTGGTAAGAGGAATGTCATCATAACAGAGAAAAATAGGAATAGACAACTGACACTGCAGATTAATTCATAATATCATAGAATCAATCACTGAGATGTGAAAAGCACCTTAGATGGAGCAGACATCAACACTAGTAGATTAACGCTTCTCGTAGTTGTTGATGATTTTCTTTCATAAAATAACATGGGGGCTAGCGCTAAAAATTTACCTTACTCAGTATCTCAGCTTTTATATGTTCTGATTCCACTTTCATTTTATAGGAATGTGTGTATGACTTTGTTTAAATGCTGTATTCTAATATATTTTTCCATTTCCTTTCATATTGATATGTGGTTTATTAAAGATTTGTAAGAAATGTGTTCATTTTTGGTACCTTATTTTCTTCCAATGCACCTGTGTTTCTGCTGGAAAAATAAACAGCAAGTTTCTAGTCCAGCACAGTTTCATACCTCAGCAAATAGTTTCTGCAACTAAATCATCTGGACAAATGAAATGAGCTCATACTCTTTGTGAAAAAGGTGTCTGAACCTCTCCCTAACTTGCAGATAATTTATCATTTGCCTTTTCATCTTCAGAATATTTACAAGTGAAGAATTTTCCCCTTTTTGCTTCACAAAATTTATATAATTGCATTAGATAAGCTCGAGACTCATACTCCTGGAAAATTAACATAAGGAAAGCAACCACAGAAACGAATTTTTTTCCCTTAAAAAATTGGCTTTTCCCTCTTTTCTTTCTTCTTGTAAACAGGGGAAAATGTTGAGGATTTCAAAAAGAAAATCCTAAACTTATTTTATGACTCTGTTCTTTTTAAAAAATATGTAGGAACCAAGAACAACAGAAATGAAAACACTCCTCTGATATCCAAAGACAATCTGAAGATTTTCTGTGTGAAAGAGACATTTCTCAGTTAAATATAAAT